>NC_041042.1:8339966-8663966 GCF_900634625.1 Parambassis ranga | reverse complement strand
TTAACTTAAGAATCTGACCTTGATAAAAAGAAAATGCTGAGACACTTAATGTGGACAACAGTCACTGCAGGAACTAAATCACTTTACTGCGATTAAATAATCCATATTAATCTTCCTGTAGTTGTCTTTTATTACTCTAAAAACTAAATATGTTGTCTTTATCCTTCAGTGTTTTCTGATCATTGATTTGACATTTTCATTTTTAAGATTTGTGTCCACATCAAACAAAGCAAATCAACAAATTAAAAGAGTGAAAGAGATTATTGCCCACAGTAAAGTTATTTTGTCAAGCATTCCTCACACTCCATGACATTTCAGATTGGTGGAAGTAGATGGCCCAAACTTTGTCTGGGTTGCGCTGACGGTCCCACCAACTACATTACACCATCCATAAAGACATCAATTCATCCCAAATCCCTTTATCGCACAGTCATTTCCACTGAGATGGTGATTATCCATGCCAAGCGAGACACATTATGCAACGCAGTAATAGACTTGCCATTCAAAGTTAATGGGATTATATTTCAGTCTGCACTGCTCTGACATGTCTATAAACAGGATTTTGCTGAAGGGAAAACTTTTCTGCAATGACACTGCATTCAAGATGTGTTGTTAATATATTTATAGGTGTTTGACTTGCTGGCTCCCTGTGTTTAATTGGAAACTAAAAGGTATGTATGTAGCTTGCACTGAAAAATCAGGCATTCCTTCAGTTTAACATAGAATTATCATGAGTTTACTTTTCAGTGGTTGAGCAGAAGGCAGTTGTTTCAAAAAAGACTTGGTTAACTTGAATAGAAGGAGGAGAAGTGGAGGGCAAAGGGCACAAACTTACAAGAGTTTCCTCTTTCTCTGATGCCCAATAAAATTGTGAAAGGGCTAAAAGTGAATAGCAGGGATGGGGTCACTGAGAGCCACAATAGTAACCGAGGAGAGAGGAAATCTAATCAGCTTGGAGATGCTAATTTTATGGAGCACCAATTAAGGAGAGTTTTTTATGACACTTTTTTGAGAAAACAAAACAGCAGAGCTGTCCCTGCCTAGTCAGGGGGCCCCTGTAGTTGAGTGGCCCTCTGGACCAGTAAACTGCCCCCCCCCTCCCCTCCCTCTCTGCCTCAGCAGCATTGAGGCCAGTCTCTAATGGGATGGCACCTCCTTTATGCCTGCCCTCGCCCACATTGGGGAAATGAGGCAGTGTCTGTTTGTTGTTCTGCAGGGCAGTGTGTCCCGTTTATCACTGTCACATCACAGAAACACACAGAAAGAGGAGGACTGAGGGGGGCTCTGCTGTCCAATCTGTCCTGCTTTGGGCTTTACGACCACGGCCCCACGTGGCGTGTACCCCACCCTGGTCCCATACATCTCCATCTCTGCCTTTCGGGCATCGACGGCTTTTGTATCTGCTCTCTCCGGCTGCCAAGATATGTGTCTGCGCTGCTAACGGGGGCCTGGGTAGAGCTCCTAACTAGACAATGACAGGAGATCCAAGACGGCCAATATTTAACCAGCAAGCAGCCCACTCACGCCCCTGCCTGGCCCCATAGCCCCCTGTGCCTTTGTGGGCTCAGGGTTAATCTTTTAAAGGCCGGAGCTGGGGCGCACCCCCTCCTGCCCACTGTCCCCCAAATATACTGCCACACAGTCACTAGAGCTGTACTTTTATGGGACCTTTTGTTTAAGTGCTGCGTACTTTTGAGTTCACAGAGCATCAATAATCTCTGATCCTTAAATCTTTTTAGGAATTAACACATCATGAATAATAGATTACGTTGGAAAATTAAGAAGAGAGAAAACTTAAGAGGATACTTTGTATTATTCAGTGCTTCTGTTCAGTAAACATAAATAAAATCATTAATTAATTGCTGCTGATTAAAGATGTACTGTGTAACAGATTATGAAACTTAGCATAGCCTAGTTTGTTGTCTGAAAACGGCAGATTCAAAACCAACTACGGCTGTAACAGGTGGGCAGTTATGGGATAGCCTGCAGTGCTCTTTTCATTTTCCTTTATATTTATGTGTCTTTCCATTCCTTTTTCTTCCCTCCTCCTCTTCCTCCCAAGTTTCCATCTTCATGCACATGGGAGAAATGCAGCAGTTGCTTCTCTCTCTTTAATTGCTCCTTCTCTGTATCGAGTATTTACGGGCCCTCGTAAACATGTATTGATATTTAATGCTGCGCTCAGCAGGGCAAGGTCTTTTGGGCCAAACTTAGAGGCCTGTGCCTCTCTGAGACAGGAAAAGTGAGACAAAGAGTGATAATAATAACAAAGGTGCTATAAACCTACACTCAGCCCTCATGCCGCTGAGAGGCAATGCAGCCATATGACAGTGACCTGGTGAGGACTTGTTGTTGTTAGGTGTGAGAAGAGAAATCTCAGGGTGCACCTTCACCTTCACTAAAAACATATGGAGTCATAAAGCTGCAAGGAAAAACTGTAATATATTTACATATATAATATGTTACGAGAAGGTCACCGAGCCTGCTGCTGCTGAGTTTTCATGTTTTCCTAACACTATTTCCCTTCATGAGAAGCACTTTGGTAAATTAACTAGGTCCTGCACGGGTGTAAAACCAATAATAAATTCACAACATTTCACATTACTATAAAGCTGTAAAATCACCAAACCACAGTCCAACACTTAAAAAAGGAAATTAAGGATAATTATGGTAATTATATTGCAAAACTGTGTGCCTGTGTAAGTGCTTTGCGCTACAAAGGGCTTTTAATAACAGAAAAAACAACTACCAAACAACAACACAATTACAAGTTTAAATTTAAAAAGTTCTAAACATACAGCAACAAAATCTCTAAAAAAGTTTTAAACTCAAAATTACTTTGGTTCATACTGGGTGTGAAGAGATCCCCTTTAGTTATACAGTTTATGAGTAAAGGTGGACAAAGCCACAGCGAATTATTCAACAGTTAGTCTTATATCATCATGCAGGATGTATTGCTTGTCATTTTTCAGCTACAGTGGGGGCGTACTACTGTAAAAGGGCAATCAACCATTTACTGCTTTAATACAGACAGATACAGTAATTCTTCTTGTATGTATGACCTAAAACACTATACATCTAGCAAAAGTGTTCTAATGTATTAAACATAATGTTATAAGAACATTCATCTGTCTCATGAGTTCCTGCAGATTATTTTTAGTAAATATTTAAACTGCATTATCCCACTTTACATTTACAGCCATAAAGCAAAACCATTTTTGGATTAATGTTTACGAAATCCAGGCGTGTATAGGACGCTTTATAACTGATATAGCTCCTTCTATGCAGTCAAGGTTTACAGTTTTATTGTGTTCAATCCTTGATAAGTAAAACTTTGCCTTGAACAGATGTACAGAAATGTTAAGATGCTGATCAGAGTGTGAAAGATCTTCACAGAGTGACAGCAGCATGACACCACTCTGTGGTCCCCCTTCACCCCTCTTAAACAACAGGAGATTTATAAAGCGCAGGGTCATGGCCTGGTGTTTGCCAGCAAAGAAGAGAAGAACAACGCGGCTACGCTGTGTTTGTGCTTCATGTTGTGTGTCACTGTGTGTATGTTTTTTTCACACATCAGGCCCTGCAAGAGAAAGTGTCCATGTTTTAACCATGTTGGACACAGGAGCAGATCTCCTCATCAGTATTCAGATCCAGCCATATGTGAATTAAGGTTTAATGTGCGCCTGTAATCGCCCACCTGAGCCCCTGGGGTGGCTCATAAAGGGAGTGTGTGTGTGTGTGTGTGTGCATGGCCAAGAAAAGATGGAATAAGCATGGGGTAAAGAGAGCAAGTGAGAGAAACAGGAATGATGATGTGATCAAAATGACAGGCAGGATTTAAAGTTGTGCACAAGTATCTAGAGCCTAATGTCCAGACAAGGCGTGTGCCCATTGACCTAAATTGCAGTTATTCATTTGACTACATCAAACTAAAAACCAAAGAAGTCAATTGTGTGTTACTAACTAGTCTGATGCCTTCAAAAGGGCAATACTTAAACAGCAGACATGCTTGATTCATCGGGTCTACGGAGGCTGTATAGAAACCAAACACACGTGGGCGCACACACACTCACACACACCATTGATCAGCTCGTCAATCACTGGCCAATGAGGATAGCCAGTGGCCACCAACACTCAGGTTATTGTGTACGGTGACCCTGGGGTCAGCGGTAAGTAGCTGAGGACTGAAGCCCACACAAAAGGACAGCATCATGTACTCTTCACATACAGTGGCGTTGCCGCCGGCATCCTTATGAATAGACACATGGCAGGCCTATCCACAGATGGGACGGGGACGAAGGGGGGTTGAGTGTGTGTGTGTTGCCGTGGTGAGGGAGCACAAGCGGAGGTAACAGACTGAAACAATGGTGCTGATGAAAGGCAAGAGTCGTGCCTGGGCTTTTGGGAGGAAGATTATTGGGTGAGCAGGTCCCCTGTTTTATCAGACTAGATGACGCAGAGACGAGGGGGGATGGAGGAGATGGGGAGGGGACACAGTGGCAGAAGTCTGCAGATCGCCAACACAAAGCACCACTATGCACCAGTGAGCAGCCAACTGTTCAAAAGTGTGACCAACACAATGCCAAACAGATACACTTTGTGTGCAAGTGTGTGCATCTGTATAGACCTGTCGGCATGTGTGATCTTTAGATTGATTGAAATGACCCAATCTACAACTTATCCTCATTCATCCTTAAATAAAACTACAATGTTTTTGTCACTACATCAACTTTTCCTCACATTAGAGAGAAAAAAAGTGTTCTATCCATCTATCAGGGCAGAATAATTTTGTTATGGCTGCACAGGTTTAGGTTTAAAATTGCTGAGGTTATTATTCAGAAATCTCAGTTTCCATTGTAAATATTATTAGAGATTACTGTTAGGAGCATGTGATTTGGTTAAGAGAGACGATTTTCTTCACAGTTACTGTTGCTCGTCCAGATGTTATTTTTAGATCCATTAGCAGGACAAATTAAATTCTCCATTTGCTTTCAAAGCAGGTAAAGTTTATTTTATCAGTATATAGTTGGGGCCTTTTAACACAGCACACTCTTTGATGCTGAATGGGGAGAAAGAAACACCCACACCATTTGTATCATAAGCAGTTCTCACACTATCCATAATAGCAAACACTCATCAGTTTTATAGCATATGGATTTTTTTGTACTGGGCAGCTGTCAGGATAAAGTACATTTAGTGTCAGCCCCACTGACTCAGACGTTTACATGTACAGCTTGTCTTATTAATAATTTGGAGCTGCAGTGAGAATGTCTACAGATACAGAAAGAAAAAAAAGGCTACTGAACTTTGCTAGTGTAGGCTTTAAAAGTTTGTTACATCATTTCACATTAAGAAGTGAATCTTCTTCATTTGATGGTGACAGGTCTCGGGAGGCCACCATCATTTGGGTCCTAGCAACCTGAAGGCCAACATCTGGACCTGGTCCCCGCACCTCCTGATGAAGGTCTGCTTAGCAATCGGTTCTGCTTTCACTCTCTCCCCCCTTCGCCTGTCTGTCCACCCTCGGTGTCCCCCCGGGGTAATTGTGGGGTAATTTATGAAGTTGTATCAGCATGGAGCAAGCCAGTGTATGGGACAGCCTGCTGACCAAGCTCCATTCAACTACAGAGGACAGGGCCTGGACTCCTTTTATCCTACCCATAATCAGCATCTCTCCCTGGGCCTGAATCCCCCTCCTGACTCTCCTCGCCCTGCAGCCATCCACAGCATGCAATCCTCCATGGCCGCTTAAAGATGAAGGGGAAAGTTATTGGACTCTTTAGTGACTCATAAACATCCTAGGGGATTTTCATAGTGGCTTTGTGTCTTTTTGTCGTGATCGAGATAATGCAATTGTTTCAGGCAGTGTAAATGAATAAATCACTGAGCAGTTTGTCCCAGTGGTGAGAGATAACAAAGGGCAGCACTCCCTGTTCTCAGAAACACTTGTCGTCCTGTTCAGGCAGTTTGCAAAACACTTTTATATCTCTCTCCAAAGACACTGGGAACACAGAGGGAAATATTTAGATCGATAGATAAAGCAGACCAATTCCGCATATCAGCTCCTGCTGAACACTTGTCCTGCGATGATCTCAGAGCTTTGATATGCAGGCAACACAGAGCAAATGTAGGTAACTGTGTGTCCTCCACAGGGTTGGCTCTCAAGCCCAGATTAAAGCCCAGTGTGTGTGTATACAGAAGATCTTGCCACTAATCCTGTTAAACAATGACCAGTAGAGAGTAAAGCTAGCCTTACGGTACACAGCACAGGTTTGCTTTCCAGCTTAGCACTTTATTGAGCCATGATAGGCTCTAATCTCGCCTGATCCTCTGTCACTACAAGCATATGCCTGTGATAATGCCCTAATTTTCTGGTCACCTGAGCACTTTCATTGGAGTGCACCCTGTGAGGCAGCAGAAAGGGGGTCTCTAAATACTAAAACAAGCTCTGTCACTGAGTTCAGAATTGGATGAAGGGCCCTGAAGGTAGCAACCAGAGAAGAAAGTCAAACACTCTAATACAGGGTTAAAAATTGAAGGATTATGTGGAAACATGGAGGGTGGCTACGCTTTCATTTGTAAAATTCAAAGCTCTGAGATCCTTGTGTCTCTCTGTGTGGCCCGTTGCCTCTGTAAACACATGAATAAGAATAAGAATGAGGGAGAGAATGGGATCTAGCCGGCTCATGCATATAATAATGGAGTGAGAGAGGGACTGATTACACTCCATCATTCAGCTAGAGTACTACACATTGATCCTGGCCTTAGCGATTGAACTAATACACAGCTACTGCTCCCGTGATGTGATATCCACACTTATTTGATCTGAAGTTACAGTCTTGCTAATCTAACTACAGCTCATAACTAGCTTGGCACATTTTCCTTAATTTATAGACAATTTATTTAAACTACTAACAACACATAATGGATTGTCCCCTACTCTTTGGAGTGTGTAGAACTCAATGTGGCACACAACCAGCTGTTAAAAGGTCTGAAAGACGGGAAAAGAATGAAATCCGTACCATTGTGTCCAACACTGTTAATTAGGACCTGACCCAATTAGCAGTGGAGTGTCCAGCAGCCATATTGGCTGTGAGCCTAACGATGAGGAAATCCATATGCTCCAAATAAATGGCCCATGTTGGCTCTCAAAGTTCCCCCAATTATAATATCAGTGAATATTGGCTGAGCCAAAGCACCCTGTGGGGCTGCAGTGGGGGGTCCTGGGGGAACCTCTTGATTCCCACCCCTAACTTTCGATCCATACATGTTTCAGACTGAGGAGAAGTTCTTACTTAGAGATCACACGCACATATACACACACAGCAACATGCAAATCAGCCACAACACAAGAATGTTTGTATTTCTACACTTTGAAATGTGAGGAGTGATTTCATGCATCATGAAGTGTCAGTATTTCCTTTACATGTCTGTTTGGGAAAAAAATATTTGATTCAAACAAAGAGTATTAGAGTGCAAATTTAAATAAGGTGGAAAAAAGGGAGTTGATGCTAATTATTATTTGCCTTATGTGGACTTTGTCAAAAAGGGCACAATTAACAGAAATGCATCTTAAGAAAGAGAAACTGGATTTTTCTAAACTTTTAGTACATATGTAGGTATTTAAAAAACAAATGCAGGATGAACCTATTTTGATGTATTCGTGAATGTTTAATGATGTAAGGGACTGTTTTTGAAAAAACTCATTAAAAAAGAAGAGAATTTGTTCTGTTATGAAAAAGAGTCAACCTTCCTACCCTTTGATAGGTAAAAAATTAATAAAGATACCCAGTTTCTAGAACAATCACAGAGCTGCACAAAGACACCTACGGCCAATGATGGTACTGGCACTGGTAACGCCTGGTAATATAAAACAGGATTCCTACTGTGCACACCACACAGAGAAAAGAACACAGTTTCTCATATGGGCTTAGAGGAACACAACACATGACGTCTGTAAAACTGTCTCTTCTATTTGAACTGAATAAAACATTTTGCAAGACAGTATGCTCCAGATAAGAATAAACGCTATGCCTCAATCCAAGGTCCACAAAAAGCTGTGTTTTTGCAAATCTCTCTTGTTGCTCTGGAGGGTGTTACCCATGAGAACAGTGCTGTTATCTTCTCAATCTGCTGGCCCTCCAGCACCGTCTCACTAACGGCTTTGCTTGACAGAAAAAAAGGCAGGAAATTCCTGAACTGAGTGGTGAAATCCAGCCTCTGAACACCAAGGAGAAGTCAGCCTGATCTATGCAGCACAAGATTAGATCGACAAATACATGTTGGACATTAAATATCAAAGGACCTCTCTGAATCAAAGAAGGAGCTGCATGCAAAGTTCTCTGAAGTATTCCTTGTGTTCCTGGTAGCTGGTAAATAATGAAAAGTATTTAAAAATGAGAAAGTGCCAGCAGCTTTATGGTTAAAATAGATGGGAGACAATGCCTTGCCAACTCGTTTAGTATCTTTTTAACTACCTCCTCCCCTGCTGACGGACCCCCTTCCAGTGATAGTGATCTGATTTCACAGACTGTTTAGGGAGCCAGTCAAATTTATCTGACCCCTTTTGTCTTGAACTCCTAGCTGAATTGTACCTAGTCTGCCATTAATGCTGCCCTTTACATGATAAGCACCCTTATATGGTGCCTCATACCTCTCTCCAAAGTGTCTCATGGATACCGTATGTAAATAAGGCCTTGAAGGCATCATCTATCTGCTGTGCTGGAAGAGGGTAATAAAAACAGTGGCTTGTTGAACTTTTTTAGGGATTCACACTCTCACTTTCTTTTGACAAGGAAAAAGTAAATAAAAACTTTTTTGATCCATTAATTATCACAATCTTTAATAATTACAGTGCTAATATAGTCCTGGTTAACTCTGAGGTGTAAAGCTTAACACGTGTAAACAGCAAAACCCTGTTTTGGTTAATGTGTAGGGGGTTCATCAGTGCCACTGGAGGAGTTAAATGTGGGTGTGGGAAGGTGAAGTGGGGGCTGCAGGAAGGAGGTGTGAGAGGGGGGTGAAAGTGTGTCCCTTCTGCAATTGGTTGTGGCCCTAAGTGTCTCATTATGCAGCTTATTGTTCCTTTGTTGTGTCAGCGGTATATATACACCCCAGTGGGCCCACAGGGTGACAGTTTAGACACACTCGCTCCTGTGGACACGACTGCTCATCAGACTCAACAGCACACACTCTGAGAAAAGTGAGACTGTGGCGATACAGGAAACTGGACAAGAAACTCTCACCTCTCAGTGCTTTATCTTTGGATCATTTTTCAGTTCTTCAGGCTTCAACTGAAATGGATTCCGACGCTGGCTCCACCTGCAGCCGCTCCTCATCCCCAGACCTGGTGGTGGATGACACTGCTGGAAGCTTCTTCTCCAACAAGATGTTCCAGAAATACTGCCAGGAGAACAGAGACAGAGAGAGTGAGGTCGGCCAGAGCAGGATGGAACGCTGCACAGCCGGGGGTAAGACCAAAACCAGATCTGAGCTCAGCAGAGAAGAAGTGCAAGACATGAGGCTTAAAGTCAACAGCCGGGAGAGGAAAAGGATGCACGACCTGAACCAGGCGATGGACGGCCTGAGAGAGGTCATGCCTTATGCTCATGGACCATCAGTCCGCAAGCTGTCGAAAATCTCCACCTTGCTGTTGGCTCGAAACTACATCCTCATGCTGTCCAACTCTTTGGAGGAGATGAAGAAGCTGGTTGGGGATGTTTATGGAGGTAGCGCAGCCATCCAGAGCCGCACCGCTCCCCACCCTACAATTACCCCTGCAGCCACGGCTGCTCACCTCTCCCTGCATCCTCTGGCCCAGTCCCTGCACTCTCTGGTGGGCAGCACACCTTCAACTCTGCAGCATCACTCATCTTCACCTTCTTCAGCCCCAGCTCCACACTCCCCTCCATCAGCCAGCTTCCTGGGTTTTCACGCTCCAGTTCAAGGCCTCCTGAAGGACCCCCTACACCTGACCAGCTCCTACAGGCACTTCCCTGGCATGCCCTGCCCTTGCTCCCTCTGCCAGCCTCTGCCCACCACTACCTCCACATTACACAGCCTCTCTATGAACAAGTGAGCGGTATTCAAACTGAACACTGTTTGGATCAGTACAGTGAACCAAACAGCTCAAAGAAACAAGAACTGATGGCTCTGATGGTGTCAAAACCTTGTACAATACTGTAAATATTTTGTGGGATATAAACTGCTGCTATTTTTTATTAACAGTTTCTTCTTATCTTTGTTTATACAGATATATTCTTAATGCTCTGGGAATTTTATCAGAGTGGCAAAGTCTGTAATTTATGATACCTGTGGTGATGAAACAGAAATGGAACTGATGTGTTCACATGTGCAGGACTTCTATTTTCCTAAATTAAAATTCTGATTTAATAATAACTTCTGTTTTCCTTCTTCCTTTATATTTTCATTGTATTAATTTCTTGACTATAGTAAATTTTTGCACAACATATCAATGTCCGTCAGGTCATAGTTCTTTTAGTCACACAATACCAGACACAATATCAGTGCAGCACAGCAAGGTCTTCAAAAAGTAAACAGAGGCAGTTTCACAGGCTAAGGGAGCAGTGCAAAGATTTAGAAGAGGGTGTCCTTCGCTGCTAACCAGTTTTGGACAGCCTAACCTCCAAAAAGCTAAAGAGGGACAGAAGGGCGAGACAATACAGCAGCACAGAAGCTGAATGTGGTGTTCTTGAGCCAGGGGACCATCCATCTTCACCTCAACAGGGTGTAGGAGATGAAAGGACGACACAGGCGCCAGGAAGGCGCGTCACTTTTGTCTGACGCAGGCGAGGGACATAGCCATGTCCTCAGCTCTAGGCCAGTCATTTGTCACTGTCTCATAAGAACATGGATACTGGCAGACAAAGGGCAAATTTAAAGCAAAGGACATAATGCTGCCTGTCAAGTCAAATAAAAAAAAAAATCTAAAAAAATAATATGATCTTATTTTTGCTCATCACACATTTACAAATCCTATTTGCAATAACATTAAATGTCATAAAAATTACTACTCAAAACAAACTATGTACTATGTACACTATACACACATTGATTACCATGAACATGATTTAGTCAAACAACTCCACAATGGCTGGCCTTCACTTAGCAACAAATCAAGCGTGTAAAATACATGCTTATCCTCCCACGGCTGACAGATGAGTTGGCGTTGAGGGGAGAAATGAAGAGATGTAACTCATTCTCACCCACCTCCCTCTTACCCTCCCTCCTCCTCTTGAGACCACTGAATAGGTTGGAACAATAGCCATGCGTGGGACACAAGGGCCGGAGGAGTCCAAGCTCTCGTGCCTGGGACACAGACCCCCTCCATTCAATCTACATTTCATCATGGTAACAAGCGCTGCCGGGCCAAAAGGCCTGACACCCTCGCTCACCACAAAGGCTGTTAGCTCTAATATATGAGGCTATTGACACTGTAAAGAGCCCCTGTCAGTACTAGGGGATTGTCAGCTGTGGGATGTCTCAGTGGGGGGAGGCAGCTGCCAGCCAAACCAAGCGATGGAGCTTCTGTCGTGGGGGCCGGGGCTGCAGCGTCACCTGGTCCCTGGTCCCTTGACACAGAGATCCCGGTCCTCCCACAAGGCCCCCCTTTTATTGGGGCACAGGTGGGAATGGGAAGCAGAACACATTGTGGAGATTAGTGGGGATCGGCCTCCCTTTGCTCTAGGTAGATA
The DNA here is from genome assembly GCF_900634625.1 of Parambassis ranga. Lineage (NCBI taxonomy): Eukaryota > Metazoa > Chordata > Actinopteri > Ambassidae > Parambassis > Parambassis ranga. The sequence goes on along the minus strand of NC_041042.1, from coordinate 8,652,252 downwards.
ATTAGAGACACTGACTTGTGCAAAGCTGGTGTTTTCTGATCGGCGCCAGATGGTGTTAGCCCACAGTGTGGCATCAGCAGTCTGTGAGTGTGGGTGTGATGACTGCGGTGTGTAATGGATATGCTTCTTAAATCATACAATATGGGCATGTCCTCTGTGTACCATTATGGTCAGCCGCTGCTGTCATCACAGTGCTCTTTAGCATAAACTAACCAGCAGTGGCAGCCCTGGTTTTAGTCATAATGTTGTGCACAATTAAACAACGCTACCTTTTAACCAGAGCAAGACACTTTAAAACAAACTATTACAAGTTAAAGTCATCACTCAAAGCAAATGAAATGCGTTCTTCTTCTAAAATCCAAAGACATTACTTTCAGTTGAGCCAGGAAATATTTGCAAAATAATAAAGAAAATTAACAGATAAATGCTGTGAGGTAGAACATTAAAGCAGCATATAGTGTGCATAATTAAGTAACCCTAAGTACTTGCCATAATTAGATGGAAAAAAACATATAGTTCTTTAGTTATATAGGTGGCCTTAATTGAACTACAGTTCAAACACTACACCACAGACTTTCATCCAAATTACAAACTAAATGCATCAGCAGAAATGACATGTAGGAATTACAAAAAGTCAAAGCCTGAACTCTAACAACACAAAAGAGGTGGTGATGACATTCTCCTTTTATGCATCAAATGTCCGTGCCCATGTTGACAGATGGACTAGTTAACTGCTTCAGATACTGATCAATAGAGGACTGCTTATCCCAACTTGGCTCAGGCCAACCTGCATTGACAAGAGTTAATTAGGGGACTGAAAGGCCCAATTAAATGGACAGAGGGGCTGAATGTGGGAGACATATTAGAGGACATACGCACTCATTGTGCAGCGTCTGGATAGAGAGGAACTTCAATTAGGAGAGAACACACTTCCAAAGGCTTGTTGCTGTGTTCTTTTTCATTTTGTACTCAGTAAAGCCTACAGCTCCCCCCCATCTCTCTTTCCACCCAGAATACTGATGAGGGGAAAGCACAGCTGCTGGGGGTCAACGTGCATATGCAATATGGTGCGCAGACACAGACTCACGTCCACAGATGTACAGAGAAGAGGAGATTGATGAAGAAACTCAGGCGGAAATTGCTAAATGCTGATTAGTCAACATAATGGTGCAGGAAGGAAAGCAGCCAGAATACATTTGTGTGGTTTCATAATGGTTAAATTACTTTTAATTAAAATAAAAACAATTTGCATATGCTTTTTATCACTTAAGTTAGTTGTTTACCCCTCTTTCTTTGATGCACATTTCAAGAGGGCAATTGAGTTTTAAAACAGAATACATCTACTTATACAAACAAAACAACACTATCCATTACACTTTAGCCTTCATAAAGTCACACAGAAATGTGGGACAACTGCTGGAAAATACAAACCACACGCTCAGGTGACACTCACGTGTTTAGGGCTTAAATACCAAGTAAACAGACCACTTAAATATGTGTTACAGTAAGTTCTGTTTTATTATGTATTTATTTCCACTTTGTGCATGTGTGAACATGTGGTGCTGAGCTCCAGCTGTGTTATTTTACCTTCTGAAAGCAGACACGCTGACAGCACCTGCGATGAATCACTGGAAACACGCCGCCAGGTTCCTGCAACCTACTTCCTACTACATTTCCTGTGCCAGTCTTGGTAGTTTTTCGCGTTGCCAGCCTGTTTGGTCCTCTGCAGGCGCCGTAGATGGCTTAGAAATAAGTAAATTATTTTATTAAACAAAGAAAGCAATTCCGAAGACTTTAGTATCTTTGTTAGTATTTGCATTAAAACTGAAAAAGGAAGTCAAATTACATGACGTGTTTTTTTTCTCAAAGCCACGGAGTCCGGGGTTAGAGTTCAGTAATACTGATGATGTCATCGTCTGAAGATGGCTGAAGGGTGAGAGTGAAGTCGCAAATTAGTTTTAGTTTTATCATTTCACGTTATATAGAGCGTTGACATCGTGTTCACATTGTGTTCGTAATTGTGTTGTGTTTCTAATGAGGTGTAGCGTAGGTCGTATTTTAAGACGCTGCGCTGTACAGCCTTCGGAATCAGTTCAGGAAGTGCGTTTGTTTACCAAAACACAGCCTGGCTAGCGTTAGCCTAGCATGATTAGCTACAGTGGAGAGCTGTTGAAGTTAAACAGCGACAACCGGCAGGCTTTTAACACGTTTACACATAGCATGTGTGTTCAGCGAATACACATCTCACTCCAGGATTACATTAACGAATGATCTTTCTCTGTTAGCCTACGTTAGCTAACTCGTCAGCTAGCTTAGCTGTATGTGTTAGCTAGAAACCTTGAGAATGTCAACAGCTGACAGTCAGCAAATCTCGCTAAGCTGACACGTCCTTTCGAGAAATTGTTTAATGCACAGTCATGGTGTTGCGTTAGTGTTGTTATTTTCTGTGGTGTTGTGTTTTTCTGATTTTAGTTCAATTTATTTTTAATGTCTGTGGTTACAGAGAAGGCTGGTGGGGAGGCTGGTTTCAGCAGAGCATACAGGCCGTCAAAGAAAAGGTAAATCTCTCACCAAATGGCACCCACTTTTTAAGAAATAGCTCCTAGCTCAGGATTACAGTGTTGTTTTTGCTGATTTTATATAGAGGTAGAGCAAATTCAGCTGACAGAAAACATTTACGGCTTTATTTATTTACAGCTTTTTAAGTGGTATAGTTCTTTCAGTTTGTTTCGAGGCAGCATTGATTAGTAACCCTCAATTTTGCCAGTACAACCAGTTATACCACGTTGCTTACTTTTTCCTACAAAAGATTGTAATTTGATGCCTGTTGATTGACTCTCATTCTTACAGTCAACAGAGGCCTTAGAATTCATAAAGCGAGACCTGACTGAGTTCTCCACTGTGGTGCAGCATGACACGGCCTGCTCAATTGTGGCCACAGCCAATGCTGTCAAAAACAAACTTGCAGTAAGTTGCGGCCATTTTATTGCTTTTATTGCTATTTCATCAAAAGCAGACTCAATGTATCCTCAATGCATTTTTGTACTTTGTTCCAGGTGGAAGGTTCCTCAGAGACCACAGAAAAGGTGAAGAAGAGTCTGTCTAGTTTCTTAGGAGTGATAACAGATACGCTTGCTCCACCCCCTGATAAAACCATCGACTGTGACGTAATCACACTGGTGGCAACCCCGGCAGGAACCACAGAGGTTTATGATAGTTCTAAGGTGGGTATTATTTCACATGTCAACCAAACCACAACATTTTCAAAAGAGTAGATGCTGTGCTTTAAAAACAACTATGTGTTTAAGGGCACATTTTAGTCCAGATTTGCTTTTTATGAGTGCATGCCTCTGCACATGATACACATGTGGATTGAAACAAAGCAGAGCTAAGCATGTGTTTCTCCTGCAGGCACGTCTCTACAGTTTACAGGCTGATCCTGCTACATACTGCAATGAACCTGACGGTAAGACAGAATGCAGTGAGCCAGTTGGCTCTCGGGACATTATAATATCAGATGATCATTTATGTTTAGTCCCACTGTGAGTTCCATTAAAATAAAAGACAGTGGCACAGAACATTGGATTATTAATTGCTGCATTACATTTTATGAAGACATAGGTGGCTTTATGTTCTTACAGATAAACTGTTGTAGTTAATAGGTTTGTCTGGTTTTCTATTCTCTTTTGTGTCTTTAACACATTTTTTTATTTGTTGTATTTTTGGAACATCCTTTATGTGTGCAAGCAGATGCACGTTGAAATCAGGAGGTTTAATTGTGCTTTGTAAGAATTTGTTTTTATTTTTCTCTAGGTCCCCCAGAGCAGTTTGACAGCTGGTTGTCCGTTTTCAGTCTGGAAGATAAGAAAGGAGAAATCTCAGAGCTTTTGGTCAACAGTCCCTCAATACGAGCTCTTTACACTAAAATGGTACGAGCTGTTGCTGTTGTCAGAACTTAATAGTTGTGAACTCAGATTCTTGTTTTGCTTTAAAATAATGAACCAGATAAGAACAATTTATTTTTTGCACAGGTTCCAGCAGCTGTAGCTCATTCGGAATTCTGGCAGAGGTATTTCTACAAAGTCTTCCAGCTGGATCAGGTATGTATGGAGTTTATATGATTAATTCTTAAGTGTTGGATCTTCTCAGCCAATTATATTTGTTCAAGATATTATCTCTGGTTCCACCTGCTGGCCAGTTTTAGACTTACCTTAGATTTTGTGGTTAACAAGGCTTAGTAAACTAATGTACCATAACAAGACCCTCTCTTTAACTGTGGCATGTAGGAGGAGGCAAGGAGAGTGGCGCTGAAGCAGAGGGCTGAGCAGAGTACTCACACAGAAAGCCTGGGCTGGGAGGAAGAGGAGGAGGGTATGCAATGCAAAAATCTGCCTGCCTTTTTATGCCTTTTTCTTTGACACCTCTCACATACTGTCTCTGTGCTGTTACTGTCAGATGACTTCCTCGGTGCCACATCATCTCAACTTAACTTCACACCACCACTGGACAGCAGCTCAACACTGCCCAGCTCTTCAACAGGTCCCACAGAAGCATCTCTGCTTAGCCCCATCCTGTCTCCAAGCGAAGAACGCGATGGTACTCTTTCAGTTAGCAGCGACAGCATCAGCCTGCCAACGCAGGTAGAAGTGCGGCCAGAGCCTGTTGCCGCAGAGCTGGCCAAGAAACTGACAGAAGCTAGCTTGGAGGATATTGTAGACAAGGCACAAGATGGGCAAAGGCTTGGAAAGAGTGACTTGTCTCCTGAAGCTCAAACAGAAGCTGTCACCCAGCCAGAGGTCCCTGTTGATGTAGAGTCAGTGCGAGCCCCAGCCTCTAAACCAGAGAGCGCTAAGGAAGAGGGGCCACAGGATCTGAGAGTGTTTGAGCTCAACTCAGACAGTGGGAAGTCGACGCCCTCTAACAATGGCAAGAAAGGTACAGTGAGAAGAACCTATTAAGGTGGCAGTTACTGTTTATTTAATGTGTAGTAATATGGTCATGAGGTTTTTACTTAATAGGCTTAGAAGAAGCAGCAGAATGAGGGTGGGAGAAAGTTATAAATCATCATGTGTTGTCCTCCTTCCAGGGTCCAGCACTGATGTGAGCGAGGACTGGGAGAAGGACTTCGATCTGGACATGACTGAGGAGGAGGTGCAATTGGCTCTTTCTAAAATAGAAGCTTCTGGAGAGGTGTGTATTATATGAATACATGTTTATTTGTGATGTTGGCAACACTTCACACTTTTTTTTTCTTGTTTCTCAGCAGCTGGATGAAGACTGGGAGAACTGGGACTGAGAGCTACTGTAACACGAACTCTGTTCTCGACAGATGAACCATGCTTATCGTGTTTTAACTCTTTGTCCACACTGTCACCATGTCATGATTGTCAGTAGGGTTTCTCCAGTGGGTTGGGACCATGTTGGTAAACCTGTTGAAAAGAGCAACAGGAAGACCAGGGCAATAACAATTAGACTGCTCCGTCAGCTTAGTGCAGAGAGGCCATTAGCGAGACTAACGTCTCAGGTCTTGGCTATTTCTTGGAGCATCTTCTCACTTAAAGAACTTGTGACACTAGTATAGGACAGGTTGTAATCATTCTGACCCTAAAGCATAAGGACACGAAGCGACAAGTCAGAATGTTAAAGGTTTTGCAACAGCAGCAACTGTTCTTTTTTTTTCTTCTTTATGCCATTAAATATGTCATGTTTGTTGCAATTGTATTTCAGGCTGATGACAAATGTGGGCTGCAAAATAGCCATAAACTGTAAATCCTTCTTGTCGCCGTTCTTAGATGAAGTGATTGTTAAATGACTGATTTGACCTGTTTCCTTTTTTTTCCTTTCTTTATTATGCAAGAGAATCTTCAAAATGAAAAGAATACTTTGGCCTTCTTTCACAGAGCACTTTTCATTTTGGATTCACTCCCAACCCAAGATAAATGGCCTTGTAAAACACACAGTAGTGTGATAATGCTATCCAAATCTTTGTTGCATCAACACAACCAGCGGATGTTATTAGTTTTTCCCCTGTCTTAGTCGCATCATGGGATTCATTTGAATATACCAGTTTGTTGTCTGTCACTTTTAAATGTGTCACATCTTTGAGTTATGTCTTATTCAGGTCGAGGGAATTTGCTTATTAAGAGAAAAGTCACCTTTGACTCAATAAAGAGAGTTTCGGTGTCAGGATATCTTGAATTTGAGGGTAGCATTTTTATTGTTTACTTGTATCGGAGAAAATCTGTGATTTAAGTTTCTCTGTCTGCCCATGTTTGGAACAAAAAAAGCTCAGTAGGCAGTGTGCCAAGTTGACCGAGGAGCAATGTGAGCATGTTCCATGCTTTTCTGATTTCCTTTTCCATCATCTGTAATGTTAACTGAGAAAAAAGCCTAGAAGTGTACTATTTATACTAAAAGAAATGCTTAATTATTGTATTATGTGCTTTGAATTGCATGTCTGTGCAATAACATTATGCCGAACATTGTGCAGAATGTTATTGTTTTTGTGTTCTGACGATGTGTTGCATGTCTATGATTCTCAGCTGTGTATTCCCTTCAGATTCACACGTTGGACTAATCAAAGCTGTTCTACACATATCTGTATTCAGAGCTGTCGTTCTTTTTGTAAGTCAAGTATTTCACTATATTTTTCAAATGATCACTGTCATTAAAGGATTCATGGCTAGTGGGCATTGTGTCTTACATTCCATTGTAAACAAGAAAAAACACGTCTAAAAAAATCCTCTTGGAATGTTTAATGTAATGAGTTGCTCTTCCACCAGAGGGCACTGTCGATCCATTGTGACAGCCCCCAGTCACAACCTGCCACTCCTTTTCTTTCAGCTGCAGCATCGATCTCACAGACAAGGATTAGCCACACGTTTCTCCACACACACACACTAGTGTTCATCATCTGTTGCTATCCTATTTCCATTTTTGTGATTTCCTTCTGGTTTCCAGTCACTTCATTTGCCCTTACTGGATGGCCCATGGGGGAAAAAGCATTGAAATGTTAAAGGGAGGTTATGTGGTGGCATCAGCAGGGCTAATGTAGGTCACAACGGAGGGACACCTGTACAGCGTGCCGCCTCTGCAACATGGAGGCTGCCTGTAAAGATGGCTACTGTCTGCATGCGTCTGTCTGGATTTTTTCCCCCATTGACAGAATAATGAGTGTGTGTGTGGTGGGCGTGGTTGGTGGGGGTGGGGGTCTGCTGATGATGAATCAAGGAAAGGGATGCATGACCATCAGTCTTTTGTACCAATGTCAACACTGATGCAGCATCATGTAAATTTCTCTTTAATGGCTGATCTGGTAAATCATCACAAAGACAATGTTCACCTGTATATTTGTTCATTTCTTACACAGGTATTTTATTCTGACTCACACACCGAGCGGTAATGGCTTGTGCATACGCTGCCCTAACTGGACCCCAAAAAACACAGACACCATATACATTACATTCTTTCTTACTCTGTTCCCACTCGGAGGCCTTAGTCAGCAGAAAGGTTGTAAAGGAATTTCCTGTTGAAGCCCACCGCTCCCTGTGCCTGGCCGCATGTGAGTGTGTGCTTTACATTACCACCGACTCGCACCAATGTCATGCACAGATCATTTCAGCTCAGACAGACAATGTAGGGGAGTGTATGCCAATCAGACTGGTGAGAGAAATACTTCCCTCCAGAGGACTGCTGCTGCGCCCCCCGCTTCCCCTCCTCACCCATCCTTGACCAAAGTCTTCCTGCTTCCCTTTCTGCCTTTCTGCCTTTCTCACTCACTCTCCAACACATACTGTCATAATTGCAAACCAAGTCTCAGAGACACCTCTCTCTCTCAAGCACACACACACACACCAATGCACTGAAAGAGTCAGGATGAGGTCATTGTCTTGAGAGCGAGTATTATTCTCGACACCCTAAAGGGAGAAACCCTGTAACCCCTCTGCCTTTCAGTGGGCACAAAAGACTCCCTTTGAGGGAGGAGGCAGCTATGGAATGTGTTACCAGGGTTTTCTATAATGACTGGCCTCCAAATGCATTGGGTTGCTTTGTGTGCAAGTGTGTGTGCATCTCTGCATCTTTGCACTTTTATGCAGGGTTTGCATATTTTGTATACAAGTGTGACTTATTCTGTGAGTTACTCTCTGTATTTAATAGGAACTGACATCTCTGTGTGAACTACATGTCCAATACAGTTTCATCCTGCCACAAAGAGAGGAAATGCAGCCACTAGTCAAAGTGTTGATGCAATGCTCAGCTTTGTGGGGGGGGGGGGGGACCTCTAAAGGACTCTTGAGATGCCTCTGGATTTTTCCATGACAAACCATCGCCTTTCCCAATGTTGAGCGGTGGGAACTGGCCACTTTGTTTGTACGAAGCGGTGTCTGGGAGGAATGCAGGGTTTAGTCCGGGAGGAGACGGCAGGGGGATGGGAAGAAGTATGATAACTCCCACTCCATTCAGATTTATGGTGAAGACAGAGGGGCTCCTCTGGATTCATGTCAAGGGACTAGTAGATCGCCCGCCCCTCTACTCCGGGCCTGCCAAAGCAAATGTTTAGTCGAACAAACCCCTGGCTATTCTTTACATCCTTCTCTGTCTTTCTCTTCTGTATCTCTCTCACTCTGCCGTTATATGGAAAAGTTAGCAGCGTTTTTTTTCCTGTAAAGCTTCTTTTCTGCTCTCTGTAATGGTATGCAGCTGCCAGCAGTTTGAGTTTTAAATCTTTAAAATTATTTTTTTTACACTTCCATTAATAGTTTGTTGTTTAGAGAAACAATCTCTTCAGCTTTTCTGCACTGATGGTCTGTGTGAAGGCTACCTATGGACACTATGCTAAATATGAAGCTACAGCCAGAAGCCAGTTTGGTTAACATAGCGTGAAGACAGGAGTCAGGTGAGCCTGGGCTGTACAAAGGTAGCAACATTAGAAAAGAAGTTGAAATCTCTCACAGAAGTAAAGGTGTTTTAGAAAATGATTGCAGCATCTTCATTGACTAGTTGAGGGCAGAACAAAAAGTGAGCCAATCCTCACAAACACCCACTTTACAGCAGGTACAAACATGTTTACTGTCTGCTAAAAACACTTTTGGTTTGTATACAACATTCCTGCACACTAAAATTTTTTATAGTTTTTATTTTTTTTGCAGTGAGTGGGTGCTGTCTGCATCACTCGGCCAGCTCACCACTGCTGTTGCTTCACTGTAGGTACATCTTTGTAGGTCTTGATATGTAACCAAATCGTAGAAGTGACATCATTAATTTGTCAAACCCATGCACAAATGTTTCAAGCAAGTCGCGTTCACTTTAACTTTAGCGCCATGGCATCATTCAGTGCTCGGGTCCTAACAAGCTTCAGCCCTCGACTAAACCCTTCATTTTATTCACTTCTCCAATTCTTTCAACAGCTACACCAACCACTCTGAATGTCCTGTTCCTTCCCGTCCCTTCTCCCCTACACCCCCCCCTCTTTTCATTACTGTCCCATTCATTCATTCATTTATTCCCAGTCTCTTCTGTACTGCTCCGGGACACCAATGGACCCATTCATCTTTCTCTTTCTGTCTCTTTCTCTCCCTCCCTCCCTCCCTGGTCTAATCAGAGGGCCACACATTCCCTCATCTCATCTGATGTCTGGTAATTGAAAGTGCAATTATTTTGGTGGAGGAGAGTCGAGGCCAAGACGTGTTTGACTGTCTGCATCCATGCAAATTAGACTGTCAGAATTTCAACGTATTCTCCATTATTCTATGAATAAAAGCCGACACAAGCTACCCTGTTACACAAATCTGCCTCTGGCACAGAAATGAGTTTCTCTGCTTCAGAATATACATTTGCTATATGTAAACATCTCTACCTGAACACTTTTCTTAGAGCACAGTAAGAAGGCTGCATGTTGAGAGGCTACACAGAAGCCTCTCAACATGCAGAAGTGAAAGAGAAGAAACAAGACAAGTCTGTTACACAGCATCCTCAACTAATCCTAATCCTCGCCATGCTGTTGTGTCCAATATTGACCTCAGCACTGAAAGTCATTTCTAGGTCTGGGCTTAACTTTGAAAAAAAAAAAGGTGAAGAGACTGTCTGCTTCCATACTGCTGATGCTGCCTCTGGCCCGCCAAACCTGCTGATCCTGGCGCTGTGGCTGGCGGCCCCTGGAGAGAACTCTCCTCCTCCACTGTCCCAATCCAGGGGATCCGATTGACACTGTGAGAGTGCCATCTGCCCCTCGACAAGATTACACAGTGCACTGGGCCAAGAAATCCTCCAGCACAGCAGATTAAATATGAAATATAGGGCAGGAATAGTTGTGCTGCTGCATGTCTAGATTTACTTGTGCCATGTTGCCCCACCATGTCTGTGAAAAGATTTTTTTTCTTCCAGGTGTGACTGGATTTTTGGATTTGTCATTTTGTTTTTCTGACTCATTCAATATTTTGTGTCACTATGACTGTGTGTGTCAGTGTATCCTTTACCAAATCCTTCTCTCGTCTCCCTTTTTTTTCAAAGTGTAATACCACCTTTGTGCTGTTTATTTACTCAACTTGTTGCCAGCTGATTTACCAAAAATTAAAGCTGCGAGAGAAATGGAGAAAAATAGGGCAAGTCACCAGACAACTGCAAAGACAAACACCGAAAACCGTTACTATAGAAACTGTGGCCTTCTTTCCTTTTCCTCTGGTCCATCGTTTGGAGTCGCACGTTTTAGTATAACAGTGGAAACAAATTAGCACCCCCCACCCCCCTGTGTTCTGCAATCCTTGTTTCAAAGTTATTATATAAGTGCTATCACTGTCAAGACTTCACACAGCTCAGTTGCTTTTGTGATGAAACCCTGTTTATGAATCATTACTGTAGCACAAATTGTGGCTCAAGAGCCATCGTCATCACAAAGATTCCACAACTCAGTTTTGTGTTTCTGCTGCTTGTTGTATGAATGAAAGTCCTCATAAGGCTCTGAATGTGCCTGCAGATGATGGGAGGAGGAGGAGGAGGAGGTGGGTGTCATCTCTTGGCTGTCTCAGAAAAAGCTTTCTTCACTTAGCCTGAAACAATCCAGATCCACACAATCATAACCCTCACAGTCAGAGCTCTACACATGGCTGCGGTTGCAGCAGTGTGTGTGTATGTGTGTTTCATCTGCTCAGACTTTCAATGCCAATGTATTGCATCACACCCACAAAAAGAATAGTTTATCAGGCTTTTTTTTTTTTTTTAATTTGATGACCATGATGTGGTTTGCTCCACAGCTCCACAGTGATGTGGCTCATCTGGTTTTTACATCTTTTTGCTCTCCTTCTCTCCGATTTCAGTTTGTTCTGCATCAGCTTTACTCTCTCTCACACCCCCTCATTCACTTCCTGCTCTCTCCCTCCCCTCCTCTCCCCAACCCACCACCTCTGGTTCATTAGGCCTGGATGCCAAGCTGTTTTCACTGAGTGCCCATTTGGAGATTACTCACCAAGAAATCATGTGGCACAATTGAATTACCAGTGGTTACAGAGGCTGCACTTACTGCTGAAGCATCTGGAGAATGCTCTTTTTAACCAGCCAATTGCAGCCCAAACATCCGTGATCCCAGCACACAAAGAGACCCTTCTCCAGTGCCCTCGTCGCCTCCAAGGCTAATCTGCAAATGCTGTCTTTTTGTCCATTCCTGAAGACGTTCTGTTATGATTCTCAAGTGTTTTTTATATAAGGCTCTCTCCCCCCCTGCTTTCTCTTACTTTTCTTCTCCTGCTTAATAGAACAGGGTGTAGAGGTCATTGAGTGGGTTCCAACCACAACTACAGATGTTTAAGTGGTGACCTGATGGGAGCTCCACTTGACCCTTATGGTAAATGTTAAACATTAATAGCCTCTGCTGTATAAAATGGGTTTGGTTTCTGTAAATAACCTTCATGTAAATATAGTCATTCATTTAAATTATATTAAGGTTTATATTTGACAGTGTGGCCAAACAAACTGACAGGTGGCTGCTGGCTCAGCTCATTTTCCATCGGATAGTTGAGTTGGGCTGTGCTGAGATTGCGACAAAGGCTACGACACTGAGATTTGTAACTCAACAAATGTCAGCAAGTGTCCATCCTAATGTACTGCCATGCTAGCTGAGGCACAGCAATGATTTCATCTAAATGCTCATGTTAACATTCTGACATGCTTTTACAATTTGAGCTGATGATGGATTTGTCAGTACAATCCATCCAGATGGGGGGTATAAATGTACTTGGAAAAGTGTGCTGTATAAAATGGTCCCCATAGGTAAAGTCTATCCTTTTCTTATGAAAAATTAACCAAAGTCAAGAAGATTAATCTTCAGGGACCAGTGCCGAACAGTCTAACAGCTCCATCTGGACCAGTGCAATGTGGCTAATAGAGAGAGAGAGGGAGATGGAGAGGGTCCTGAGCAAGGTCCTGAGACTTTTTATTACCTGGTCATTTCCCTTTTCAAAATGACAAATTTATATTCATAGTGCTGCTACTAAAATAAATACCAAGTCCTTTAAAGGTTAATGAAAGCTCTGGCGCTCTCCCACCACCATCACCACCGCCCGGGCCTACAACTGGCTGCCATGGCAACGCACCCACTGTTGATTTATGCTGCAGATAATTAGGAGCAAAGATGAGAGAGCCCACAGGTGTGAACACAAACACAAACAACGCACACATACACTCACTCATCCGTGCACTCACACACTCTGCTACAAAAACTCATTATCAAGTGGTTTTGCTTCCTAGATTTAATATCCCCTTCAATTTGACAAGTCCAATCATTGTCCTTCATTCTTATTCAGGCTGGCAACTTGGCTGGCTCTCACTGCAGACACACACACACACACGCCTGATGCCTGTCAAGCATAAAGCCACACCTCCATTAGTGTGCACAGCAACAAGCAGCATGTTGTAGAAGGGGGCGGAGTCAGGACACAGAGGTTCTTTTTCCTCTTCATCACCTGGCTGTCTGCAGCCCACTAATCCTGATCGGACCCTCCCTTTACCTCAGGGTCCCACCGAGAGTGTGAAACTAATCCGGCCAAATGGGCTTCATCAAGTGAAATGGAAAGGTAATGATACCTCTGGCACTTTGGGCCCCTAAATATCTCTTTGACTATTTTTCTTCTTTTCCTCCCCTTTACTCCTGAAATGTTCTGAGAGGTCTCAGGTTCTCTGTCCACTTGGGTGGGGTCTCTTTTTGGTAAGTGCTTTCTACTAATTCTTTCACTTTTACACAGCATCATTCTTCCACCTGACAACCATACTCCCCCTCCCTACTTCCTGAAGGCCTAACTGCAGGGTCAGTTAGTAGACTGGATTCACACACACACACACACACACAGGTGACATCACCAGATGGATGATAGGGAGGCAAATGCAAGGCCAAGGGCTTCTCTTTCATCAGAGCAGTTTGTCTTAAAAGTACACACTCCATTTGCTGGCACCTCCCCTGGCCCTGTACCACCTCCATGCTGCTACAACATGCAAAACCTAAAGTCTGCAGCCTGAACTAAAAATGATGAATGACGATGCATTTTCCCATTACTCTTTCCTCTCCCTCTCACAGCCTTTCTGCATATCTGACTTTGCAAGGTGGAAATAGAAAGGTACAGTGGTACAGGTATGTGAGGTCTATCGTATATGTTGGGCTGAATAGGTGTGGTTGGATATTGCATGATAGGCATGAATCTATCTTGTGTATTCTTTTTTTTAATTATCAAGAATTATGTTTTTTCAAGCACTTATATTTGATTTTTATTTTAAACTCACTTTTGCGTTTTTAATATTAGTTCCACTGCTCCAGTCTTCTTCGCCCCATGAAAACTGTGTCAATGCCGCATGTGTTTGTATTGTGTAGTTATGAATCATTGGCTGATCAAAGAGAAACCACATTACGGCCCATATGGGCTATTCCTTTCCAAGTTAGGTGTTGCTCTGTCCATGCATTAGAGAATAGGTGAGGGGGGGGGGGGGGGGGGGGGGGTACTGAGTGCATTCCTGGGCTCCAGATGTACATGTTAGCTGTTTTACTGTTTGCGCTGTATTTGACTCTCTCATGCTCTCCTCTAAGCGGTGAGATTTCATGGAGGCAGATAAAGACGAGGAGAAAGACGACGAGGGGCCTCCCTACAAAAACCCCACATACCATACCATGACCGACACACACATACACACACACACACCTGGCAGACAGTCAGTCCTCCACCATGGGCATTCACACACATTTGTGTTCACTTTTTCAGCCTGCCTCATGGATGCATGTGTTTTTCATTGTCTAATAAATGATAAACAAGTGAAGTAGAATTGTATTCACACCAATCGAACACAAGGCTTAATAGTGAAGCCAGCTGAGAAGTGCTTCAAGGAGCAGATCCTCTGACTGCTGACTCAAGCAACAACCACATCAATAGATAATCCCACCATTTCTGAAGTGGAGTGCTCTCTAACAAATCACTGTAGTCTGGTTCTAATAAGTAACAAATATGGCAGCAGGCAACAAACTGACATCCAATGCAGTCTTTGTTTGAGACTTCAGTGTTATGTAGTGGAATGGAGCTGAGCGTGTGTGGTTCATGCAGAACCATCTGGGGGGTCAACTTTGGAAAATGTTATTAACAGTATTCACAAGCAAGAATAAAAAATATTTTATACATTTCTGTATTGAACTACATTGATTAAACTAATCGCTATTGTGAATGTATTCTTGGTGGGTTGTTGTTCATCGACAGGTTTCCCCACATCAAGCTACATCCCACAACTTCATGTCCACAGCGCTGTTTCAATTCACAGACCAAAGACAAAACATCAAAGTGACACTGCCCACTGTCACCCTGCATTCCATGTTCTTACAGCGCAACCACAACACTCCCAGTCCAATCAAAGTCTTTTTGTGAAAACTTAGGCCTCCAAGCCCTTTAACTCCCAGGGCCTCACATCCCCGACCACTCCACAGCAAAGAGCTCCAAAGCAGCATAATATCACAATAAACTTCCCCACCCCAAACTCTGGTTCCTTGCCAAGCCTCAGATATTTCACTATTGTCGACAAGACACTTTTCCATTCAGCATAGCACACCCCCCCCCTTCCACCCTACCCCCCGTCCCACCCCACTACACCCTTCTCCTTTTCTATCTCCTCACTTACAAACTATCCATCCCCATGTGTAAAGCTCTGCATGCATAATAAAGACTTGGATTATGAATCATCACAGATGTTTTGTTGGACGTCCACACTGTAGCGAGAATTGTGGTTGTGTGTAAGGTCCACTCCTTAACGTGCTCCGCTCACATATGGAAGTGTTTACACCCAGTGAAAAACTGTTTTGGGGTCTGAGCCACTGAGAGGCCACAGGATCGAATGTGGGATGATGGAGAAGAAAAAAGCTGCATTTTTTCACTCTCACACCAAAAATGATGGAATGATTGTAAAGACAAAGTTCCCCTCTGACCGCATCCCTTGACTCACATGTGTTCTGCATTATAGCCCCCCCTCAGTTAATTTCTGTCCTTCCTTGTTCCCACTTTCATTGCTCGCCACCTGGTATGTACTCATCCGTAACCACTCTGATGACAAACCTGAGAATTTTTGCCTTGTTCATAACCTTTATAATCTTCCTCATTCTTTGGCGCTCTATCATTTAGCCCTCAAACCATTTGCAGAAATGGATCATGTAAAGCTGAAGCTTATCTCTCTCCGGCTGCCCATATCTGAATGAAATGAGCTGTCCTCACTTGTATTTTATGTGGTGTGAGGAGTAAACCAGGACTTATCTCTGTTA
Organism: Parambassis ranga; assembly: GCF_900634625.1. Lineage (NCBI taxonomy): Eukaryota > Metazoa > Chordata > Actinopteri > Ambassidae > Parambassis > Parambassis ranga. The sequence continues at coordinate 8,636,480 of NC_041042.1, read as the reverse complement.
TCCAGACCCCCTTCTCCCACAGCAAGAACAAAATCCTCAAACAGTGCAGAGTCACTTCAGCAGCAGTAACATTAGCCAGCTGTTCACATGTTTCTTGTTGAACCTGTGCTTATACGCTTACAGAACATTCAGCATATCTCATCTCAGCCTTGATTGCATTCCTCAGTGGGAATTTCACCATCTCATTACTGGAGTGAGGTGGCTGGATTGATGTGACTGATTAGCTCCGATGACCTTTAGTTTGTGTTGTATCCCTGAGGAGCAGCAATGGTTTGAAGTCCTCGAGTCACGATTGAGGCTCTGAAGCACCCTGGACACACAACTGTGCTTTACAAACCAGTTGATCAGAGCAACGTAGCACATCCACCCACATCAGACAGAAGATGTTTATTTGACATGATTTTACTCGAGGCTGTTAGAATGAGACAGAGAGAAAAATAATGTGTCAGCAAGACTTGAGCCAAACTGTCTTATGCCGTTAGTGTTAGAGTATTCTCAAAAGGCCCACCACACCCCAGTTCTCTCTTAGGTTTGTGGGCTGAGATGAGAGGGTGGGACTGTTGATGAGGAGTGAGAAAGGTACAGAGGAAGACTCATCCTTCAATTCCTCCATCCTTTCATCCATCTCCCCATATGCCTTAGACCATCGCTAAACAATGAGCAACAGCTTCCTCTGAACCCATGAGATCTGATATCAGCAATAAGTGAGCACATCTGGACCAACTGTCACATCCATCCATCCAAATATCTATCTAAATCTGCTTTTTATCCACAGCTGTCAGAGGGGAGGAGGCAAATAATCACATGATGTGAATGTACTTCTAATTTTGTAATTATTAGTCCCTACACATGTGGATGCCCATGCAGAGACACACTTACTTGGATATAGGTAAGTGATACATTATATACATGTACATACGTCAGCATTTATATGTGTCACGAGTGATCCTTTGAAAGGATGCTACACCCTTTCCCTGCATTTTCTGCACTGAGTGATAATGAGGAAACAGTAGAGTGTGTAAGCATCACCTTTACATAAGAGTTACATCTTCAGGTGTTTGTCAGTGTGCCTGTGCGTAAATATTCATGTACTGAACATTTTGTTGTTCATGTCTTCAAAGGACTGCTGCCGCACATACAGGATCCTGATACACCATCATCAACATAAGTCATGTGCCCTCTCAGGGCATTAGGAGATTGATGAGCCTACAGTCAGCTCCTTATCGGCTCCTTTTGTTCATACAGTACTCATTTTTTTTGTTTACACACACTTGCTTGTGTACACAGCCGCAAGATAAAGTTCTTCAGATGACTTGGGTCACGTCACCTTCAGGCTGCGCAAACAGGTTTTTGTCTTATCTCCTTCAGGACCTGTAACCAAAACCTGTCACACTCGCAGGCCCCTTTGTTTTTGCATGTTAACGCTTGGGAACAAAGTCTTATTTTCCTCCATCAGTCTGACTGGAAAACACCTGTAACCCTGTTAGCTTGTAGTTTGCCATGAATTGTATTTTGGGCAAACAGCAGCTGATAGGATGTACAACAAAGCATCCTGTGACAACTCCAAACTTAAATTGACAGTATGTCCTATATGTTATGTTTGCAGTATTTAAAGTGTTGTGCAGAGTGCGCTGTCTGTGCCTGGGAAACTGTAAGAAAGTGGCACAATTTTTTTTTTGCTGGCTTTAGTGTGACAGAGGTTGGGCAATTTAATCCTTCAGTGCGTAGAATTAATTTAGTGTTCCTTGACTCCCTGGCCTGAGTGTGGGGCCATATGGCATGGCTGGTCACTGTGGAAGACACAGCTTCAAGCCAGAGGTGGAGCACAGCATGATGACTAACACCCTGGAGCAGATCAGTTAAGCAGCATGACAACATTGAATGAAAAATATTAGTCTGAAAAGCAGGAGCGGCACTTTGCATGTCTCTGAGGAACGTCACAGCCATTTCTCTTGCTACACTGTCACTTTTCTGATTGACACTCATCAATGCTGCCACTTCTGTTGTGTCAAACCTTTTAAAACTGTCACTGATCTGGTTTTCAAGAACCACTGAGATTTTGAGGCTATTTATAGCTGCAGTCGTTTGCGGGGGCGCACCCTGCTTCTGTTTAACACACGGTGACTCACATGTAGTGAATGGACATTTGACACCTGATCCGGGGAGACTGAAGGGAAATAGTAGTGACAGAGTGGTGTCTTTTTTTTCGTCTTGTACTGCAGAAACACAGCTGTCAAAGCAGACTGGCACTGATCAACTGTTTAAGAGACTATCAACCCTTTTTCTATGATTCACTGTTGATGTAACTATCACACTCCACAGTGAGTATCATGGACACGTTTCATTTGGGATGCCAGGTTGAAGTGCTACAGAGACTATACGACACGACCCTCCCACCACCGTCCTCCTGCGGTTGCTCCTAGCAACAGAATTTTCCTGAATGTCAGGAGAGTGAGAGATAGTGCCTTGTGTCTGATTATGATGGAGCGAACAGAATACACGCTTAGAAACAATGCAATTATCTTCTGCGTCATCTCATCAGGCAAGAAGGCGTGAGGATGGGAAACAGAGCGTGTTTGTCATATGTTATGTGTCCTGCATCCATCAATGAGTGATTTGCAGAAAGGGGATGTCAGGAGTGTACATGACTGAAAAGTGGATATACAAGACATTCTGTCTTTTCTTTTTCTCTTTGTTTAAGCCCATTTCATAATTTTTTGTACTTTTCCCTCCGCTGCCTTGGGGATCAATAACATCCTTTTAATACCTCTGTATGACATCAGTCATCTCATTAAGACATCCTTTGTTGCAAATGGCAACCCTCTCCCTCTATCTGATACTCATTCTCTCAAATTCTCTCTCTTTATCTCATTTTCCTCTGCAAGCAATCTAAAGCGCTCCTCTGGGAAGCTGGCTTTGCTGTAATTCAGGAGTAGATTAAGAGAAGATACGGTATCTGAAGGTAGCAGGCCTGAGAAAGACAGTTGAGAGACAAAGAAAGACAAAGAAAGACAAAGACAGAAACACAGAGCAGCAGAGATTGATGGCTGCAGAACTCCTGGTAAAGTAAGCAGAAGTGGATCAGATAAAAAAAGAGGGACACAGAGAGAAAAGAGACAGGCACAGACATCGATGGATTCAGACAGACACTGGTTATTGGCCCACAGGGACAAAGTTAGACCAGAGCCACTCAATTCCTCTTAGTCTTAAAGACTCTCTTAATCAGACAACATCATACAGTTTGTCTTTCCGTGTGATTGGCCAGAGGCGTGTACATCACAAGTTCCACAGGATGGAAGGATTACAACCACAAAAAGCACCAAACTAATATGTGCAAGCCAGTTACAGCTTAATTTAACAGGGGTGGCGAGGATATGATAGATAGTGTTAGTGATCAGCATGACTGTTCTATGAAAATTATTTCATGGTCTTTAGTTTGTTTCCTGTTTATTTTGGTCATGACATCCTGTTCTGTGTCTCTAGATTTACTTCCTTCCTTTATCTGTTTAAGCTTTAAATTTGGACCGCACTCCTCCACCTGCTGCCTTACTACACTTCAACCTGCACAGCTTGGAGCAGCTTGCTCTAGTTCATCTCTTGGTGACTCGAGAAGCATGGCGTCCTACAGAGCGAGCCCACCACTCTGTCATAGTCCTCACAGCTGAGACATATTTGACAACTGGTCTTCTGGCTATGTCCTAACACACTGCAGCACTGCTTAGCTCCACGATAATCATCATCATCATCATCCTGAGGCAAAGACAAGGAGCTGTAATGGGCTGTAAAACCATAAAGCAACAGTCACACAGTAGCTTGTCTGCTGTGGTCACACTGATGTCAAACATCAGCGGGGTGTCACATGCATAGAAGCTGAATTAATTGGTAGTTTATATGTGTATGTAAAGCAGTTTAGTGAATTCATATGCAGCTTTTAAAGAATGCAATAAATCTGTGGTGTCACATTGAGACAGCGGGTGAACTGGATCAATACTGCCTGCTACAAAAAAAACCTTGTTCCCCTATGACAACAGTAAAAGTGTCAATATTCAGTTTAAGTACTGGTCCATGCACCGTGCTGTCCAAACATCACCATAACATGATAACTGAGTCGGTGATAACAGGCGGCACCCTCTTTCCTCCACTCTCCGTTTTTCATGGAGCCCCCCCTGCCCTCCCCCCATGCCCAGTAACAGGTTTGATTGGAAAGCATCTAGCCCCCGGCAACCAATCCCCCAGCAGCACCACACACACACTCAGACACACACTTGCACACAGGGTTTCCGTGGCAACTGTGGTGCAGGGGGTAGACAGAATGATTTGGTCTATGGAGCAAGCCAGACTATGGGGATGAGGGGACGAGGCCTCCACCAGAGAGGGGAGGGGGCACTGGTCCATGGTAGACAGAAAACAGGCAAAGAACTGTTTAAATATATTTACAACAGGTACCAAATTCATTTTTTTAAGGCTCACAAGATTCAAAATGTGTGCTTCAATGTGATATTAAAACAGTGGATATGAAACCTGTGTCAGGATTATTTTTGCGTCTATCACAAACACTGCTTCTTATTGCAAACAGGCAATTTAAAACACATATAAAAAAACAGGACTGTAATGGCTGACGAGCTGGCTGTCTGGCTTGTTCTACTTGTAGCCGGATGTCACGCAGCTTCCAAAAACCAGGCTTTTTGAAGATTACTGACTCTGAACCAGTTCTCTCTGGTTACTGGAATGGGATTAACTGCTGCTGCTGCTGCTGTGTGTGTCTGTGTGCTGTAGGTGTGTGTGTTTATGCATGCATGCACATATGTGCATGTGTGAAAAGGGTGAGACAAAGTGGAAAAGTCAGAGAGAGAAGTTGTGTGTTTGTGTTTTCCCAGCATCCTTTGTTCCTGTGTCCTGATAAATGTGGCTTAGCCCAGAATTGTCTGTTTAATCTTGCCGCCATTTTGTTGTCTGGTTGAGTATATGGCTCGTCTCTCTCTCTCTCTCTCTCATGGTAGTCATACATGTAGTGGCAGGCTTAACTTCCCAGAATGGTTACCATAGCAACACTGACAGAGGTTTATCAGCGGCCATAGCGACGGCTGATGCACTGAGATGTGGCTTGACTTGGTTTTGGGATGCAGTGGAGTTGGAGGGGGGAGAGATAAGGGGATGGCAGGGAGAGAGGACGGGTGATGGTAGCCACACCTTATTAAGGATGATAGATGTAGGGTCTGTGATTTGGGTTCCAAGTTGCCAATTGCCTCAAATCCAGCAGCTCGCCAGTCTGTGTCTGGTCTGCTGATGGTTCTGAACAGCAGCGGGTCATGCATACATGAGTGGAGGTGGATTTTTTATCTTTCTCTGGTGATGTGAGACAAATTCATTCTTGTGTATGTGTGTGTATTTGTGTGTGAGACAGCTTTTCTGTACACTAATCAGTGCGGTCTTAAGAGACTCTTGCTTCTCCACTGAGTTGAGAATTCTCAAATCAATTTCTCTGCCATTCTTCCTCCACCTCCAATGGATTGGACTTTTTTGTTCTTGCTCTCCTCAGCCACAGCCGAATTGTAATTTAAAAAGCACTTGGTGTAAATACTGCTATTGTTGAAGGCGTAATCAAACATTCATGAGGGAGAGGGATCTAGGGAGAGGCAGAGAATCTAGGTCACGGATGCGCTGGCAAGTCTCTGAGGCGGCTGCTTCGCTGAGTCTTTTTCTTTTCTCTTTGTCTTTTTGTCTATCCTCCACTCCCTCACATCGTCTCCACTTGTCTCCTGCTCGTCTCACTCTTTTCCTCTCTTCACTCTCCTCTTTGCCCCCTCTCTCATTTGTATTCCTTTACTTCATTTCTCCTCTCAGCTTCTGCCCTCTCATCACTCCAAATCTAATCACCCCACATCGTATAGCATTTTCTCCCTCTCTTCCTCACAACCTGAGTACCAAACACTGATGATTTAGAGTGATCTTACAGATTTCCTCCATCAAGTTTAAGAGATTCAAAAACTCATCTGCATCCACGTATATAACCACAGTTTGATGCCTGTGCTCAGCTTAGCCAGCAGCTCATAGTAATGGCTCTCTTGACCATCATCATTCAAGGAGAAGGTCATGTTGTCAGTGCTTTTACAACCATCACCAAGCCAACTGTGGTGCACTGAGCAACACATTAGCAGAGGCTGACCTTGTGAGTGTGTCCACAGTGTCAGTGAGGACAAGACAGGCGCCGCTAGAGAAGCACCGGGAAGAGAGAGGGATGCCAAAAGGAGACAGCAGGTCCTCAGCAGCCTTTTCTTGTAACAGAAATGCATGTTTTTAAGTTAAATCCGTGTTCACCTGTGATTAGAGCGGCTGTGAGTGGCTTTATTTCTCCCCTGAGACTCACCCAGGAGATAATCTAATTCAGTCTGTAATAACAGCAAAAGAAGGAAGGCTGCAGATGTTTTTATACAGCAGTTATCACAACAAAAATATTAGGAAATCACATTATCAATGAGATATCATATGCTGCACAGGGATGTGGGAAAACCAGCTCTCTGTGGAGAAAAAAATTGGTCAAATTAACTAGATTATCCTGATCATTTGCAGTTAAAACCAAGGTTTTAGCTGCCCCAGGATGTTGGTCTGGAAACTTTAATAGATGGTTACAGTGTGGGTAACCATTTTAGCTTCCAATGTCATTTTCCCCTCCAAATAACTTTGACTAACCCGAAAAAGCTTTTTTTATGCCTCCGCAGCGGCAACAGCCGTGGCAAAAAATGACCGACTTATCTTAAATATAAATATTTAATAGCTTAATAACACCTTGATAGAATTTCTTCTGATTGGGTTAACTTAGAATTTAGTGGCCAGAGGTCAAAGGTCATGGTCACTCTGTTTTCCGATAGACCATGAGAAAAATATGGATGTTCCACAAGGACTCGGAGATTAATGATTACAGTTTTGGGGGCCAAATGTTAACCAAGACCTCACAAATCACATTTTAAGAAGTCATATGATTCAAAGCAAATTTTTTTAATAAGATCAAAATTATGACATTTTATATCAGATACGATTTACTGTGACACCAGACACACCTGCAAACATGTGCAGTACAGATCTACCTCTGTGTGTTTTCATGTTTTCCTCTGAGTGCATGTTTAGTTTTAATACAAGTCCAGCCATGTTCCAGCTGATCAGAAACCTAAATCCCTCGCTCTCCCTCCCTTTGTGGTATTAGAAGGTCCGAATCCACCGGTCACTGCAGCAGACCCACTGGCATTGAACTCTCTCCAGCTAATCCATTTGTATGTTTTCAATTACATATCGGGTCTGGGGAGCAAGTGGACAGTAAGCTCTCAGCCTCTGCCTGGAAAACACTGTCCTCTTCTGACCTAAATATCAAGCTAAAGAGGGGTTTGTGGGGGGGCGGGGGTGGGAGTAAAACAAACAAACAGAAAAAAAAATTAGGTCACATATTTCCCAGTTCCATGTCACAGAATTGGATTGCACTGAAGAGGAATAATCATGGTCATGTTTGAATCTGACAGGCGGATCTGCCTGACTGATGCAAACCCCCCCCTTCTCATCAAGGATGAGCCAAACTAGTTGAAGGGATGACTCAGTTTTCTGTGGTGTCGGTGGAGTCACATGCACTCCATTGAACGTAACCCCAGACGGCAGAAAGGCAGAGTTCCTTAGCTTCATCTTGTGGATCTGTTGGTTGGTACAAAAGATGAGTTTACACATAAAAATAAATGGCATGTAGAGAGAAACATTCCATAATGTGGCTTGAAAAGTCTGAGGCATTAAAACTGGCTGAACCACATTAAAGAACATAACCAGTAGCTGCCACATCAGTTTTTATCTCAGTTACTTTAAAATCCCTCAACTCCATTATTATGTCCTTATTTAATCTCTCTCCTTCTCCTCCTCTTCCTTCTCCTCTCTCCATCTCCTGGTCTGGTTTTCAGTCTGGCTTCCACTCCTCTGTCCGTTTTCTTCTTCTTCGTCTCAGTTCATTAGTCACCGTTATCGGGGGAACCGCTTTTAGGCTCAGCAAACCTCCAGCTGAACCCATCCTTTCACCACACCCTTGAATCTTTCCATCTCCATCCTTTCCTCCTCTTGACCCTCCTCCTCCTAACACACACACACACCCCTGCTTCCCACAACCTGATGAAGAGCTGCTTTGACAGGCTCATCAATAACTCAAGGAGGCTTAAACACACCTCCAACTCCAGCTTTTTAGATTAAAGAATTAGATGCTGATGTCTTTTTTTCCTCCTTCTCCATGCTGCTCCTTTTCTCTTCATCATATCTTTATGCCTTCATCCTCCTTTTCCTTTTACCAGCTTTCCTTTCTATCAACAAGAAGTCTTCGAGGCTGGACTTTAATAAATGTCACATCACATCAAGCTAAGCAGCATCTAAGTCGAGCAGCCAGATGCAGAAGGAAAGGGAGGAGAAAGAGCAGCGGGGGCAGACACAGTGTCCCCTGCCTCTCCTCTCCTCCTGCCCTCATCTCCCCTTAATATTGAGCCACATCAGAGGGATGGAAAGCAGGATGACGGTGCAATTAAGTTCTCTTCCTCCGTGGCTTCTCAAAGATTTACCTCTTTCTGTCTGCAATATTATTTTTGCACAGAGGTGACCTTTGAACCTGGAAGCCTAAGTCAGATGTGCTCTGTTTACCAACATACATTTGTGTCTGCCTCTTGTGCTTCCTGTGATGATGCAGAGACTTGTGGAGGAGGTGAGACCTTGAACGTCCCCACAGATTCACACAGAGAGACGTCTGAATGTGACTGTAAAAGCTTGGTGAATGGAGGAGGAGGATGAGTACACAACAAGGAGTAACAGGACAATGTGTGCAGGTCTGTAGGGAGAACATGTTTATGCACATTATGTTTACACTAGTGCTTCATACACATCAGCAAATTAAGTGTGTTTTCATGTTTGCATGCTTTTAAATGCTGCGATGTATGTTTCAGTGCTGGCATGTAAGCGCATCTTGCAGCTGCTATATTTCCTGTTTGTCATGGAGCCAACCCAGTAACAGAGTTTACCCCCACATGCATCGTTGCCTCTGTATCAAGCATGCTCTACTGAGCAAAGGAAACTTTGTCATGTTTGGCATAATGTCAAAGTGCTCCTTTAGAAATGACTCATGCATTGGTAATTGGCAGTCTTTAGAGCACAGCTCCATAGCAGCAACTAGTTTGACTGTACTTGCCCGATATAATGTAATCAGGTAGTCAAAGTTAGACACTGTTCAGGCTTTTAGAAAACATAACAGGCAAGTCAATTTAACATTGTGAGCAGAATGGAAATATTCAGGCTTAAATTATCAATTGAAAGAATAATAATCAAGTTTTATCACAGAGAGTATCTGCAGCATACAGGCAGCTTGTCCTGCAATCATGTGTTTCTGTTATCAGGGAAATGAAAAAAATGTTGAACTGACTGGACACAGGGACAGTGACTCACAACCCCCTCTCAGAATTCCACTTGTTATGCCTGCTTTAAATTGCTCATTTCCAAGAACACAGTATTAAAGATTTTACTAAACTGTGGTTGATCTACTGAGGAGACTCAGGTCCTTTAACGTCTGCCAGGCCATGCTGCAGATGTTTTACCACTCGGTGGTCTCCAGCGTCATCTTCTATGCTGTAGTGTGCTGGGGCAGCAGGATGAAGACGGCCGACACCAACAGACTCAACAAGCTCATTAGGAAGGCTGGCTCGGTACTGGGAGTGGAGCTGGAGTCTGTGGTGGAGGTGACGGAGAGGAGGATACTGAGGAAACTCCTCAGTATTTGTAACAACACGTCTCACCCCCTGCACGACACACTGCTGTCCTACAGGAGCACATTCAGCGGTAGACTGAGGCTACCGAGGAGCAGCACAGAACGCCACAGGAGGTCCTTCCTGCCAGTGGCCATCAGACTGTATAACTCCTCCCCTTTCTGTAGGGAGAAGCGCTAGATAATCATGTCAGGCATCACTGTCATTCCCTCCACTTGTCTATATTTATGCTTACTTAGCACCTTACATCTCCATATTGTATCCATGTATCATATATTGTGCTCATACTGCGTACTGTACTCTTATTTTTGGATTATAGTGACACTTATACTCTTATACTCTGTACTTAACGGCATGTAATGTAACCTCTGGCACAAGAATTTCCTTCGGGATTAATAAAGTTTTATCTTATCTTATCTTATCTTATCTTATCTTATCTTATCTTATCTTATCTTATCTTATCTTATCTTATCTTATCTTATCTTATCTTATCTTATCTTATCTTATCTTATCTTATCTTGAAATATGATACAAGAATGAACTGCCTTTATAGGCCTGAAATATTATTTTTATTATTGATTAATAGGCCTTTCATTTTCTAGACTGATCCATCCGTCACTGGTCTCCAAGGAGACACCTTCAAATGTCATCTTTAAAAGACAGCCCACAATCTTGCAGTCTCTTTGTCATATTTTTGTAGTTAAGTCAAAAATATGAGTTTAGTCATATCCCTACTCTATAAAGATCACCTTTTTACTTCCTGATTATTATTATGAAAATTAAAGTAAGTAAAGTAGTTTAAAAGAATATTATATGTCACGGTCAGCTTTGTGTTGATTCTGCTTTATGCACAGGACATAAACATCGAAGTGTATTTCTGCCTAAACCACAGTGTGCAAAACAAAACATAAATTTAGCATAAAAATAATAATAAAAATATCAAATATAAACATAGGCTAATTTAAGTATTTACGAATCTACAGTATATAGTGGAAGCTTCAAAGAAGCTAGGAAGTTTGCAACCTATCATCTATTATTGGCCTTTAAATACCTTTAAAGTTTAAAGTAAGAACATATCATCCTGATCAATGAGGCCGATTCAGAAGATTCTTCTGAGAGCTGTGGAGGTCAGGTGCTGGACGGCTGCTTCTAATTAGGCTGTCTTGGTGACAAGTGCATCTGCAGTCTTCCCAGGCCGCACCACACGGCGCCTGGCTTAACTGGGCAAGCAATGGCCACCCAGAGGGAGATAGAGCAGCGTGACCTAGCAGCCCCTCCCCTCCGGCTACGTGCCCAATTAGATGAACACTGGGTAATGACAGCAGTGCCTTTGTTCATCTCTGTGTATAATAGATAGGATACTTACATTCATACCCTTGTGTGTGTGCAGTATGTGTTTACCCTGATGGGGGCCAAGCCCTCACCACCTGCTCAGGAAACATTTTTAGGGCAGCGTGTGTCAAATGATGACATTAGCACTTCTAATAGAGCACTGGCACTCTGTGGCAGATACACAGGGGCAGCCTTAGGTCTACTGTTGGAGCGTGTGAGCCAGCTTTGTCAGCTAAATCAAATTTGTCACGCTCCGTGGATTCTCTATTAGACCAGACTATTTCAATAAAAACCTGAATACCTCCCACTCTGACCATTTTTGAAACATTAGTGCTTAACTTTATTGCGCGTAAGTTACATATACCCACGGGTTCGGTCATGGGTGGGATACCAGTGAAACATATACACACATCCACACAGGCACCCCTCGGCAGCTAAGTAGCTAAGCAGGGAGCTTAGCAGAACCGACAGCAGGGGAAGGGAAAACAAACACAGAGGCCACCAGTAAATCACCTCCATCCGCAGCAGCTCACCAGGGATTGGATGGCACCAGAAGGCCCTGTGAGAAACACTAACCAGGGAGGAGGCCAGGGTGCCCACAGTACTGGAAATCAAAGATATCAATATATTGTCTCACATTTTTCTTAGCTGGAGGAAAAAATAAGTGAAAGAAAAGGACACAATCACAGCTGCACCACATATCATACCAGTATCTGTCCTTTCACAAACCTTCCCCTCCACACTCCCCCAATCCCATCATACCGAGTGGCAGGAAGCAGGGCGCTCGCCCTTTGACCTTACAGGAATGTTTTCCTCCACTGTACCAGCAGCAGCAGCAGCAGAGGAGCTCTCTGCCCCTGATGGTCAGGCCCGTGACAAGCTGATAGAGTGGAGCTTGTGAAACAACTACGTGACCTCTTGCAAGGCCCATTCATCCGGATACACATCTACACATATGGATGGATGTGCGAAGTATACACAGAGCTTCATTTTTATATCCACTGTTCTAAATTTATGATATAATCACATAACTCACAGTCTGTGTCATTCCACAAAGTGTGAATAAATGTCAGAACGATGATGTCTGTGGTGTGATGTGACAGGTAGCCTGGCAGCCTCAGAGAGGAGCCTATCTGTCTCTGTGGCACACTGCCAGCCACAAGATGAGGTATTGCGGCCCAGTCCTGGGTGAGCTGCCTTTGGTAATGACTGTGAATGGGCTGTATCCATGGGCCATTACTCTATGGACTCAGCTGAGGCAGCAGGGTAATGCTGACTAATGGAGATGAACTTTTCGACTGATGAATAGTAGACCCTGCTGATGAGGCAAAGCAATGACCACTGTCCCCATCTCCTCATGCTTATTTGTTCATTTCTAAAGCAATGACCATTAAAAGGGAAAATTGCCTGTGAAGAAGTTGTTATAGAATGGAAGAGGAGTGTTTATTTGAGATGGCTATTAAACTGTGAGTCCATTACAGTGTATAAACAAGACAGCAAATTAATTTGAGCATGTATTTACTTTATTGAGGCAGTGATATTGTTTTTCCTGCAGTAAGCTCTTTCTTAATGGGATACAAACAGAAGTCTTATTTTATTTAAAGATACACTCCCAAATATTTGCTCACTTTAAAAAGAAATTACTGCCATTTAATGTGTCGTATATTAACTTATCAGTCATATGTCAGTGTTTCTCCATCTCTCCTTCACTTAACATTTCTGGCATGATGCCCTAAGGGGCTTTTCAGGATAGCTCAGTTTCCTCTTATCACCTATTAGATCCAGATGAGACCCAGGCCTCCTCCTCCTCCACATCCACCTCCTGACCACAGCCCTGTTTCAACTGTTCACAATTTAAAGCAGATGGCGGCTAACGCAGGCCAAAAGCTGCCTGCTGAAGCTGCTGTGGTGTGTGCGTGTGTGTGCCAGGACAAGACGGGCCCGTGTTAGCTAGCACACAGATTCTCTTCCATTAAAGGGAGTGTGATTGAATGTGGGCAGCTGTTAAGCTGATCTGAAGCTCATATACTGGAATAATAGTTTGATTTAAAAACATGGATCTTAAATGCTGTTTTCCTTTTTGAGCAACAAAAACTGTCAGTCATGATTATATCTGCAGTGTGGCTGAGGCATGATCTCATAAACGTCTGAGGATAATGTGAAACAGAAGATTGAGGAGACCCCTCCCTTACATACACATCATTACACCCACACAGAGATATGAGCCGCATCATGTTGAGGTTGTGTGATACTGTCACTCATAAAAGACCCATTTATTCTGTATAAGTCTAAAGTTTGCTCTCAGGCTGCCCCGAAGCCTCTTTCTGATGACACACCTATCTCATTAAACAAGGAGTGTATATACAGTTGGAGCCAAAAGCATTGCTGAAATGGGTTTATTCTACACAGGATGGAGAAATGTCAGAGTTAAGGGTCACCATGAGACATTAACCATAGCCATATATTGTAGCAGCTCCTTAAGGTAGGGCGAGGCAGGCTTCATTTTATGGTTTACAGACGTGGACACAGGCTTTAATGAAAAGACAAGATGCTTATAAATTACAATCCCACCTGCCTGACAAATATCTCGTGCATTGTACATAAAAGTGAATTCTGTAACTTTTACAGAAAGCAGCAATGAATCCTATGTCTGAAAATGTTTTAGCCCAAATCCCAATTACAGACATTCCAGCCCATCATTGTGTGTTTGTGTGTGTGTGTGGTTTGCTGCTGACATGTTGTCTCTCTCACCTCTAATCTCTGTTTGCATTGCTGTCTGTTCAGAGCATTCGGTATCTAATCAGGTTTACCCTGGATCCAGCTCCCATCATGTGGTGAAAACAGGGCTTCCTCTCTGACCCTCAGTGCCTGCCTTGACCTTTGACCTTGTCCTTCCATGCATGCACTCGTACTCTACCAGCCTCCACCCAAAACAAAAGTGTTTTGCAGTCAGGGACACACTTGTCCTAAAGAGTGAAACAATAGAGCGACTGAGGACAAAGACAGCTGGGATATGAGTGATTTGCTGCTTGTCTGGTTTTAATGGGTGATTCTCACATCTGATATATTGTGTTGTCATCTCTCTGTCTATCAGCTTGTCTGTTTTCTCTGTCTGTCTCTTCCCTCCCACGTCTTCTTTCCCTCTATGTCTCTCATTCTCTGATCTCCTTTACAGCAGCTTCCAATTAAGATTAGGCCCCAACATGGAGGAAGGTCAAAGCTTTTTCTAGTGGTACGGGGTGAAATGAGATGTGATAAATAACAGAGAATTAATAGGGTGTAATAAATAAATAGCAAGAGGCCAATAGGGAGACAGCATCACATGTTTCCATACAGACCTCCTAAGCTCATCCAATGAGCAACTACAAGTTCAATCTTGATTAAGTTAATTTGACCAATAATTTTCAAATCCCTTGTGGTTGATCATCCTTGGATAAGCCACACATATAAAATGGACGTGACCTTTATATAACTCATAGTTTATCAGCCTGTATGCAGCTGCTTTTGAAGCAAATATATACTTTCTCTTCTAATTCATACGTCTCTAGACAGGTGAAGGAACAGTTTGAGGTTAGGAAATTATCATTTGCTTCTTTCTGGCAAATGAGATTACGTTACAAGGTTAGAACGACCTGCCAAAGGCTTATTGGATTGTTTTTTTACCTAGAAATAGTGTGATAGTTTTACAGATTGGAAAATTAGAATAAGAAAATGTCAGTAGACACTTGAAATGCTGATAGGCGGGTCTGTTTTTTCCTCTGTTTACATCCATCCATCCATCATTACTTTGTCCTGCAGTGCAGGGTCACAAAGGGCTGGAGCCTCTCCCAGCTATCTAAGGGCGAGAGGCGGGGTACACTCTGGACAGGTCCCTCTGTTTACATTCTCTGAGCTAATTTAAAAGGACAGTTCACCCCAAAATTGGGGTGGCATTACTGCACAGATGGCTGTCAAAAGCATGAGACTGCCATCATGTGTCATTTTTAGTTGTATATTTTGGCACTTTAAGCACCGCAGGCTTTCCTCACACAGTGCACTGGGGAGGTTCCCCACCTGCAGGACAATGTGCAGTCATCAGCTGCAGCCTTAGTTAATCAGCAGCTAAGGACTCAGACATACTGTGATTAAAATAGCAGCTTAAATAATTGCCTTTGACACATTCATGTGTGCAGACTTTTCTGATGACATATTTTAAAAATAAAAGTTGTTTTCTGTACCAAAATTCTAGGTCTTAGGCCACCAAACTTAAGCATTGCTATTTAACATTCTCTTATTTAACATTCTCTTAGACACTTTGGCTTCTGTCAGTAGACATGCTCTGAAGTTGCTTCTTCTCTGCAATGAACTGGGAAATATCTTAGTGAAACTATGACAGTTTCATTTTCAGGAAATGACAGATTTTGACTTAGCATTGCATCTAATATTCTCTTCATCATGCACAAACTGCTGGACACAGAGAGTCCTTCCCTTTCAGAAATCATTGCAGAAAATATCTCCCGAGTGTGCCCACCCCCTTAGATTATTAAAGAAAGTGCTTTAAATTCCCTTTAATATTTGTTAGAGCACAGTATCACTGTGTTTCCTTACTCCCAGGCAGACATTTATTCATCACTGTGTACTCCCTCTGTGCCCCTGTAAAGAAACACCACTATTCATTGGAGTGCTAACTGAGCTATTCATTCCACTGTGCACAGAGAGCTTTGTCAATATCTACTGTATGATCAGCAAGGACAAAGCAGCAGTTTAAAGTAGCATGTCTCCCTCAGAAGGAGGTCAGACATATATATATATATATATATATATATATATATATATATATATATATATGTATATATATATATATTTTGCATTTATACTATATGTGTTTATTATTGTAAAACCATAATTAGGTGATATGGGAGCTTTTGTGTGCACGTGTATGTGTATGCATTACATTTCCTGTGTTCTAAGCCTGGCAGCCGGCAGTGAGGTAATGGATGATGCTGCTGAGCGCTATCTGAACCCCCTGACCTCTGCAGACCCGACTGACAGAGCAGGCAGAGGATCAGATAGAGGGGGTTAGCTACATACCATACATCCCAAAGACAGCAAACACCACCTCAGAGCTTAAAGACAAGAGCCACCAATTTAATTCAATTGTTCTCTGAAGGATCTGAGAGAAAGACACTTGACTGCTAGGGTTTAGAGCAACAGAATGAAAGGATAAGGAGAAACATGGAGGAGGGTGATTGATTGAAATTATAGGATGGAGAAGATAAAAGATGGGCCGATGAGAGGATTCCAGGATTTATTTTTGTGGGTCAAAATGTGTTAGTGGTTGCTTTCAAATATGGATTCCAATCAATTTATTCCCACAGGAATTGCCGGAGCTATACAATGAAATATGTTCTTTCATAATAGAGAGTGCTGGTTGTGTCGAAATCCCTTCAGAGCAGTTTGTCCGTTTGGATCAGAAGCCGGAGGCAAAGCAGCCACCCTTGAAGATGTGTTGATCCAGCCAGCTCATATTTCATAATGTTTCTCTGCTTTTCCCACTGTGGCAGACCACAGAGACAGCCCTATGGTGGCCTCCGTCCCAGCTGCCACCATCTTGCATTCCACGGTAGAGCATGACGGGTACAGAGAGGAGTCACTGTCACAGAGCATCCATTGCTCCCGTCCTACTCCCACTATGAGAAACTGTTACGGTTGCTCTCCTGCCACAGAAAAAAAGGTGCAATCCTAATGCTCAGATGGTTTCAATGATTTACGGTCACACAGTAGACACGGAGGCTCCAACATCTGGCTCCAACAAATCTCTCAACTATCTCCACGTCTCACAGGGATGACTTCCCACAACGCCACCAGAAATGTCACAGTTAGCAGCCGCACATACCGCAAGACGTTTCAGGTGTCTCCAAAGCCAAATGAAATATTTAACACAGAGAAATCACAGAATACTTGTACACTGGCTGAAAGCTAATCCATCACTTTGTTCATTGATTGCTCGGCTGAGTGTCCCCCCTCCTTCTCCCTGTTCAGGACAATTACAATACCGACCAATACCACCAAAGCCAACTCTCGCAATCCCATTTCACTACAGCAGCCAATCTTGGAGGAAATGAGAGCACCATATTTAGTTTTTGCTGAGCTTGAGATTTCCTACATTTCTAAAGAAAGAAACAGCATCGCAAGACAGGGGGGAAGTGATGACAGTGAACTTGCTCCAGAGTAAACTTTCTTTGGTTTACTCATCCTCATTTGTGTGGATTTCAACTTGTTTCGTCCTTTTGGAGCGCCTGCGGTCGGCCCTGCTCTCCTGTGGTGTTTGGTGCTGGACAGAGTAGGACACTTATCCTGTATTGATCCGCAGATGGCTCTCATGCAGGGTTAGTCAATGCAATCCAGCACAGGGATCGCCACATGCTGTTATGAAATTATAGTGAAGGATAAAACAACTGTATCAAACATTTAAAAGTCAAACAGATTTTTGAATTCTCACTTCAGAAAAACAAAACTATGGTCAAGCTTCACTGTATTGTTTGACTTTATTATTGTAGTCATTAAAACCTCATATCATAGGAACAGAGGATAAACACTGGTATGTCAACACTGGCAACATTGTTTTATCTATTTCCAGCAGTTTATTTACACTCAGTCTGATGTGTTGAAATTGAACAAAGGTTAAAAGTTTGTCAGAGCTGTAATGAAGGCCTCCTAAAACTATTTCAGAGTGTAGAATTACTAATCTATTTTGAGCAGATTACTGTCAGGAATTAAAGGACTAATTATGGAAGAGGCTAAAAATAATTCCAAATAACTTAAACAAATTGTTTTCCATTAGGGCTAAAACCAGATGGGGGCACGCTGATGAGCCTGTGTGTGTGTGTGAGCCTCTGTGTGTGTGTGTGTGTGTGTGTGTGTGTGTTACAGGTGTGTGCTTGCTGCATATGCTGAATGAAGCTGGCTTGTACATGTCCTTTTCCGTACTGTGTGACACTTAGCAGTCACCGCTGTGTTTACAGGAGCTGAGCAGTAAAGCGGCAACAGAGGTGTCACTGCTTGTCACAGAAAACACACACACATAAATACTACAAGCTTATACAAAATGAGACGCACACACACACACATTCACATGGCAGGAATTTGACAGCTGTAAAGTTGTCAGAATGTAAATTGGTAGAGCTCATATACAAAAAGGACACACTTGTGATTCACACATGTGATGTGACACCATAAACAAATACTCAGCTAGCTCTGTGCATGTTCTTTTAATAACTGTTAGGGTCATGTGAGGATACTTACTTATGCTTACATTTGAATGTTGTGAATTGACTGTTGATTCAAAAATGTGCATTATCCAAAGATATGGTTCTAACATGTCTGATGTTTCGGGTGTTGATTTTCAAGATACCACTGCTAACGTTTCATTTGTTGTCAAAGTACTTCAGTCATTTGTGTTTGTGCATACATCACAAAATTCTCTTTGCAATCCCTTAAAAAAGTAACTAATCATCAAATAGAAGCATCCGTCTGGGACAAGATTAAAAGTGTTGACTTTGATAATATGCTTAAGTATAAATCTGTGTAGTGTGCATGGATAACATCCTCTGAATGGGTCATTGATGAGCAACCAATGTGCTTTTTACGCAATCATGTGTTTTATCCAAAGCCCCTTTCATCACCGGCTTACACGACTATTGAGAACACCATAGCATGTATAATAGATTTATCTCTTGAGTTAGATGCTTCTGAAAGAGACATTTGGACGACAGGGCAGACAGTGTGTCACTCTGCTCTTTCCCCAGCTGACCCTCTGATGCGCCTAGTGATAAAAAAGATGATCATAAACCATTTTACGTAAGAAGGAGATTGAGCAGGATTATGACGGTGGCAAATGTACACAGTACAGCACATAAACACACAGTCAGTGGTGGAAGACAAGAATGCCACAAGGTCACAAACACACACACATAGATGTGATTTGGGTCAACCAGTAGTGGACCAAGGTTTTAATTTTGCTAATGACTAAAACCTGTCAGTCTGTCACTTCTGTGGCTTCACAATCTGAGGACTCATCAGTAGGTTGCTAGTTTCTGCTACTGCTCTGACTCAGATGAGAGGAGAGATGAAAGGGGGGAGGGAAGGAGAGACTGAGTGTCTTGTTTCCTCTCCACCAGCAGAGGAAATACTGTTTAAGCAGGGGTGTGGGAACGCCAAAGCCAGCAGCTAGGGGCTCAGCAGGGCGCCGAAGGCCTCCTTGGCAGGATGCAAGCAAAGGGGATTGTGGGAAATTACACGGGATTAGAGCGGGCGTCTAATGCCCTCATCCAGCGGGACATTTTCATCAAGAAACAGGGCTGTTGGACAGGCACAAAGAGAGACAGAGAGAGAAACCTCAGCCGACCCTTTTCTCCAGCTCCCCAGGATTAGACCTTACAGAAACCTTCTTTCTTCTCCTTTGTGGAGCTCCTTTGAGCAATTGTCCAGACACACGGGAAGAAATGAGGGCACAATAAAGAGGAAAAGGAGAGTAATAAGGATGCTGATGGATGGAAGCCCTGCTGTTTGAGGTGTGTTTGGAACTGTGTGCCTCCACAGCAGCTATACATTATTTTTCTCTCCACTCTCCATCACTCCACATGGGGTTTGTACCATGGTTGTTTCTAAGGCTTCAGGTCGCTGCAGTGTCAGACTCGGAGTTCAGGAGTCAACTGTGTTAGGATAATTTCCAGTTTCCGGATACTTTCAGGCCCAAAGCCAGTGGGTTTTTTTTTTTTTAAAGATATGTCAGATGTTTGTTGTCTCTTTGTTCTCTGTATGATCAACCACACCTATGCAGCCCGGTCTGATTTTTTTTTTTTTACAAAGAACTTGTGCTTTAAGCTGTTTTTGTGCAAATCTGCTCCCTGTAAGTGTCCATTAAAAAACATCAATAGCTGTTTGTCACTCAGTCAAAATGCACTGCCGGTCTGTGCATTCCCCTCATTTGAACTGCTGGTTGTATGAGCTAAGGGAGTCCATAAAAGTGACAAAAAGAACTCAATCCCTGCTGGTTTTAAAGACAGGCTGTAAAAGCAGATGACTTTACTGCCACTTTGCTCATCCTAATGGTTCAAGACATTTTAACACACAGAAGAGAGAAGAAGAAAACACAGACCTCAGCATACATTCCCTATGGCTGGCAAGGGTGGAAAAACAGGAAGCCTTCCTCTTTATAAGGCAAAATAAAACCTTAATGGCCTTTTTAATATTTAGGTTGCCAGGTGCTGCCTACTCTGGCATGCATTTCCCCCTTGACTTGCCTGGCTCTATTCTCTATGGGCCTCTGTTGTATGCTGTGGGAGAAGCCACTGAGAAGCCATTCACTAACATTGTAGTGGTTTACATGGCCATTAAATCAGGCTTAAACACTGCCTATATGGACATGACTGCTTTGTGTAATTAGTCGTGGAGGGATAACTGCAAGGTCACTGAGTGTTATTATGCACAATCTGATTAAAAACCCTTCATTTCTGGCCAGCCCCTCACTAATAAGATGTTAGAAGTAATGGATTAACACGGCTTTGCTGAAATATTTGACAAAGCATTCCATTTTAACCTTTCACACGGGCTTTAAAAACGACAATAATTTTAACCTTATTCATTATATTATTGAATCAACTTTTAAAATTTGATTTACATCGTAATTTGTCCTCCAGTTGCTATGAATGTCATATTTATAAACAGAGGGCATAAGCAGAGGGCCACAGCAGAACAAATCATTGAATCTAACTGTGGAGGACTTCAAAGCCCCATTGATGATCTGACACTGTCAGGGATTTTCCTTCTGCATTCCAGTTTCTCCTTCAATTCTTTTCTCCATTTAAAATTAAAAGTTGTATCATAAAACAGCCCTGCTCACATCAGTACAGAATGCAAACCTCATTTTCAAAGATTTACTATACAGCAGCTGTACGTGGTTACACTCTTTAACCCTATAGTATGATTATTAGTGTAAGCTTCTCAGTGGCATGTTCATGACATGGATGTGATGCACCAGGAAGACACAAATTTTTAAATGATTTTGGAAGCTGCGTTTTTTGATCATTATGGTTGAACAGCACCTCGAACTCCTCGATCTTCCAAAAGGAACTGAACATTGCAATGTTAATAAAAGTTTCAGGACTGTCTTACTGTTAGCTTGGTGGTTCTAATAAACTGGCAGTAGCAGTGTATATTGAATACAAATTCAGTCCTATAATGTTTATTGTGATTCATGTCCTTTATGAGCACTTTGTTAAGTACAGCGCAGCTTATAAAGCTGTACTTTAACACCACAGATAGCATGCTGCCACTGCCAACCAACACAAACTCCAGGTCACATGACTCTGGTCTGCTAATTCTTCCAAGAATCAAAAACTGCAGGCAGCAGGACTTTCCAATGCCAAGCACCACTGACATGGAATAACCACAAAAAGGACAGGGTACAGACAGGCTCTGTGCTCAAATCCAAAGACTGTGGTTCTCCTCCATCTCTGAAGGGGGTTCAGAGACCCAAGAATCAGCCTTACCCTGCTGGACCCCCTCTTTCTGTAAGGGCTGCAAATCTTCACTGTAATTAAAGTGCACACAGTGATGAATAGCTTGCATTTTACGATGCATAACAAGAGTGATTAGTCAGAGAGCTAATTATTCCTTTTGAGAAGTGTGGGGAAAGACCACAGGCTTTCTCAGGAAGCGTTTTTTTTATTTATCATGTGAATGTAGTAAGCCAAAGCATCCAGGGGAAACAGGAGTGGTGGTTTTTGAGTGCAGTGACTTTCACCCAAATTCAGTAACACATGGTTCTCCTATTTAATTTAGCTGTTTCCCTAAGCTGCTCTTTGGTTACATCCGTCACTTGGGTTCCCACCTTCAAAAGCAGTTTGTTTAGTCATAAGCCACACAGGGTGTCAAGTGTAAAGAAGCCTTTAAATAAACAGTGTAACCTTAGAAGTGCTTTGCCCTGCCAAGATGTCAGTGGCATAATTACAACAGGCTGAATCTTTAACATACCTTACATGCACTAACAGGGGGGAGTTTCACATATTCACTTAAAAACCATGTCATTAAATGCTGCTTTCCATTGCTGCTGAGCAAGTGACTCATACTTGTGCAACCACCTCGAGACAGGAAGTGGCACACTCAGCAATGACTTGAAGGAGAATAAAGTTCATTGGTATTTACACAATGTTGTTACTGTGGAGAAATCTATATCAGGTGATGCTTCTGAAGAAACAAAACATTAAATCAAGGAGTAAAACAACACAGGACTTTTAGAACCACCTTAGTTGTAAAAATAACAAACAGTAACTTCACACTAGGCCACCAGTGAGTACACTAAATATACAGTTTGTCCAGTGAAAAATCAACAGTGTCACAGCTGGCAGGCTGTTTGTGCTGCCCAGACAACAGTCAGGCTCTCTAAACAATGCTGCCAGTACAGCGGCTGCCCCACAGCTCACACACACAACCCTGCCGGTCCACTTGTTTGCATTCCCTGCTGCATGACATCACTGCTCGGGGTCAAAACCCTGCGAGCCCATTGGTCGACTGTGACAGAATTGCTGATCAAGTCCAAAGATCACAAAGTCGTGCCAAGAGGTGACATCAGTGTGTGGAGCTTAGCCAATGGCCGAGAGATGCCTGGATGACTGTAAAGCAACATCCTATTTACACACACACACACACACACACCACAGACCAACATCAAACCAGCAGGGGGTGGAAAGATGTTGGCATCTTTCAGCAAACTCAACATGTAATGTGTCCCTTCATTCCATCCCATTAAAAGGATGCGAAGCAGCTGAAAGTAAGTTGTGTTGTAAATTAAAAATGTGCTGTGGTTGAGCTTTGAGTCTCTGTTTCTTATTGACTCTCACTTCCACTATTTATGATGACTTGACAATAGACAGAGCGCTTAGCTTTCAGCCCTAAAACACATGTCTGTAGTGTGTGTGTGTGTGTGTGTGTGTGTGTGTGTGTGCGCCTGCATGTAAGTGCCACGGGTGTGAGTGACTATTAAAGCAGGAAAACAAACAGCAGAGAAGAGCTTGTGTGTATGTGCAATGTGGATCTGATGGATCTGATCAGCTGTGCATGTCTGAAAATATGCACAGCTGCTTTTTTGTTACATCAGCATTTTCCTGCTTGTCTCACACAACCTTAATAACAATGAATAGATTGATATTTTGAGTCATCCAACATCTAGTAAGTGCCAGTTCCTCCAACATCTAGTTTTTAAAAAGTGCCAGTTCTATGTATCACAAGTTTCCTTTTACTATAACTTAAAAAAAGAACGGTGGAAGAAAGTGGAAGTTGGTGCAACCTTAAATGAGAATTTACCCTAAAAACGTGTGTGTGTGTGTGTGTGTGCGTGTGTGTCTGTACATTACAGTGGTTGAGCTGTGTGAATGAAGCCATAACCATCAAGAGAGACTTTATTAAGTGAATCACCCCTTGATGGGCAGCCCTGGTTTTTGGTCTCCTTACAAGCCAGTTCCTGGAAGAAACCCTTTTATCAACTCAGAGTGGGTCTGTTTTCCATTCAGCGGTGTTTGAGTTTTCATTAGGGAATGAAAACTCGACCCCTCCCCCTCCTTAACATGACATTGATGAATCATTTGTCTTTGAAACTGTGGTTAACAAACTTTGACTAACCAGACTCCTGGAGAGCATCCCACAAAAACTCCCAGGGAGCACAACAGGAGGCCACAGTTACCGCCTTAGTAAAAGCCTGTAAGAGTACACAATGACTTCTGGGACAGAGCCTTCTCTAAACTTGACTGTGTGGAACACCATACTATTTGGCTGACAGCAGACTACATGAGATGCTCTTTACTGTCTATAATCTAATGTTAAGCTATATGAAGCCCAGACCTATACCTAGAGATCTTTGTTTGTTCTTACGTTTACATTTTTCAAATTTAAAATCATGACATTGCTGAACCTACAAAGGATGGAGTCCTTCTAACACACACTCTACTGCTGTTGAAACACATATTTTAAAAAGTGGCCTTTGGGATTGGGGAATTTTAGTAAGCTAGTGTGCGTCCCTGCCTGTCCCGTCCTCTGACACAACAACAGAAGATTAAATTATCTGCCATCCTTTGTTAGTTCAGGGACTTTTTACTCTTAGTCTATCGCTGGATATTTGTGAAAATGAAAGCTGGGGAAGTAGGGGGATTTTTCTGGCACCTACTACCTTAACAAACTCGAAATGCCACTCTAAAGATGAGCAAGTATAACACTTCCTCTTTCTTGCTTTCAGTTTCCTGTATTTATCACTAAGAGTGAACAGATACAAAAGAGAACTGTAAAAGAGACTTTAGTTATTACGTGGTGTCAGGAATTTCACAAGAATGGCCATTGTTGGCAGCTGAGGGAAGCACCATGTGTGGTAAGTGAGTGATGCTTGTGTTAGTCACTGTACAATACAGTTAATCCATCTGACTGACTGGCACTGAATCCAGAGTACAAGAAGGAGCATGAAATCCCATCAGACGGTACAATCATGTCTCTGACATACTGATGCATAAAACACGGTCATGCCATTGCTACGCATAGGCCTTCCTTCATACAGGTTGGTTTGCCTGGTGCTACATAGTTTGGCACAGGGGGAGGGGCCTGTGTGCCTTCTTGTCTGCAGGGCAGAAAGGCTTTGACTCAGCTTGCTGGAGGTGGGTGCTCGGGGGAAGTACCTCTGACGAGTCGAAAGCTGCAGGCTTCTATTAATATCAATAACATGGTGGTGACTGTGCTGCTTTACTTGACATCTCACATAACACAACATTCTTATCTTCCAATGTTCTATGTTTGTAAAAAAGCTTCAGCTTAGGGACATGAATCAGTTTTTTTAAAAAGGTGTCAACACATCGAAGAACTAGTGGTGATGTCACATTAAACATCAAACGTTTCAAATTGGATTTAAGTTACAAATCAAGCACTAACACACACACACACACACACACAAGTATCAGATATTTTTTCAGTCTTTTACACCCAGTAGGATTCATCCTCAGGAAACCATGAACGGTTCAGCATTTTCACAGAGCCGTGGTTTTGTTTATGGGAATTCATTTGCTGCATGCAAAAAGGAAAATGTGAGGAAAAACTGAAAGACACATGGAAACAAAGACTCCGCCATATCTCCTGTTAATCACAGGCTGCCATTCATTAAAAAAAAAAACAATTAAATAAGCTCATAGAGACACACTGCTGCATTGATGAACATAATCCATCACTGTAAATGAGACGGTGCGATTTGTTCCTCATGCTTTTTTCCACCAACAGAACTTTATGGAAGAGCATTGATTGCAGTTATAATCCTGTCAGCAGCAGCTTCACTCTGCCAGAAATGTTCATGTTACTGCACATTACCATGTTGCCTCCTCACTGCCACCAAATCTATAGAACTGAAAATAAAAAAACTAGTTCTATTAAGGGTGATGATTAGCAGCTTAGTGAAGTGCTGTTAAGAGAAATTACTAGTTGTCTCTTTTAATATGATGGATGGTGTCTGTTAGTACAGCGCTGTGTCACTGTCATCTGTTTTAATGTTTTTTTAACACGTTGCCAAACAAACAGATGACAGTTTCTGCTACACTAACTAATGATAGATATAAAAATATGTTGTTTTCATGGTTTTTGTCTTATTGATAGTGATCTGAGCTCAAGCTTTAAACTTCACACAAAACTTTTCTCAGAATGTGACATTTATCAAAACTTGTTTTCCCAGAATTTGATGAATTTGTTGGCCCCTCAAGCAACTGGCCATTAAATTATGATCTGGCTGGTGCACCTGATGTTTTTGGCACCATGTACAATAAACTTTTTTATCTGTTGAGAGGTGATAAAAATCTCAGCCTTAATACAATTTTGCACGCCGTGATGAACTGTACAGTAGAGCTGCACTTTCAAATATTTATTAGAATACACTGCAGTCATTGTTCACCTCAAATGCTCCTTATGTCAAGAGAGTGATGAAGCAGGCAGGATGGTTTTTACCTCTACCACTGAGAAAAGGCCTGCAGCTGTGCAGCCGGTGGTGGCAACTAATCTGACATGTGGCGGCTTTGAAAATTCCCAGCCTGTACATCAAGTCGGAGCAGTAAATATCACAGTGGCAGTCAACAGAGCAATCCTCCTGGGTTTCAATCTGTTGCATGATGGGCTGGATATATGGTCCATGTCAGGCGCCCCTTTGGGTTTTCAAAAATGCTTCCCAGCTCCAAAACTGTATGTAGGCCTGGAACTATGCCTGAAATCCAATCACCTTTGACTTTCTTCGTGAACAATAACAAAGATCTACAGCTGTGCATTTTTAGAAGATGCTAATCCCAGCATACAAACATGTTCACTATGAAAATGTACAAAGTGTTTCTGGGACATAATCATGACAACACTTTAAGTCTTAGTTCAATCATGAGAGACTCAGCGAACTGAATGAGAAAGAATTTATTAATACAATAATTGTGAATGTGCATTGGCGTCCTAGACCCTGTCGTGAGGACCACGTCCAAAAGGGGGGAAAGCTCGAGCGGAGAGGCCGCTGACCAGAAGAAACCCCCCCCCCCCCCCGGGGTCTAGACCTGGTGGTGGTGTAGAAGCAGGAGAGCAGGAGAGAGGAGGCCTTGAACTGCATGGATCGGGAGGTGCTTGGGGTGGAGGAGGGTTGCCGGATTCGATCAGGAGGCAGCTGGACAAGAGACAGAGGCTTTTAAATTTCTTGCTACGCTATGATTGGGCAGGAGAGGGACAGATTGACAGCTGATTGGGGAGGGAGGTGCCAGCCATTAAACACCTGACTATGTGGGAGGTCACTAGAGGGAGTGCAGTGCAGTGAAAGAGAGAGAGTGCAGGGTGGTGAGGAGAGAGAGGGAAGCGGATAGAGATAAGTGGTGGATGATGAGTCTTCATGACTGAACTTACGCTGAGAGCTACATTCTTAAATGTCTTAAAAGGAAACGTATCCACAGAGACCAGAGCTGTTTTCTGTACTAGACTCCAACCATGTTTCACTGCTGTAAATTTGGAGTGCTGTCATTTGTGCAGATATCTTGCTAGGGACCAGACCTCAGACAATTTTTGTTAACCATAGTGCCATGCAGCTAGCAGCAACAACAACAACACTTTTTACTGAGAAGCAAATGAGCAATGAGTATTTTTCTTCTATGTTTGAAATAGAAACTGACCTCAGGAGTTCCTCAACAGACCTGCTCTTTTCCTCTGTCTCAGTGAAAAAAGTCCAGAGCAAGTGTTGCAGCACCATTAGGATATTCTAGTGTTTCTGCACCTGAGAAGGGAGAAAAATCTGTGGGGTTTCCATCAGCCTTCTTTTGAACCGGCCAGCTGTCAGGCTACCTCTGTGTGTCCCAGTGACCTCAAAGGATTTGATGTATGTCTTTTCCTGCTCCATGTGAAAGTCTTACATAGTTTCTCTGTATGCCCTGAGGCCACAAATAAGGTGTATGTGACACTGAAAAGTATGTGATTATATTGTAAATAATTTACACTATTTGGCAGTCGAAACATCTCTGTATGTTTCTGGAAATCATTCTGAGTTGCAGTAACGTAGGCTCGTGTTTTTCAGCCGGCTTTGATATCGAGAAGGCAGCACAGTGTTTTGACAGCTTTTAGACTGTGATGGAGAGGGGAAAAGGGGGATGGGGGTGGGGGGGTTGAAAAGGATAGAGATGGGAGGGGAATGGGAGAGAGGGGAGGTGGGTGGGTGTGGCAGAGAAGGAATCTTGAGCTGCTCAATGTCACACTAGGGAGGACTGCAGGGGGAAGAAAAGAGGATGGGGGTAGGTTAGAAGGACAAGCTTATCAGTGTGTTTGTGAAGATAGAGGGGAGCAGGCTGGCTGTCTGAAGCACAACAGGATGGAGAAGTAATCCAGAGCTCATGAAGATACACACACACACCGTATAATATGTAGCACACCTCCTACCCGGCTGTCTCACATGCTCACATTATGTCGAGTAACACTGCAGAAAGGCTCGGGGTGTATGGATATTTAATGAAACACCCCCACTCTCATCCTCCACCAAATCTGCTCACTAGTGCAGGAGTCCAATGGAGGAGGAAGAGAAAAGTAGGGCACGTCTGCAGATTTAATGAGGCAAAAAAGCGCTGTATGACAAGCTTATGTTTTCTCCTCCAGCAGAGCAACTCTCTTCAAAAGGCAGGCCATCCCATACCATTTCTTTCAATTGTAAAACATGGTGGATTTTGTGGATACTTAACAGCGGGATGAAGGCCAAAAAACATGAGTCCCATCTACTGCATGTCACCGCAATCACGTTTGATCGTTTTCAGAATGTAATCCCATTGAGTAGGCTTACACTGCATTAAATCTCAAACCCCCTTTCATTTTTGTAAATTTTGTATTAGGCCGAGTCACAATGCTGTTTGGGCCAACAATTATTCAGTGATCATTAAAGTACTCTTCGAATTTTTGATCTGATGGGAGAAAAGCGAGGAAATGCAATTAACATGAAGTCCAAAAGAGTTTTTAGACGATCGGCAGTCGTGAAGGGGGACTGACATGAGGATCCATGCTGCTACTCCCTACATGGCTCTCTCTGATGCTCTGAAAGACACTCTATTTTCGTGGAGATGTGCTCAAGCTGATTTCACCTGGGGGGATTCTGGTTGCTAAAACAGACACACACACAAAACCGTCCCTTTGGTATGACCAAGGAACACTCCCTCATACAAATAGGCACAAATGTAAATACTTCAAGGCAAGTGCACATACTTAGGAAGCAGTCTGTGCTGGCCCGGGTGAAGAATCAAGACAATACAGGCAGCCATGTATCCAGAAACAGCTGAATATGTGGCTAATTACATCTTGAGGTAGGTCAGAGCTCGTATTTGTGCTCCTCTCATAAAACCATGTTTACCATCCGCTGCAGATTTCTGCCCTCATGCTTTAACGCTGGCTTTATACCAACTCATTGTATTTCTAATTGAGGACATGGGGTGTTTTCAACAGGGTCACCGTGTTTTACTGACCCATGTGTTCAGCCAGTGGTGGCATGACTCTGGATGGTCTGTTCAATAGGTGTCAGTAAGGCAGAATTTTCCAGAGAGGCTGTCAATTTGTTTGTCTACATTCTTACCGCGGGGAATCATGGTGTACCATTGTGGTTTGTGGTCAAGGTGACAGTCGAAAAAAACATTTTGAATGGCATATATATTAGAAACGTATCCTAATTATGATTTTTAGCACAATCTGCTCACCATCTGTTTGATTTATGATTGTTTTACAAACATCCCTTCTTGAAATATAGACAATGCAGTGCTGTTAAAAGCCCTACTGTCTCTTTTTTCATCTGTTCGATCAAAAAAAGCCAGTCATATATGTCTGTATTGTATCTCACTTTGGAGTGAAAAAAAATGCAACTCATCATGCCGACTTTAAAAGTGTCTGTCATTTTCACCCTGGGTGAGGTGGGAGCAGAGAGGGAATGCAGGTAGTGAGGCAGACGGGGAGAGGGGGAGAGACGGATGCTGCTCAGAGTGCGTTTGATTGCTGTCTGATTACGACTGCTCCTGGAGGGACGGGCTCAGACTTTCTCTCACAAAATATGTGCAACACACACATCAGTGGGTTCATTAGAGGCAGGCTGAAATCAGATAGCTGACTGTACATCAGCATCCTGGTTGGGACATGGACGTGTGACACCATGTCTCATGTATTCAGCACCTCATGGGACTATACATATGCACTTTTAAAACTGCATGAATATTCTACACCATGCAACTGGCTGCTGTTTTTTTTTGGTTTTATCAAGCATCTTTCATCAGGAGGAGATGGAGAAAAGGAAGGATGTGATGTGTGTGTGTGAGGGGCCCCTTCCATGCCACTTCCATCCCTCTAAAGTTACCCACTGTCTGTAGCTGCAGCCAGCAGGTCTCACATCACTATGTTCATTAAAGGCCCGCTGTAACCAGATAGCCCTAACTGGGCCCACACTGCCATCATATTTTGGTCAACATTGACACAGTTGCTCAGTCACACCCATTCACACTCTCTTACTCGGACTCTCTTCTTCTCTATGTATCATTTCTCTGCTGCCTCTTATCCTCTATCTTGTACAGCCATACTGACCAGTTACAGATCCAGTGAGGCTAATGAGAGATGTGAGTTGACAATATGGCTTATCACAGGCTTGGCAAAGCCTGCAAATGCTGGGCTGTGTGTGTGCAAGAAAAAAGCAAAATGTGATGTGGAAGAAGAAGGCGAGTTTGTTTAATTTTGTCGGCCCATGAGTCATACTGAGAAGCTTTGTTGCTTCCTGAAGTTATGCTTGTGCATCAACATCCTTATCTAAGACCATTCAGTATGTATGCCCTTATTTTTATGTCTGTTATTAAATAGGTCCACACAGCTCGGAAATTAGTACATTGGTAATGCTGTGGATGTATTGATTTTCTGTCTCTGCCTCACTTTCTCCTCTCCTTTGCCAACACCATCCAATGAAGGAGGCCTCGGCTGAGCCTTTATGAGCCCCTCTACGTGCGACGTTACTGGAGGCCGGAGCTGACCAACTTCGCCACCCCACACCAGGGAAAGGGTGGATACTGGTGGAGCTCTCAGAGGTACCAGGACGTGGGGTCTACATGGAGGGACACACGTCGACGTCGTGTGGTGTTGCCTGGAAACACTGGCTTCTCCGATGTGCCTTCAACTCTAAATGCAGGCTACTGCCATATTCGCCCCACCCTGGTGTGAGTGGAGCACTGATGATAGGAAGCATGTGTGTTCGAGTGCACTGCACTGTGTTCGTATGAGGCCTGCTTTTGACGAGCCGCTTCTTGAGTAGTTGTCAGCACTCTGAGAGAGGCAGACGACAGATCGGTTTGTACTCAATCAGCACTCGGCCGGCTTATCAGAGACCAGGCGTGGAGCCACGGTCAGGAGCTCTCCTTGTATGTCACCAAGGCCACATCTTCACACAGGGGCCATTAGGCCTGTCAGAATGCCTGTATGCCTACAGGGTCACCTCCTCATCTAAGAGCATGCTGCCCACCTCCTGTCATTGCAATAGTTGTCACTAACTGTCAGGAGGGCATTAACACAGGATGGAAACACAGTCAGAGGACGCTTTAGCTGCAAACACTTGAAAATGGTCAATGCTATTGGTCCAAAACAAGTCAAAAAAGAGCTTTTCTAGTTTACTGTTAGTATAGTGCAGCCCTCTTGCTGCTTACTCAAAGAATGAGCAATGGCAGGGGACCTGCTGGTACAGTACCACACTGACCCACATCCCTGTTTTTTATCTGTCATGAAAGTGTGCAATCCTAATCCCACCATCACCAAGTCAAATAAATATTACTCTACCCCTCCAGCTACCCTCATCACACCCTACATCCCCCTAGGAGCCAGAGGACTCTGACCTAAATGGATGGGCAGAGTAATGGTCTTTACACCCCACAGCATCTTGTTGTCATGACAGCAGATCGGTTGTGACCGTCTGGCACACTGATCTGATTTTTACCCCTCTGGTGATTGAGGTGAGCACATGACAGTAGAAAAAGAGATACAAAGGTGTGGTGGATCCAAGAAGGAAAATGAAACAAGTGATTTGAGCTGTTCACCAATGAGAGGGAAGGGAGCTGAGAGAAAGTTTGGAAACATGAGAATTTTATATTAGGAAGGTCCAGTAAAGAAAATAGAAAGATGGTGATTAAGAGGTTAAGAATATATATTTTTGAGGGAAAGAAAGAACAAATGATGGTCAGGGGAAAAAAAGAAAAAGCGGAAAGAGAGAAAAAGCCAGGGGGCTAATGGGCTCGTGGCTAATCAATCCTGAGTGATGGCCACTTTAGAGAGGGCCAGGCTGACAGATGGAGACCATCCCTCTGCTTTCGCTCTCCCCTGACTCCAAACTCCTAACTCACCAAACCAGAGCACATCAACGCCCTCACCCCCACACCCCTAGAGGGTTTCTGACATCAACGCACATACGGAGATGCAGTCGGCCCAGCCAACCTCTGTCAGATCAGTCGATCCATTTATCATGGGAGAAATGGCCATACTGTTATTCCTGACATGGATGAGTTTGAATGAGTGCAGCATCAGTTGTAGATTGATTCTCCATAAGAATTGATCAGACTAAATGAGCGCTGGGATCGATTGCTGGAGATAGGAGGAGTGTATGGTGACTGAGTTACTGCTCAGGCAGCCACATGGTATTTTTGTACACTTGTTCTCAATGAGCAGAAAGAGACTGTTCCATTTATTCAAGATTGCTGTGTAAATCGGCGATGTGCCACCACAGCAAGACAGACACACACTTTCCACATCGCTGTGCAAACCCACAGCATGTGGACCAAAACGGACAGGAGGATAATGAATGGAAAAAAGGGAAAATAGATGTTATTTAAAGATTCTCATGATGGTGTGGCAACTTCTTTTTAAAATAGACTAGGACTGTGGAAGTTCAGTCTTATTGCAATAGTGCTATTTTATAATATGATGTAACCCATGAAGAAGAAGACACCACAGCTCTTCCTTTTTCACAGTGACCTTGTAAAAATAGAGTGATCCACAACACATCTAACAAAGTCATATTTTACCCACAGCATCACAATTATAGTTCCAACATTAGAGGTTGTTTACAATCTTGTACTGAAACTAAGCCAGGGCCCAAAACACAGCCAAACAAGAAGGCAGGGTCATAAATTGCACTCTGCTGGCCCTGTTAAAAAAGATTAAAGGGAAGAAAGTGCAATCCTGTGACAGGCTGCTTGGACAAGGAGTGGATGGAGGGCTGCTATCAGCTCCTAAAAGACAGCAGGAGGGGGACAGAAGGAGGAGGACAGCGCTGAGGTCTCCAGTGATAGATATTCAGCAGACAGTCTCTTTCTGCCCACACTATCAGCAGGGACTCTGCCACTGGGTCACGGCTCGCAGGCACACAAGCTTCTTATTGGTGCAGTGTCAACAGCTGCCAGACTCCAGTTGCTACTGTGTGCTTGGTTGCTGCTGCATGTACAGTACATTTGCCTATGCACACATGCTTGTGTCACTCACATGTTTTCATTCTGTGCACTAAATCAGCGTGTCATACAATCCAGAGCATTGTGTGTTCTGTCGTTTGCCAATCCTCTTGCTCTGTTTTCCTCACCCAGCTGTCACGTCAACAGTCAGTCAATCAGCCAGTAGGGCAGCAATGAGTTTCTGCTAGGGTTTTAGATTCTTCACTTCCTGAGCCACAGAAAAGGGTCAAAGCACAAGCCACAGATGGCAGAACCCAGGCCGAGCTTTGGAGAAATTCAACTCTGCTGAGGGGTGGAGAGCTGGAAGGTCGAAAAGGCAGAGAGAGGGGAAAAAGAAATGGATCTGGCTGGAAATGAGGGAGGAAACTGAGCAGAGACAGGCAGTTTGTTTCCACAACCCAGCACACAGAATGGAACACATCCATTAGGATTAGACCAGGGTCTGCATTGTTTTACAGATCGTGAGGTATTCTTTCAAAGCATATTCATTTTCATACCTCTTCATAATTTCCAGGCGTAACCGTTAGCAGTGTTGATGTTGCAGAGATGTAAGATCACAGACAATCCCATAGTATATGTCTTTCTTAGAGGTGAAAAGCACCTTTGAAGGGGGAAAGGGGCTTCAAAATTACCTGACATTTGAAAAAGTAAAGTCTGGCTCCTCAGTGCTGAGAGAAAATCACCTGCTGAGCTTGGTAATTGAATGGTTCTGTTCCGCTATTATTATCCTGGTTCACCTCAGAGAGGGTGACATGCTCAATAATGAAGTCTTTGGTAATTAAGTTAGCTGATTAGAGACCTAATATATAATTAAATTCAGAAGAAATAGTTGTGATGGTAGTCTCACTGTTTCACTGTTTTTTTGGTATGAGGAGATTAAATGAATCTGTGGGCAGGTTAGCTGAAAAAATGGATAAACTGTCCACATGTAATACAACTGCTATTTTACATGTAGAGAAAGAAAATGAAACTATGACAAGCCAGCAGCTGGTAGTTAGTGGTGGTTGGCATCCTTTTTACAATTCAATGAATATAATAATACCTTGGTTCCACCCATTTCTTGTATTGCTAAGCATGCTAATGTGAGATCAAAATTCGTCCTAGATGGTTACCTCTTAGAGTTAGAAAGTAGCTTATGCTACTGACTAACTGACAAATGTAGGCTTAATAGGGCTAAGGAATTCATGTGTCAGTATATTGGTTCTTCTTAATTAGATCAACCAAACTAGCACACAGATCTGATTTGTTTATTGCTTCAGATGGCCAGCAGACACATCCTGGATGAGACATTTATGTGTATACACATACTACATACATTACTCTAGGATGTTTAATTTTTCGCACAAGGCCAGTAATATTTAAAACTCACTAAACCCAACTATGCCTTACCCTAAGGCTTATCATAGTGCTGATTATCTCTTGAGTCAGAGTCACCGCAGGAGCCTTTGAACACTCTTCCTCAGAGCAGAACAGATACAAATTTAGACTAATGAGTGATTTTGCCTGGGCAGTATAAGACATAAGGTAGTCATTAAGGCCTGAAAAATCAGATAAGTGAAGT
This sequence comes from Parambassis ranga, assembly GCF_900634625.1. Lineage (NCBI taxonomy): Eukaryota > Metazoa > Chordata > Actinopteri > Ambassidae > Parambassis > Parambassis ranga. The sequence continues at coordinate 8,601,810 of NC_041042.1, read as the reverse complement.
GCTAATGCTTGACAAACTCCCTTTTCGTCACACTCTATCCATCGATGCGTGGAACATCCAGTGAAAAATGATGCCGAGCAGCAGAAGGCGGCGAGCTGAACAGGTGACAACACAGCCCAGTCACTCCCTGAGACGGCCTGCCAGGCTCAGTTTACTGTAGAAAGTCACACAGCAGATGGTGTCCAAGGAAGTGAATTAGCTCAGAGAGGCCATGTCCACATGCACCAGATGGGGGTAGAAGAAGAGACAAAGAAACTAGAGAGAAAAACAATGACATCGAGGCAGAATGGCCAAGGTGCAGAGAAGGGGTGGGGGTTGGGGGTGGTGATCCTTTGTTATAGGCTCATTTGTTTGTTTGCTTGTGTGTGTGTTTGTGTCTTTGTTGGACCAATGCACAGCCTTAGCCAAGTTCATGAGCCTGTCGACCGTGATTATACCCATTCACAGACTCATTTGTAGTCCACAACGCATGTGCAGCACTTCTCATTTTGATGATAATGTTACATGTGTTGTGCAAAGAAAAGTTGGTTAAACACCCTAAACTGTGTTTTGTTTTCTGCTTGAAAAGGTGGAGATATCGCTGGCAAAAACTCAGGGAGAGGGTGCCTCAAGTGCTGAAAAGAAGGGAGTAAGAAAACTAAGCCTAGTTTGCTCCAAAACTGTCGAACACCCCCAACCTGTTTCTAATATAATGTTTTTCTCTTTTGGTCCCTTCTCAGGAACTTTCTTGTCCTCTGAGGTTTCTTGGTTCCTCGGTGTGAATGTGGAGCCCTGACACTTGATACGTACATATTATATGGGTGACAAATCGCTCTTTGGAAAACAGAAACGACTGCTGTAATTTGTGCTGGAGCTGGAGAGAAACAGCCATGTTTTGGTCAAGGTAATCTCACAGTGTCAGTGGTTCAGGAATGAGCTCTGGAATGTTAATAAGGGGAAAAAAGGGCAACATGACTTAAATGCCACACAGATGGCCTATCAGTGATGCAATCTTACAAGGAAATGAGTTGTAGCACTCTCAGCCACAGAGCTGTGTTGGAAACTGTTAACGAAGTGTATTAACTGTACACAGGGCTGTGAATGGAAATGTCAGAATAAAGTTGCACTGTAACCTAACTCTGAAAATGTCCTACTCTATCTTGTTTTTCAATCTCCCTCTCTGTCCACGCCCCTCCACAGCCCATCTGGCTGTGATTATTGGCCGTGGCCTAATCCAGCACCGTGTCCCTTTTGACACAATGGGGAGGGCCAACTCTCTGTTGTCTCACTCGTCCTTCTTCTTATTCTATCCTTTTTTTTCTCCGCTCTCATTTTCTTTTCTCTCTCTTTTCTTTTCTTTCTCTTTCGATCTGTGACTGTTTCATCTCCTGTTCCTTTTCTCCTCTTTGCCTGACTGCTGCTGCATCTGTCACTAACCGAGCGGCAAGCGTCTGTGTGGCACTCTGCCAGTGCTGACAGCTGGCAGAGAGAAAGAGAGAGAAAAATAAACGGCAGAGGAGAGAGGGCAAAGAGAAAAGGCAGGGTGATGAGGGGATGGTGGTCGATAAATATCAACACAAGTAAAATTCCAATATTGCCCTTCTCACTGTGCACAACATTGCAGAAGTTGCAAAGAAAATCAATAACAGTATTGAAGATAAACAACGCCAAGCAGCGAAACAACAACAACAAAAAAGTCTGCATTCAGAAACAAGTGGCAGGGCATCTTTTGTCCTTTAACTGTAGATCAATTACCCTTACTTTCTGCTTTTCTGAATGTTGACGGTGGAGTCTGAAGAAGTTTTAGGGCTCTCTGTCCTCTTCTTTTTGTTGGAAGGCAGCCATGTTTAATGACAGTCAGTCTACTGTTCTATTTTATTGACCTTTGTTTGTTTACAGGAAGAAAAACATCAGCAAATAGAACTACAGAATAATCCCTAAATTTAGCTCAGCTTAGAACAAGCTCCCAGAATGAAACCACTAAATCCACATGGATTGTCAGTTTGTGTAATGTAATGTAAGGTTAGAATGAATGGCCCTCAACAGGTCTCAATTTAAAGGAATAGTTTTGGGTGGCAGTGGTGGGGGGTAGGTCTGAAACTTCAATATGACCAAGAGGAGTCCCAGGATGCATTGCTTCACTCAACATTCTACTAAAAGACAGGCTGCAGCAGGATAAAGGCTGGCCTCCAACATGTTAGGGTGGTCTGAACCAAAGCATCAAGTTAATCACAATGTAAAAGTTGCAAGGCTTTGATGATGCTGGTCTGTAATACATTTACATTAGCTTGTACTGCAAAGAGCTGGTATGAAATTTTAACCATGAGAAAGTACAGAATCTTCCTTATTTTATACAAACTTGCAGAGTGGGGCCAGCATGCCAAGGCTTCAAAGGCGACAGATTAGCAAATCTCCAGCTCTCCTGGTGCAGCATCATTCTTGTGTTAGTGTTTAATCCCGCTTGCGACGTCAAGGGAACACACTGAGTGACCCATCTTATAAATATCTACAGCGTGTTTATTTGGCAGCACAGCACTATTATTTCCCTCCTCTGCCTGCTATGTAAAAACAACAGTGGCGTGTTTATTGTATATACCAATATATGAGAGCTCTAGTGGAAAAATATTTCTGTATTTTGCAGGCTGGAATCTCAGGAATTACAAGGGTCCTTACTGTGACAACAGAGAAGAGTACTGCAGAGGGGGATATGGAGGGAAGAAACTAAAATGCAGCATTTCAGCCATGAAGGAGGTTGTTGTTGCGCTTTTTAAGACTGTGACGACAGAATGTGTTACTGTTCTAATAAATGTGCTGCGGGGAGAAGAGATTTATCGGAAGGGTAATCGGCAGTTTGGGTGAGGAGAAGAAAGATCCAGCTTCGTTCCCACTGTGGGTTTCCAACATACACAGTGAGCAATAACACTAAAGAGGAATGAAGCTTTCCCTGCGCAGAATACAAAATGGTTCACTCACACTCAGGAATGAGCTGGCTGTAGTAAGTCTGATTAAATGGCGGGGGTGGTGGGGAGGCAGCGAGAGAGTAAAGGAGTAAATCACCATTTTTCCATCTGGAGAATGTATGTCAGTGGGCTGCACTATCTGCCTGGCCTACATCTCTCTCTCTCTCTCTCTCTCTCTCTCTCTCTCTTAGTTCCTCAGCCTTTGTGAGTAGGACTGTGTCAGCACAGTAAAGTACAGTAGTCTGCTGCCACTGCAGCCAATTCTCATGCACAGTGCGTTCTCGGCACTGTTGCACAGCTCACACCGCACACTCCCATTGACTGGCTAATAGATGAATTGAAGAGGTCTATCTGGGCAGCCCATATTCACATCATTAAAGTCACAGTCACTCGCTCTACTAAAACACTGTAAGAGAATAACATCGGGCAAATGTTCATTAGAACATATGGCTAAAAGTATGCGGACACTGACAGTGACTCTGACTCTTAGGCTTTTATTCAGTTCACCTTCTAAGCTCAGGCAGGACTTGAACAATGTTCACCAGCAAGTTTCTGTTGAAGCTCAGAATGAACAAATGGCCAACACTGTTAGGTTCACACATCATGCTTATCAACCCTAAATCTAGTCTGTTTAATCCAAGAAAAGGGCCAAGAGCAGTGACAAACCAAATAGCAACACTCCAGCCAGGTTGTGGTAAACTATAATACCATTCACAAATGTGAAAGGTTTCATTCAGTGCAGATCTTAAAACATGTCTTGTTGTTAACGGATGCCACATTCTTTTCCACCTCCTTCATGGATACAGATGGTGGGATGCCACTCCTCGTTAGCTCTGATTATGCGACCGTTTGCATGATCAATAAGACCTTGGAATGTATTCCTTAAATTGATAATGAAATTTCAAACTTTTGGATTGCCAGCAGAGCTTGAGGGAATATCCCCTTGGCACAAACACAATTATATACACACCCAGAAACCCCTGATGCCTCAAATTAAATTAGAACTTTAATAAAGAAGTTATTTACCTCACTCAGTATAAGCCAGAGCAACAGAGTAAAGTCAGCCCTGTCCCAGTATAGTAAAGATCCACCACATTCCCCATCTTTAAACTACATTCACCAGTATGTAGGTTTGTGTGAAATTAAACAGTTAAATTGACTTATATTGGGGATGAGCAAAAAAGAGCTGCACTTCTTGTCTGAGAAATGTGCTCACACACTGTTTCCTGTGTTGCGGTTCCAATGCCAACAGCTGTAGGGGAAGTCAGATGGTGTTTAGCGGGTGAAGGAGTTGTTTATGTGTGTATAAACGTACACGGCCTGTTCCCCTGCTGGGGCTGTTCTATTTCCTGGTTGCAGGTGCTGAAGTGAGATCACTTCCTGCTGGCTCCCCTTTGCATGTGTATCCGAGGACTCCAGCCATTTCCTGTCCGTGGGGGAAGAGGAAACTATAGGAAACAGGATGAGCATCCCGGGCGGGAGGGGTCACAGAGGGTTAGGAGAGGTGGAAGGAGGGGTGATGACCCTGGAAATAGTGGAGAGAATCACAAATACCGCACCTTATCAGGATTGTTGTCTTGAATAGACAGTGATGCCTCTGAAAGCATTAAGCATTCACAAGAGACATATTGTATTTTCAGCTGGGAGTTGAAGGGAAATCCCAAAATAATTAGTCTGAAATTCTCTTTCATTCACAGCCCATAAGCCTCCCTAATATAAAGGTCACAACACAGGATAGCAGTACCATGTTTGTGAGCCAGCAGCTTGTTAGCTTAGCTTCAAATAAGAATGCCATTTGTTATTTGGAATAATTGCATCAGTTCACTTCCATATTACACACACTACACATTATATATTAGGGTGGTGTTTGAACACGGAAGCTTGTGCACTTACTGGAATTGTTGATAGCATTCAACTGGCTAATCTACTGAGCTAACTGCAGTAACTCAGGAGAAGCCTCTACGTAATAACAGGGTTTTGTTACTTAGTGCAACATGTAGATGGTGTGTGTTTACACTCACAACATGTTACCATGTCAGTGTGAAGTCGGCGGCGTACAGAGTAGGTATGTCCTTGAAAAACGTGCATGACATGGCTTGATGCTGATCGGAAAGGACACACAAAGGCTGAAAGGTCAGGAGGTGTTCCTGTAAATGTTTGCTCCACCTCACATCTGCCCAGTAGTTGAAAAACACACATAAAGGGATTTACCTAGTGTTAACAATGAAGAAAGGTAATGAGATGTAATGATAAATACATCAATCTCTGAATTTACAGTAAAGGGAGGCATCCTCAAACAAAACAGCCCACAGATGAGTTTTAACCCTTCCGAGTAACAATGATGATTCCTCATGTTTGTTTCCCGTCTGTCATATTTTCTCTGACTCACAAAACAATTCCTTTAAAACTTTCTGTCCCCCACAGAAATCAGCAGCTGTTACTCATATGTAGTCACACGTACTGTACACTCTGACACACACAAGCCCATTCATTAAACAAGTTCACAGGCCATAAGAAAGGCAAGCCTGGGCACATAAGTCTGTCTTTTGACATTTCCGCTACACTTCTCTCTGTCTGTCTTCATGTTCTCAACTTCAGGGAAAAATCCTGCACTCGTGGAAAACATTTTGGGATGTCACCATTAAAATATGCTCTGTATGTGGACTGATGTATTATTATGCAGGTTCACACATTTTATGAGGATCTTCCTTCTCTGCTAAAGGACGTTATTTCATCCTTTATGGTGTCTTTTCATAGCTGGTCAGACTCTAGTCAAAATAAAATTACAGGCAAGTTCCCAAATGTGCTATAACTTGAAAAGGCCCTAGCGACAGGAATCTTTTTATTATTACGATCAACTGCCTTGTCTGCACAGTAAAACTGGTTTAATGTCTGGGGTCACCTTAAACATTTACTTTCTCAGTGTATGTGACAGAGAGCAGGAGCAGAATGGAGCTGAGCTATCAGGACATGTGATCTGCAGCTTTCCAGGAAATTCCTCTTTACTGTATCTGAGCTCCATCTGAAGATGAAGAGGACACATCCTAAGGCAAAGAATTTCTATTTTTTGTAAACCCCCCAAACCCACCCACACAGGTCTCAGCTCAAACCCAGCCCTGAGATGACCTCTGACCTTTACATATCCTGTCAGACGCTGTGTGCGTTGTTGTGAACTTCATTTGCTTGGCTCACTAGTTATGCTCTGCTCTTGTATGTTTGCACATCAGGATTTATGAATGGAGTGGTGGGCCAAAGCCTGGCAGAGCTTCCTGACTTACTGTGTGTGTGTATGTGTGTGTATGTGTGTGTGTGTGTGTGTCGCTGAAACTTCCTTTCAAAAGATGTGTGATTTCCCGTGCTCACACAGCTGGGCTTTAAAGCTCTCTGGGAAAATACCAGAGGAGAAAATGCTGTGAGCTAAACATCCCATGCTAAATATGATTAAACTTTTGTGAAATGTTAGTGAGTTATTCTGAAACCCTGGCCTGGTTTTCTCTCTCTTCTCCCGCTGTGCTAGCCTGTTTGTACGTGAGGAGTGACACACAGAGCGTCGTACAGGCACATGTCATTGATTCACTCAAGCATGCCAGGAATGTAAAGGAAGACAGAAGTGGAGAAACACAAGATAAAGGATGGAGATGGTTTAAACATGTCAGTCTTGGAGACAGCTCAATGAAACCACAGAGGCTTTGTTATGCCACTTATGAGCCAAAATCAATTCCTCAAAAATTCAGCTGGATTGTTTCTGCACAGAAAGGTATATTGTTTTGGGCCGTTGTTAATGTAAACAGTCCGCTGACCTTTGACCTTTTGCCTCAGAGTTTTGTCCTCAGGAAAAGGTGCAGCTCTCACTGGGAGAAGTTTGAAAGAATCTGATTTTTTTTTAAAATATGTAACATTCATCTCAACACCAACAACACCATCCCTGAATCCACAGTTATCCCCTATCTTCTTCCTCTGTTTATGAGGACCTAATTGGTGGAGAGCAGCTTTGAGGAGGCAGCCGGGATGGGGGTGCCTTTGTGAAACAGACTCCTCTGATCTCTCCTGGGGGGTGGGTTAATGGGGCAAGATCAGGCATACAGGCGGAGTGGTCAGGCAGCAAGCCCAGAGGAAAAGGGTGTCACAGGCCCATTAACACTTTTGCAAAAATGGCTGGTTTATATGAGGTGTCAAACCTGGTGGGACGACACATCTTTGAACTGTAAAAAAAAAAAAAGAAACACATAAGAAACCAGCTAAATTGCAAAGTTATGTCAGCTCCATAAAGGCTGTGTACTCAGTGAATCAGCAGGGAGTGATGAGAGGAGCTGAATCATCTGCCATTCAGGTATTTGACAGGACTGTTAGTCTGAAGTGGAGACTCAATGGTCATGAAGGAATTTCCTCTTTCCTCTCACGGCCGGAAGCAGTAACTCCATCCTTAACTGCATATCTTCATATTTCATTTCTGCTGCTCCATTGACCCCACTTATCTGGGTGGTTCAATTCTTTTGTCACAGAAAATAAATGGCCTGCTATCAGTGTTAGGTCCTCAGAGTCTCATTAGTTTGTGACTCAACTTCTCAACAGCCATTATTACCTAATATCCTCTGGTCCAGAGTTGTTATAATTTTTTTCAATGTTAATCAGGCTGACACTGAATCTTCAAACCTCTGTCTCACTCTGACAAACTTACGAACATGTGTCATTCCGTCACATCTCTAGGGAGAACTAGGGGCACTTCCTCTTCCTGTGGGATGAGTGTCCCGGCATCCTGCGAATGCTCTGCCGCCCAGCAGGGTACTCTGGGCTTCCTGTATGACCTGAGGGGGCATCAGTGGGCGGTGGGGGAGGAACAGAAAATAGCTGAGAGGGTAAAAATCCTGATTCATAGTTTCAGGAACATTCCAGGTGCTGTGTACATAAATCATCATTATGAAACCCTTATGGTATCATTGTGAACGCTCCAGAGAGGATGAGACTGAAATGAATCAGTGTGCAGTGCTTCCCTCTTCACATACATGCCCGTCATTAGTAAGTTCATTTTCAATCCGGAACAGATCCAAAACTTCTGTCCCACTTTGTAGCTGTACTGAAGCTGTTTTAAAATAAAAGGAAAATCTTACAGAAGAAGAAAATACACAGCTGGCAGTGAGCAATGACTTACTAAGAAGTATAAAATAAGCAATCAAAATGAATTCCAGAGTGTCTCTGGAGGGGTTGAAATGTTCAAAACAGTTCGAGTAGTATTTTTTTTTAATTTGCTATGCTTACAGCTGCCCACCATCCAATTTAATAACAGATTCATGTGTTTAAAATGTTGAAAATGTGAAGAGCTGCCTCAATCAGCAGCTCTTTAGAGGCAGCTAAAGACAGAGCAGTTGTTCAGATTACACAAAAAACCTGAAAACCTCAACAAAATACATATCGGTTGAATGCCTTTACTAAGCAAACTAATCACTGTTTGTGGGGTCTGTGTACCTTCAGTGTAGACTTGGTGTATTATTACTATTGAAGAAGATTATTTCAGAGTCACTTTTACACATCTCGCTCTACGATGTTGCGTCATCACACAGATTGGTGAGTCAAAAAAGCTGCTTCATAATGATGTACGATCATATTATGCGGTAAGTGTTTTGTCTCAACACAGCAGCTGATTTTACACCTTTTCCAAACTGTTGTCCGACTCCGGCCTCGTCGACTGCAGAACAAAGAAAGAATGCACTTACAGCGCTGCAGTATAATTACAACATGGAGTCAACAAGCATTCTCTCCTCTTCACTGTGAAGGAAAATCTGTGACTCAAGTGACTCAAGATTACAGATTTCCATTCTCAGAGAGGAAGTGCCACAAAAATGACCCTTATTCTGACACAAACATGAGGAAGAATGCGGTCAGGCACACACATGCCCACTGTGAAAATTGGCAACCCAAAAACTGCAGGATTGTTTTCAGTACATTGTTATCAGCTTGTGTATGTGGTGTGGTGTGTTTGTGCGTGTTTTGCACGCATGTGTAAACAGTACCTAACCCATAGCTTTCATAGTTCAGATTCCTCTGGTTGTCCATGTTTACAAAGAGCAGATAGAGACTCTCCTCTGCTTGTCGTCCTCTTCTTGAGATGAAGCTGAAAGAATGCTGGGGTTCAGATAGTGAAGGGATTTAATTTGAAGTTCTTTTTTAACAAAAAAAAACTTTTAGGTTTGGTTAAAGTCAGAATTCCTCTTCATCTTCCTCTCAAACACAGTCTCTGATCTTCATCTCTTTGTCCTTCACCTCTTTTCAACTTTGTAGCTGTTTCTGGATGATTCTTTCTCAGTGCATGTGGGAGGATGGAGGTGTTTGAGCTGGAGCTCACGGGACTCTGATAAAACATACAGAAGAAAAAGAATTCCACAGAAAGCCATGTACACGCACGCAAGAGTGCACCGTCCAAAACATACAGGAGCTTCAAATGTGGAAAAGTGTTGGCTCTCACCATCTCACCATACTCTGGTTTTAATCTCAGCGTCACATTTAATAATCTTTCATAATTTACACTAAATTCATCATGATGTTCATAAAAAGGCCAGAATGCCTGGAACAGGTTTACTTAGTGAATCTGCAGTGATACAGGGCCTTTAGTACTACATATACACACACACAAACACACACACGAAACCGAAGGAGCTCAAAGTGCTGACAGGACAGGAAAAGAGATTTCTAAAATGTCCAAACCAGTTCCAATCTTGGACTATTCAACAATAAGGAGCAATTTATTTCTTAGCAACTGCTGGTGACATTTCCATGGGAACACAGGAATTGACAAATTCAAGGTTGGAACAGTCAAATACCTTTAAACCTAGCAGCTCTGAGGTTCCACCACAGTCTACAAAACTTGTGATCATGTTTTGCAGCTTGTAACTGTGAAGTGTTGGCTGTGTTTACGAGGCTGGGTTTGGCCTCCTTGTTGATCCTTGCTTGATGTTTAGAATCAAACTCCTAGGCCAAATAGAGGCGTGCAGCTGAGGTGGCTTTTGAAGAAGAGGAGGACTTTGTCGGAGCCTATTAACAGGATCATGTTTCCTCCTGAAGACCCAGAGGGGGGCTGACCACTTCCTGTGGCTATACAGCAAGCACCAAACCGTGTAAAGACAAGACCAAACAGATGGACTGGGCAGGGCTAAGGGAATTGAGTATATTTCCTCTGAAACTGAGCTCTCTTGCTCCTGTTCTGCATGCCCTATCATTTTATTTATTTTCTGCTTCATTTGTGTCTAGCTCTGTCTCTGTCTGTTCCTTCCTGTCCACCTCAGCTATATTTCTCTTTACAGCTCACACCTCATTTCCTTTGAAACTGCTCCAGGTTCATCTCATACATCTGCCTGCACTCTGTTGAGATACAGCATTCCCTCACAGCTCTGGCACCATGTAGCCTTGCATCCCTCTGCTCTCAAAGATGAGACAGTTGTGGGACAGAGGTGTCAGATCTCTGACTATAAACATCTGGAGAATGTTAATGGAATCAACGCAAATCAGATTCCTCTAACAGTCACTGGCAGGAGTTCAGGGCTCGGGAGGGAAAGAGGGTCTAGGGAGAATTGAAGCAACAACAAAAAAAGTGAATGATAGAAAGAGCCAATGAGGCAGCAAAGGAGGAAAAGGTTGCTGGTTTGTGTCCTGGAGATCTAAACAGACGTTTTGTTGAAGAAGTGACTTGTTCTTTTTACTCTCTCACTGAGTGTTCTGACATTGTGCTCATGCTCTGAGCCTGAGAGATTAGTGAGGAAGCACTTACATGGTGAGAAAATGGGGCCCACTTCGTGGCCACAAATGAAATCTCAAACCGTGAGATGTATGATCTTGTGGCATGGAAGCTGAGAGGGGTTCAGGGTCATGTGTGTGTGTGTGTGAGAGAGTGTGATTAGTGTAGCCATTGAATGGTTGAACGTGAGAGTGAGCCATATGTAATGGTAACCTTTGACCTCTCAGTTCAGAGCTGTCGTAACTACGTTTCCTCTCCCCCTGGGTAAGTGTGTGTGTGTGTGCATGTACCACAATTGGGGAATTGAACGAACTTCCTGGTGCACAGTCTCCCTAAATCCCACCGTAGTGGCTGACTGAGAAAATAATGACAATGCAGGAGCAATGAGGTCATCCAGTTGAGTCTCTCTCTCTCTCTCTCTTCCAGCCTGACCCAGATTACTGTAACGGCCAAAGCAGATTCTGATCCAACCCCCAACTCCTCCACCCCCATGGACAGAGCACGGCCCCCAGGCCTGCATGTGAAAGACACACACTCCTCTCTCTCCCCAGTTGCGCCCACTGGGTTTTTCATTGTGAAACTGTCACTGAACACTACTACACTGTCTACTAACCATTAATGACATCCACACATGCTGCTACAGTATGCTGTGCTTGTGTAATCCACCAGTGCAGCCTGCTCTTTGTGTCTGTGTGTGTGATATACAGACACAACAACATACTATGGAATATATATATATATATATATATATATAGCATGTTTGTTATTTTTTGTGTGACCTCTCTACATAACAACAGATTTGAAAGGAAGGAAGGCAGACGAAGGAAGAATCAAGCTGAGGGAAGGATGTGAAGGACAGGATGAGGTAAAAGGAAAGATACTTGGACGGAAGCCTGTAAAAGGTATTTATACCCACCCATTGAGCCTGCTAAAAGACAGAGAGGGAGGCAGACTAACAAGCACACAGCCAATATACCGAGGCAGAGAAATAAAGCCAGGTGGCTGAACCAGACAGTTTGCAATCAAAAGTAAAGATGAAAAATCCAAGGGTGAAGTTTTAAGATATGGCTGAAGCAGCTTTTGTAAAATCTCAAGCAAAGCCAGACATGGTGTAACAGATGTCAGCAGCAAAGTGCAGGTAAAGACCGTCTGATACATTCTGCAGAGAGGAGGTACTTATCATAAGGTTATTCTGAGTAGATGGCAACATATAAATGCAACATCCACACACACACATCATACATTTTGCTGCTATTATGGTGCATTTGTAGCTTATATATGTAGGCTACAGTAAACGGCTTTGTCAAATCTTTACTGAAGGAATGGTGTGCACTGTTAATAAGTGTTTCGTGGGCCAAATAGTGAGCCTATGATCACCGACTGGAGCTTCATTTGGAAGATGTCTGTGATAATTTTACTTCCAGTTGTCCACAAAGTAACTGTGCATCAGAATATGTAACAAAAAGGAACAATAATGTCATATTTTAACATGTAACCTATAACTATGGGCATGTGTGGTGATGATGTATGAAGGGCACAGTCACATATAGATATGCATTAGGATGAACATTGAAGAATCATAAGACAAGACAAAGTTTAACACTCAGAAAATAAGTAACTGCAGTGCATTCCTTGGAGAACTTTCCTGAACTGTGTGTTTGATAGTGCTGAAGGCTAGCTAGTTTGGATAGAAGCCAAAATAGAGAGAAAAAGATGCTGTTTCAAAAGTATCTCCATTAGTGTAGACACAGCGCCAGGAGAGCTCTGAGGGTGGGGAAGGTCAAACTATTACCATTCTGCCCTGGAGTTCTCCCACAGCTGCCACTTACATCCCAAACAATCACTGTCAAAAGGCACACACAAACATCAAACAAGTAGGGGTTGGAAAGATGTTGATACCTCTTAAAAATGACCACAACTGCTGACTTCAAGAACCCTTCATCTCAAACTCCTGCAATTCACCAAGGAGCACTGGTGTGGCACTTGTGGTGGGTCCCATCAATGTAGGCATGCTGTGTGGCAATCTGTGTTGGCATGAGACACTTAACCTACTTCGATGGCAGCATTAAGACCAAGCCATGATAAGAGTGTAAGCCACAGGCCAGGAAAACATCCAGTGTTTGATTTAATGGCCTCGCTTGATGAAATTCGCCACTTCCATCTGTACAATAACATAATGCTAACACTGCTTTCAGTGATCTAGACAACACAGTGTTGTAAGTGTAGACGAAGTGTGTGCGCTGATGAGCAGAGGCCAATGATAATGACCCATAAACTTAACACAGGGTGTGGTAATCAGCTTAGAAGTTCATAACAGCTCCTGAGAGTTAGGTGGCGATAAAACCACGATGCATTATAAAATAAAGAGCTCAAGGCAGCCCCTAACGCAGTAATGTTATTGAATTATCCCATAACTGGCTCAGCCAAATCCGCCTGCTGCACTTTGTTTAATGTACAACAGCTGGTGGCAGCTGGGGCCTGTGGCAGCCATGATGGATATGATGTCATTTTGCAATTCCCGCCCACTCTGACCTCCTTGATTCTTCATCTGCTGAAGGCTCCAGGAGAGCGGTGAGTGTGGTGGAATGAGTGGTGAGTGCAAAATTGTCCACAGCTTGTCCCTGATTCTACACACTAGGTAATGATATTCGTCCCATACATCATCAGTTAAGGGACACACATACTTGGTGAGTGAATTTCATGCAGGAGACCAGAATTTGTCAACTCTTTACCACAGGCTTCACCATGTGGTTTATCTCTTAAAGGAGAAGTGCTCTATTTTTACACATCTAAATCAGTTTACAGATCATAGAGCAAAAAAAAAGTTTTACTGGACAAAGACTGCAGAATGTGGAAAAATGTTGGCATTAAAGTTATTCATATTTGCAGGTGGGCCAATGGGGGGGGGGGGGGGTGTCCTACTTTCCCCATCTATACAGAAAGTTACCAGACATTTAGTCCTTTAGGTTCAAACTCTCCCATTCAAGTGATCCCAACGCCAAATGAATTCCATCACTGTCGTCATGGCATTGTCATGGCAACCACTTAGCTCACTGACAGTGATGCCGCTGCTCAGTCAACAGCTAAAGTGTGAGAGAGAGAAGCGAGAGAGGGAGAAAATGGAAAAAAAATGGCAACATAAGGGGAGAAGGAGGTCAGGAGGAGAGAAATGTGGAGTCAGAACTGGCTGGCAGAGATTTACAGTGAATGACAGGATGACAGTAAATATTTTATACAATCTGACCATTAAATCATTTAATAATGTAGGGAAGCTGAGAGCACTGGCTGACATGAGTGTTACTAGTGACTTTCCACAGATGCACGTGAACATCGAGTATGAGTGTCCTCTCTTCTCTCTCTCACTCCTGCAGGGAAATTGGAAAAAGCTGGGATGCACAGCAGGTACATGCTTTATTAATGGATATGACTCTATTCTGGGACTCTGAGAGCAACGGCTGCCTGAGAGGCACAAAAATATACTGATCACACACTTGATCTTTACATAGCTGAGGGCATGTAGGCATCACTTCCCTTCCTTTTCATCTGTGCTGTGACATACAAACATAAATCCACCTAGCAGAGTCACATTTTTCCATCACATTTCCAGGTTGAGTTTCAGCTCTCACATGCTACCTCCTCTCACAATCAAACACACACTCAATCTTTTCTCCTTCATTTTGATTCACTCTGTTATAGGCCAGGAAATGTGGATACAAACATGCATGCATATTTCACTGTGCCCTGACACAAGCACTCTACTTTACCCTCCCTTCAGACTGGGAGCTACAAGAGTAATCCATTTGCACAGCAGCGGAGGGGAGGGAGGAGCAAACAGGGACCAGCATGGAGGGAAAGTGAAAGGAAAGAGAGAAGAGTCAGGTGGGCTTTACTGTATCTTACTTCTAGACAGTGACAGTCTGAGTGTGCTTCATGCAAACAAATGAATTATTAATTTGATCATTATAAGATATTGTCACTTGTTTGTGTGTGCAAAGGGTTGAATTGCCTCTGCTCTTTGATGTAGACGATGTATGTGACATGTGATGATGCAAGCTGATGAAAAAGTGAAAAAGGGCTCAGCAAGGGAATGTTTCATGCCTGCAGGGAGTACACCATGGATGATGAGAGATGTCCTAATCTATGTGAGGGTGTAGGTGGGAAGACAATTGGGGGGAAAAAGTTATCTTGGATGACGACTACTTTGAGGAGCACACTAGAGACCTCAGAGGTAAATACGTAAAACCATTTGTGTCTGTTTGCAAACCTCATCGCCATTGCAGACACCGTTGGTCAAACATGAAGTCTGTTTGAAATTCGACATCTCCTGCACTGGCTTTCATCATCGCTGTGACATTGCCATCTGTGTAGTTGCAGCAGAGGCCCAGGCCAAAGCTAAGACAGGTATCTTTCCATTACAGTGCCCCCCTCCTCTCATCCGTTATTCTCATTTGAAAGGTGCGTCTTGCTATTGATTTTCTCCACCTGCCAAAAGCTTGGTGAACAGCTGCTTGGTTGGACAGCAACATTACTCATCCTGGACACTTAGCAGATATCAATAATCAGCCGTTTCCCTCTTCTCTATTTGCAATAACAAGGCCATACATCAGGTCCAACAGTCACTAGCTTGCTGCCAAACTGCATGAGGCTCCAAACTCTTTCAGCCCTTATAAGGTGAATCAGCCTCTGGTTAGACAAGAAAAGAAGAGATGGGTCTATAGGTTGGGACATTAGAAACACACACATCAACGAAAGCTCTTGTTTATGTTCAGCTCTGAATGCTGAGACGTTCAGCCCATTAAGCTTTATTTTGCTGAGAGCTCAGCCATTATTGCCCCAAAACGTTCTCTTGTTAGACTGTGACACAGCAACTTCGGGAACACACACACACACACGTGACGTGCTCATCGATCAGGCTGAAAACCATGTCCTTGAACAACCGTGAGTGTGTCTGAGAGAGCTATGTACACACAGGTGTGCTCTGGTGTCTCTTAGAACCTTGCAGGACCCGCTGAATGTTTGAGGGCCTTAATGATAGCACCGTGGCTGAGATAAAGCCTGTCAAAGTGCTCTGCTGCAGGTCGTTAATTACTACGGATCGCTTTGACCTTGAGGAGACCGGGGTCACTCAGCCCATTAGGAGGAACAACTTGCCTCCACCCAGGCAACTTTCCCATGACGCCCACATAAATCTCCCTAAAAGAATCCTCTGAATGCTCTGCAGAGAGCATAAAAACAGACAGCACACTTTAATATGACGCCCTTTTAAGCAGTTTATTACCTCCCCACCTACCAAATACTGAAAGCAACCTGGAATTTTCTGTCCTCTGTCTCTTATTTACTTGAATTATAATACACCTTCGGTTGCCTCTGTTTTTTTCTTCTTTTTTTAATTTTGGGAGAAAATTGGACACCCTGGAATGTTTTAGGAATAAGCCTCTTTTGAGCAAATTCTTCAGCATGTGAAAAATGAGCTGCTCCAAAGCTAACCACATCCATCATATGCTGCAGGGACAAATTTATGACACCAAATAGCCTTGACAGTTCAAAAGTCTTTCCTTACCAGAATGAAACCACCACAATCCCCCAACGGCACTCTGCACCAGAAATCAGGCCACAATGGACGGTGATCACATTTCAAGTGTTATGCATCAACCTGGTCATCTTCCTGTGACACAGGTTATGCTCTTATGTTACACATCTATAGACTTAAATCCTTCAGTGACATCAATAAAGAGTTGACAATCTCATCAAATTATAGGTTTCTATCTGTATATCTAAACCATTGTTGTTGGCTTCAAAGAGATTATCTCGCACACAGTCATGAATGGTGCCTGATCGGCTTACATGTTGAGTATTTGAGGATGTTACACAGGAGTACCTGATCATATGGTGCACAACCTCCTGAGAAATGCATTGGCTGATGCCCTTGGCCCCAATACCAGACCTGCTGTTACCCCTTTCCCTCCTGACAGCAAGACCTCCACTGTGGGCAGATACCAGAAGTCTTCTAAATGCCTTCCCATTGATCTCCAATCCCAACTCATCAGTGACCCGTGATAACCTTGTTAGTAAGTCTCAAGGGGACGACACACAAAGACAGTGTCTCCCTTTGGAACTGACAAATGGCTTTTTCTTCCATGTGCTGTTGTTGGAGCAGGTGTCTCTCATATTGTCCCTGTCATCAGGAGATATATTCATCCCATTTTGTTTTTAATGTCTCTTTCTGTCAGGGCGGTATCTCAGGCTCTGACAAGGAGTGAATGTATGAGAGAATAATATGGGCAGTAACAGTAAATCTTTGCCCAACTTGACTGCGCTCGTTTCCTGATGAGACACAAACGTAAATAACTGCCAACAATACCCATACCCTTACCTCAGTCTACCTCCCTAACCACTGTTTCAACCAATCAATGTCTAATCAATCACATGCAATCACTGACAGGCAGTAGCCAGAGTGTTACAGGCTAACTAGACCCAAGCTAGTGGGAGGTTAATGCAGACTCAACTATAAAGATTGGTCAAGCTACCATAAATCAATGCTAGCTGTCTCAGCAGACCAGTAGAGATGAGGTCAGTGCAGCGCTGCGATCACAGGCAGTTCTGGATTAATTAAAGCACTTATAAGACAATGGAAGGCAATGCAAAGTGGGTTTCCTGTGTGAACATAGTTGTGACTTCCTAGAGGTGAAAGCCAGCAGACAGGGTGAGATTTTGTAGCCATTGTCTTTGTAACATTGTAGTCATCAATCTAATAAGCAGGAGCTTTAGCAACCTTCAGGCTGGAGACTCCTAACTTCATTTGCATGGCTATCACCCACACCCATTTAAAGAAAACAAAACTACGCTTCCCAGGTTTGAATCTGGTGTCTCTGTATACAAAGTGTTTGTAAAGTGGACTATTCTGCACATTTTTCTATATATACAAAACTAACCAACTTCAAAGAACTAGCTGCAATGAAGAGTAACAGCAGCGACTGGAGAGCAATAATATTTAAGTGGTCTGTGTTCCAATCTCACCTTCCCCTGCCTCCTTTTAATGGGAGAAAATATTTGCGCTTACTCTGAGATACATCACGTTATGTAAGCTAACCTGAGTCAGGCTTCAGTTTTGTGGTAACACAAGAGACAAATGTACAATGCAGACTGCAGGGTGGAGTTAGCAAACACTCGTCTTCACTGCTTCTTTTGACTTTCAAATAAACGCTCAACTCACATGTCTCCTGTATCCACATCTGAGCTAAGAATATCTCTAAAGACTGCAGTAAATATGCCAGACTCCACACCTCACATCTTCTCCTAAATTATTTAATAACTCGCGAAGATTTTCATGCCACAGTGATGGCCCAGTGTCAGTTCAAAGGGAGCTGTTTTTATGTAACAGTGTTTTGATAAACTGGAGGAGGACAAGAGAGGGAATTGGGGGCAAGAGAGAGAGAGGGGGTGGGTTATAAATAGGTCACTCACAAACACACCGCAATGATGCTCCATGACAACCCAGCTGCAATGGCAGATGGATAAAATGGAAAAGTGGAGCAAAATGACAAGCAAATAATAAAGCGGAGCAAGCTACGTAAAACTCCAGACTCAAGCAGTCGCTGAGAGTGCACTCTGATGCCTGCAATGGACGGGACAGGAAAACAGAGCAGCATGCTATCAAATTATTATTATTACTACAACTGCTAAGAATCCTAATTATGTAACCTTATGCTTGGGAGTGCAGTTCAAACAGGAAGAGGAGTCAACAACAAAAGTGAGCCTGATGTCTTTTTTTCAGTGCAATAAGAGGTGCAGAGTCAATGAATCCAGCCCACACACGGCTCATTAAAACACAATGGCAGAGTATCGACTCCAGACATTTATTTATTTTTGCTGCAGGCCTTTTTCTGCTGTCTGCCATCTCTGCCCTCCATTCTGGTGTGTCTGTGTGTTTGGTAGGAGGGGGGGTTGCATTGTCAGAGGAGGACAGGCACTCGGTAAATAGCCAAGGTTTGACTTCTTGCTCTAAGAGAGACTGGATTACACTCCGACAGCTGGGGCGAGCGTGGCCGTAGTACACATAACAACTACACACCCCATATGCACACACACACAATGATGAAATACACATCCCAGCACAATTGCGTACAAAAACGGGCCACAAAGCTGCTCTATGCGAACAGGCAAATTAGTGGGATTCCAATAATAGCTTTACAGTCCCTGCACAGATTAATGCCCAGCCATTTGCAAATGATGATCACTATTCATTTTCCAGTTAGTTTGACATGGTATTAGTCTATGGCAGAGGGAACAACAACCTGACCTCAGTGACATTAAGCTCATTATGTCTACACAGAACTAAACGCCATCGAACAATCCATTCCTCTCTGTTATACTCCTGGATGCGATTACTGTGGCATGAAGATACACAGGGCGTGTCTGCTATCTTTTATTTCAAGATGGGATGAGATGATGATCTGATATCTGAGTCATGTATACAGGATAGGGGGTAACCCTCAAAGCTCTCTCTCTCTCTCTCTCTGTCACTCTCTCTTGGACTCCCCTCCCCCTAGCCCACTATGGACTGCCCGCTGAGGCACAGCGGGGCTGCCAGGTCATACTTAACACCAACCACAGCCCCAACAAACCTCCTCTCTCCCCATCCCCCCCAGATCCCATCCCCCTCTCGGTCCTTTAAATCTGCATTATAATGAAGATGGCAGAGGAGGTGGGGGGTAGGGTGATTGGGTGCTCAGAGAGAGAGTGATGATCTCACAGCAGACTCGCCAAAAAATAAAAAAAGGCCTCGGCTGCAGATAACCCAGGACTGAGCTAATGAGTCTGTCTGTGCATGTCCGTAGCTTGTGTTTGTGTGGGGCAACAGCAGCAGGGGGTAAATGCATTTACATGTGGCTGCACGCAAGTGGTTGTTGTCGTATATATGTCTTAGTGTTTATCAAACAAATGACACTTATGCTGCCAGCTATTTGTGAGCAGCAGGGAGGATGTCTGTGTGTCTTCTTAACATCTCATTTTGATCATGATCACTCCTTAAAGAGGGCTGTTGATGTTGGACCTGAGATGGCAAAGAGGAGGATTTTATGAAAACCTGGACACTATGGTGGATGCACCTAAATGTGATATTTTAACCCAGAAGTCAGCATGCCAGCATGTGCACATTACCAGCGCTTACATGCTAAATGTCATCTTGTTAGTTTGTCATGTCTGCATGCTTAGATTTGCTTCCTAGTAGAACTTTAAATAAATTTAATTTGGGCACCATGTCTGCAAAAATGTAATGGCTTCTGTTAGGTGAAAGGTGCAGATGCAAAAGTCCAGCTGGTGTCTGCATGAATAGTGGATTATTGTTAATGTGTCATGCAGATTATCATGCACCACAAACTATAGACTTATTGCAGTAAGCCTGGATGTGGTCTAATGAAGAGCAAAGAGCACAATAAGTGTTAAGTAAGCCGTGCCTTTTGGCAAATTTCTCAAGCTTTAAAAAAAAAAAATTAACCATGTCCCAACATGACACTTCTTTCAATCTTGAACTACCAACACGTTCTGTTGGGTCAAGCATGATGTTTGCTGTTTTGCTACATCTGTTAGGGGTTTCCATTCTGTCTCCAAATCTGTTTTTGCAATGTGTGTGTGTGAGGAAGAGAACAACTGCAACAAAATGTGGGAGGGATGAGGAGGGAGAGTGAAGGAGAAAGAGCCGGCTGTGATGATGAATGAGATGATGGCACACTGACCTAGTAACGCCGCAGTGCCGTTGCCAGTGGGGATGAGCTGCCCTACTACTGTACTGTACACCCCTGCCTGAGAGACAGAGACACACACACAGACGTTTCCTCCCCCCGTTTCCCTCATCAACACTTTCTGTGCTTCTTAACCCTTCACCCCTCCCCTTTTACTTGTCTCGTCATCTGTTGCTGCCTTCTTACCTGGCCTGCATGTTATGACAATGGTTACATTTGGTGCCAAGAACAAACACAGGACAAAGATGTCTGACTGACAGAGAAAGAATGCAAGATGTGGAATAGAAAAATGAATCTGACAAGAAGGCAGTGAGGGTAAAGGTTAAAAGGAAGCTATGCTTATTTCTCTGTGGTCACAGAGAGGTTGAGCGTCTCTGCTGCATAAATTGTGGGAGTCAGAGTCATTTAAAATAAACAAACCCCAGATGATAAGGCAAACAAAAACACCAGCAAAGCCATATCCTCTTCCATTCTCTGAGTTCCCACCAAACCGCGTCCCCCTGTAACATCAGCCAGAGATGTCGATGGAAGCAGTAGTTGCCATGGTAACCGGCTCCCTGGCATGTCTGCACGCACGTACAAATGTAAGGGGGGTTTGGGGGGGCGGCATGTCACGTCATGTCTGCCACCTTAGGCATGGAGAGACGGAGAGAAGCATTTGTGAAGAAATCTACACACATCAACGTGTTTACCGCTGGTTTCCCTCCATTTTTAGAGGTTACGTTTCCAAGCTCTTACTAGCACTCCTTCCTCCTCCTCATCTGAGAGACAGATATGTCTGCACAAACCCCGGGCCAAGATGGCTACCATGTGCAGCTTTGTGGTTGCCTGCTGGTGAGGGGCTTTTTGCAGTCAATAAGCCAGTTGATCGAAACAATTAGCATTACAAAGGGCTTTCTTTTAAGTCGATGCACTCCTATTCATGGCAGTGAAGAGGGCTGTCCACCTGATTCTCCTTGTAATTAGGCACTCGGCAATGCAAATGTTGTTTTTAGGCCAAACTAAATCAGACATATAAAATCACTTTTACATCCCAGCATACAACAGTGTTTAAAATTCACTCCTGAGTGGAACTTAGTGTTGCATTTGCATTTTTGGTACATTTTTATTTTGCATATAAAATATATTTTATGATAGTGACTTCGAAGGTGGCACTGCAATAACTATTGAGGCATTTGCTGTGTAACAAATCAGAAAGCACACAGGAAACAGTGCTCTCTTGTTTGTGTGATTGTGTATGCATGAATTGCTGACAAACTAAGGAACCTTGGGAAATTACATATTCATCATGCTGATGTGCTCAAGTAATTGTTCAAGGTGACTGTCATTTTTTCTCCCTGAAGTAAAAGGAACCCCAGAGACATGGTTCTGATTCTTCTTCTGATTCTTTTGCATATTTTTCTTGTGATACGCATTAGTTGGCTCGCAGAGGAATAGACAATAGAGGCTTTATGGTGTGGATTTGTCAGGGCATGAAAATGAATGAACAGCAAAAACAGGGTCATTGACTAGAAAAAAAGAGTGCAAACAGCAGGAGCCCCATGTTGCAGGTTGGGTCCAGAGTTCTCCAGCCACAATCTTATTGTCAAGGAAATCACGATGTATCATCATTAGTCTGTGTGCTGTTCTAGATTGTGTGCAATATTAAATTAATGGTAAAGCAGTCCTTGTTGGAATACTCTGAATCATCTGCACCACCTGTTTTTCTCTTTCTCCAGCTGTTTTTAAATGGGCCCAAGCTAACTGAAGCTACGTCTAAATAAACCTATAACTACAACAGCACTAAAAAGAAATGGTAATACTTTGATAGCTGGATCATTAAAGATCTGTTTTAGCAGTTTAAACTCAAAAATGCCTGTGCAGAAGAAGATTTAGCCAAAGACAGAGTTTATGATTGACAACATGGACACATGTCTGAGGGGCAACAGAGGCTTGCCCCCCTTTGAAATCAGAGTGTATTGGCATCCCACATCAGAGAGCTAGGAATTCCAAACCCATGTTTGAATTGTGTATGTGCTGGATGGTGAGACTGCGGTTACCTTGACTTAGTTTTGGAGAGTGTATGTAGTGGTGTTGGTTGGTCAGGAGTGAGGTGGGGAGGTGCAGGTTTGTTGCACCCCTGAGGGTGTATTCCACTCTGGGGAATCTCAGCCCACTGAATGGATGGAGATCATTCTTTTGGTGGCGTATGCATGCCTCGCATACCATGGCGGTGACATGTTCGTGTGAGTGTGTGTGGAGGGGCCATCAGACTCATGGAAATAGTGACAGGAGAGTTAAAGAGTGAGAGAGATGGACCTACAAAGGGATGCCTTAGAAGAAAAGAGGAAATCATAAATTCAACTTAATGAAGTTCTGTAAGAATGACAGGAAGACAGAGTGCAATTTAGTTAACATGGGTTCATCCGAGGGATAAATGAGGGCCTTATTGATGGGAAAGAAAAAGATCATTTGGTTAACGTTGCCAGAATTAAGACTAACGGCTCCAAAGGAGGCAGCTGGCAAATATAAATGCACATATCCAGACTATAGAAGCCTTCCACTGGCTCTCATAACTCAGCCCTAAAACACATGACCTCTGACCTCACTGGATCACAAGAGGGACCCATCAGCTTTTGGCCCCTGAGAAAAAAAAATGCAGTGTCACTGCTGCGATCGTGGGATTCACTGGTCTGGCCAAAGAGACCTCATTAGTGGCTGACAAGCTGATTCTCTGTCTCTGTGTCTGTGACAGTGACAAAGCAGCCCCAGTGCCCTCACAAAGTCTCCACTCAGTGTTGCGTGTTATGTAACAACTTTAGTGTTGAAAATGGAGGCTGTGTCACTCAAAATCCAGAGGCCATTAAAATTCCTCACTATTCATTGATGAACTGTTTATTCTCCACCATCATAAAGATCATCTGAGGATTGATTGAGCTAGAGGGACACTATAAACATGAGAAAAGGAGGCATCCTACGAGACTTCTGCACTCCAAAAAGTAGTTCCTTTTTCAGGTGTGTGGCTTCAATCATCTTTGGAGCCTGAAGGAAACACTAAATAAGACGGGACAGTTGTACAAATATTGATTATCCTTCAATTTTGTTGAAAAACTTGAGATGGAAGTTATAGTTTTGCAGATTTGGACCTGTATTTTCATGATGCAAAACTTTTGAATCAAGCGACATCTGAGTGATATCTTGAGTGTCTAAACTATATTTCACACTCTGACAATCACGTTGAACATTATGGACAAATTTTGTCCAAAATCTTCCAAGCATCTGAAAGTGGAAAAAGTCTTTCTGACCCTCCAGTTGAGCAGCAGACTGTTGCAGTGACAGCGGGGTGAAGGAGGCCCATCCCCCTACTCCAGATTGGACAAAGCGCGGCTGGCACGCCCAGGGGAGGAGACGCTGGTCGATTTTGAGGCGCGGTTGAAATACTCACAGTCGTCTCCCTGCCATCCTTTAATTTGAGCTCAGCCGCCGTGGGGTTCGTACACTCACACACAGAAGGGGGATCATCTTGTGTCCAACCTTATAGCTATAGGGAGAAGGAGATCTGGTCGGATTTTTTTCACCTCTCTGGGCAAGTTCTGACCCATTCAAGAGCTGGATTTTTAAATTCTAAAAACTCCTCGAGGGTTTTCTTTTTCGATTTTATTTTTTGTTTAGAACATCAAAAGGAGAAAAAATGGGAGCCCCGTTGTCCAAGGGTGGAGTAGCTGTTGAGGGGAAAGCTGCCGCCGACCCTGCTGCTGCCAAAGCCAACGGCCAGGTGAGTAAAGTAGGCCTGATGTGGCGAGAATCAGCGGGGAGCCACATGGCACCCAACGCCCACTGGCAGCATGGGTGTCACAGCGCAGGGCTGTGGGGGGAGTGTAGCCGTTCCTCTTTCCTCTTATTCTACTCACTAACTCATGCCTTATGAGTAACTAATTAATTAAATCAAACTTAATTTAAGAATGATCACCACAATCCAGGGGACCTCCAGCAGAGCAGCCGTCGAGTGTCCGCGCTCGTCCCCGCTCAGCGCGCACCAGAACTGCCTTTGTTAATTCTGTCTGCTGCCTGTGAGGCTGTTTTGCCCACAAGCTGTTGCTTTTATTTTGCCAGAATGGCATAATCTGATAGAAAAGTGCGTTTGGAGCGTGTTCTCTCTCATGAGTTGGCTGCGGTCTCCCAGACAGCCGCTTTCACGTCGAACAAAAGATGTGAGGCGAGCGGTGCAAAGGATGCAAATGCGCTCTGCTGGAGGCGCGTTTTGCGGAGTTGCAAACAAAGCGCGAACAGGCGCCAGTTCAGACCCAGTTTCCACCAAAGTGTCACACATTTGCTTGGGGTTTCTATGTAGATAGATTTGTGGAGAATAAATTATTGATGGATGGGTGGCATATGTTCCAATAAAAGAATTTACATTATGTTATGGCAGAACAAACACCTCCCTCCTCTCAGGACCCGTTTTTGTCTTAATCACCACAGTGGTAGAAGGGGCATGTGGCTGCGCTCGGAGCTCACACAGGGAGAGTTGGTAGATGTGAGCTGCAGCTTGTGAAAAAGAGCAGAAACCAGGCGGGGATTCCTTTGTTCCCCAGCTCGCTGTCTGTGTAGATGTAGGTTTGATGCAGCGCTACTGCCCCCTTGCGTCTGGTGAAGGTCCCGCAGACAGCTGTTGAATTCTCCCCTCTGGACCACACTTAGGTCAGGCGGCTACCGTTAAAGGCCACAATTCCTAGGAGTCATCCCATCTGTGTTTAAAGTATCAGGCCAAGTGTTTTATTTTATTCCATGACTAATGAGTATTTGTCTCTGCAGGAGAACGGCCATGTCAAAACCAATGGCGACGTCTCAGCCAAGCCCGATGGGGAAGTGGCTGCAGCAGATGGGAATGGAACGGCCGAACCAGCCAAGGAGGGCGAGGCCAACACCGGGGATGCCATCGAGCCTGCTCCTGCTGCCGAGGGCGAAGCTGCCAAAGCAGAGGGCGAGGCCACCAAGGAGGGCAAGAAGAAGAAAAAGTTCTCCCTGAAGAACTCCTTCAAGTTCAAGGGCATCTCACTGAAGAAGAGCAAGAAGGGCAGTGAGGAAGGCAAGGAGGAGGCCACCTCCCCAACAACCGAGGACAAGCCAGAGGAGAATGGCCACACGGCCAAGGAAACCAAAGAGGAGACGCCAGCTGCAGAGGCCAAAGAGGACGAGGCTCCTGCTCCTGCACCTGAGGGAGAAGCCAAGGCAGCGGAGGAGGCCCCACCAACAGAGGCTGCCCCGACCGAGCAGGCTGCTGCTCCCGCTGAGGATACGACACCTGCAGCCCCCGAGGGCGAGGCCAAGGCAGAGTGACTGCACCCCGCCACAGCACCTGAACTGATTTTCCAAGATTAAAGTATATAAATATATATATGAGAGACTCGTGCCACGTTCTTAAAGTTATAAACAAAACTACAAAAGAAGACAAAGGATATATCACGTTTGCTGATTCAACCACCAGTTCACTGCCTTTATTAGTTCTTCGACAGACGGATCTCACCGGGCCCTCTCATGATAGCATCGGCTTGTGTCGCCCCCCTCATGGTACACACAGGGACTGGCGTGCGGCGAAGGTAATGGATTGGATGTGGAGCGAATCAGGAATACTGACTTATTTTCCCAATTCATGGAGAAGCATCCTTTTTTAACAGCGTGGCAGCCCTATAACATCATATGTTTTCTCATCTTTTTTGGGATCTAAAAATTGTCACCACCGCAGAGGGGAGCGTACCATCTTCTTCACTCGAAATGACTGTTATATGGACACATAAACCTTTCAAATGATCTTATTAATTTTTAGAATTCTACATTCCTATGTTTTACCCCCAAATTTCAAGTATTTTGTCATGTATAGAAAAGTGAAAATCGAGGAGGGGAGGTGGACAAAAGAGCTATGTCTTTGTTCGTGCATTTTGATTCCTTTTCTGGCTAAAACCACATTCTAGCTTCTGAGTATTGCAGTGTTCACATTTCAGAGTTTATGACGCAACAGGGGTTGGGATTGTGTACAAAATGTGAGCTTTTTATCTGCAAACTGTCTCTGTAAATATGTTTTGGCCGATATTTTTGGTTCTCTTTATTTTGCTATCGTTTGAAGATGTTAATGGTTTTATTGTAACTTTTAATAAGGGTAAATAAATGTTTGATCCCCTCTTTCTTTGTCCTGCCTTGTTATGATTGACACCATCATTGCACACACAAGACATCAGTGATAGAGTAGAAACTCAACAATACAAGTCGGATGTAGTTTCAATGTCGAGTAGCCAACTTGCAAGTTGCAATAGTTGGCTATATAGCTATACGCTGATTCATCACATTTTTAACATTAAACAATACTCTGCAGCATATTTATGATAAACCTTTTGAAATATTGAAACTGAAACGGTTACCTTGATTTAAAGTCTTGGTAATAACCAAGAGTGAGCCTCCACAGACCTCGACCCAGTGCAGTGTCTCACAAAATTAATGAAACGTGTAATAAACATGCCACCATACTGTGTTTGATACTGAGAGACTCATGTTTATTTGCTGCCTAGACCGTCACTTAAATATACGAGTGTCTGGCGCTCTCTGGTGGTCAGAAACTTCTACTGCATCCATATTTACTTTGGACGACAAAGCATAGACGATAGTAAACACATTCACACCTAATGTGCACGTTGTTTCAAGTGTTTTAGCTAATTTGTGTTTCCCCAGATGTAGCAAGACCCTATACCGTGTATTACTATGGTGAGACCTTATTCTCAAACAGTTTGTGTACATAACGTGACGAAAAACATATTCTCGGGATTTTGAGGAAATAATTGTCCGTCATTGCTTTGAAATCTTTGAAATTTGGGTAACATCCACAAGTGTCATATTCGAGAACTACGTCATCAGACGAGGTGGCCGAGTGGTTAAGGCGATGGACTGCTAATCCATTGTGCTCTGCACGCGTGGGTTCGAATCCCATCCTCGTCGGTCTTTTTCAATTGCCGCCCAAACATTGTGGTGTGACCTGCACCTCAGCGTTATTGCTACTGTTTCCACAACATATACTGAAAATCTAACCATCTTTCCACTGCAACACATTATTTTCACTTCTATTGCAAAAACAATTTTCGCAACCCATTGTATGCTGGCTGTGACAATGTCCTTCATGGCCTTTTATTTGGCAGGTGAGCACAGTAAAGATGGGCCAGATTTATTCCATAGTTCATATTTGCAGTTGAAGACAAAATTATTAGCCTTATTCCTACACTTGCCACAGACATTTAACAGCCCTAGTTTTTCCACTTGAGAAAGCATTAGGCATTAACTCATTTAAAGATAAGACATAAACCAAAAACCACTTAAGAACTGTCCTCTTAGTTTAGCCATAGTGCAAATCAATGTTATGCAACACTACTACATAGCGTATGGTTTAACTGACTGTGTTTAATGTTTTTATCATTCATACCAGACATTAATTAAACAGTTGTAACATGTTCAGTGTTATATATCAGTATTTAATTAGTATTGTATATGTATTTATTATACTAGCATTTAGTCACAATTAGTAGGAATGTTTCTTAAATGTTGCCATCTTCAAATACTCACATCAAAGTTCATAAAATAAGATTTTTCTAGAGTTTATGCTTTCTTTACAAATGTCCCATATCTTACAGCAAGAGAAAAACAAACAAAAAACTATAATCTCAAATTACACAGGCACACCAAACACAAAAATAGGCTGTAACTATAATTATGAAGACGCTTATGAATGAAATCATTCATGTCCTTTTCTGGCACTATTATTTGAGAATCATGGATAGTTTCTATGTTGTCTTTTGCCAACCAGATGAATGGAACTGAATGCACTACTCTGTGGCCTTCCTTCAGTTGACACATGGTCACTTAGGTTCCACAGTGTGGACACCTTTTAAAGTACAACAAAATAAACTTCAGTTAAGATGTGATGGCTCACAATAAATACTGCAGCCTGTCTGGATAGGTACATGTCTGCTTCAGTTGAGGACTACAAACGTTAACTATAACACCTTAGATAACACTATTGTGACTGTAATTGTTGTTAATGAATCGCATTTCTAAACAGAGATTTTAGCATGTGTGTCTCAACCTAAAACTGGTTTGTGTACTGGCAGGAGAAGGGCACCTGAAGGGGAGACTGTAACATCATCATCATCAGTGGTGGATGTTGGTGATGATGTTACATTTGATCATCTCTGTAGTGTCTGTATCTACTCTAAAAATATTCTGGACAACTCATCTGTGGAGCAGCCTTTCCACCACTACTGGACATTTACAACACCCGGGTCACAAAGAGGGCACACAACATCATCAAAGACCGCACTCACCCACAGCACACACTGTTCACACTCCTGCCGTCTGGCTCTCAAAGCAAGGACAACCAGACTAAAAAACCGTTTCCATCCACAGGCCATCAGGCTGCTGAATCACTGACTGAACTGTGAACATTTAAAAATGTATCATTGCCTGACCCGCATGCATCTGTGGATAGTGATGACAAGGTGACACCTGCACATTATTTTTATTCTCTCTATGTTTATAGTAAATTTCCTTAGTATATTTTGGTTGTGTACCTTACTCGTGTGAAGGGAATTTCGACAACAGCAACATGCACAGAATTATAATTACGATTTAATGAGTTTATCCTTGTTATAAACTACAAGACTTCAATCACTTTGTGGATAGCTGCATTAACTGTTGCCATCCTTAAATACTACTGACCAAAAAGTTCAAAAGATAAATATTTGTGGACTTTATGCTTTCTTCATGAATGATCTCTCTCTTTACTGAAGGCACACAACACCGTTTAATGGCTCTTTCAAGTGCACTGTTAAATTCACAGGGTAAATTTGTTGTTAATGGAAATTGCGTAGCACAGAAGGTTCATGTGAAATTCAATACAACAGAAAACAATCATCTCAAATTACAAAGATACATGAAACAGCACATGAGCCACTGAAAGAGAGAACAATAAAGAAAATGTTAAGAAGCTGGTCTCTCCATGTCCTCACAACCAACACAAATAGGATGGCTCCCAATGAGCACGGAAGCTTACCAGGATTTGTGCATGCTGATTTAAAAAACTAACTAAAAACTTAACAGTTAAAAATTTATAAAATAAATGTAACAGCTTTTATAAAACATGTCATTGACACTTTGTTGTTGCAGTTTCAAAGAAGGAACACAGGGTGGCAATATCTGCACCTCAACCCGGTGCAAATATACTACTGACCCCAACCAGGAATAAGAAATAGTACATGACAATCAAGTCATGGTCCTCCATGACCAGCAGGCCTGCCTGGAATCTCCTGGTAAAAAAGTATGGTAGGTCGGGCTGCCGCTGACAAGAACAAATTTAAGCTTCACATGAGTGCTAAGCTCAAAGCCATTGTCTGAATGCAAATTCATCTAGATACGTCTGTTTGTTTAACAGCTGTCTGTGTTCACTCCTCTGCCACAGCAGGTTAACATGAAACACATCACCATCGGTGCAAAACTATCGCCACAGAAACCAGCTTTGAACTATAAAAAATAGAATAAAACTTTGAACATATTTACATATGTGCAGCCCTCATCTGGGTACCAGTAAGTCAGAGGTCAGGAACCTCTGCAAAGAAAAACAAGTATACACACAGGAGCATGAAACATTAACACCTTCCACCAATAAAGACAAACTGATAATCTGACATAATACACTTATAATATCTATCTATCTATTTATCTATCTTAAACAAATGAGCTTAGTGCAAATTAACACTAAAAAATAACTTTGTTTTGTGTGGAGTAAAAGCACTGCACACCATCTTCACATAAAGCATGAAGCAAGTTGCAGTACAATAGCACGGTAAACATATTGTTTAGCACCAAACAGAGAGACAGTTTATGATGGTCATAAAAACAAGACTTCAGAAAGAAACAAAACAACAGTGTCAGAATAATAATCATGCTGGACATCTTACAGTTCTTGAGGAAGGCCTGATGTGTACTGTGTACCAAAACAGGTGAAAGTCTCCATTTTCTGTATTTACAGAAATATAATAAATGTATTGCAAATCTGAAAATAGGGTTAAAGTAGGCTATGGCTGCATTCTATGTGTCTAATAGGTTTTTACAACAACATAATAACAGGAGTAAATGTAGCTGAAAGTGCCTTGAAGTGCCGATCTGTGAATCTGAAGGTAACTTTAGCGTGGTGAGGTGAGGGACAATGGCCGAAATCATAACATACAACAAGCCTTGTCCACTACTATAGATAACAGCGTGTTTTAAGGATTAATAAAGGAACACAGATCTGTCCGTCAGTGCTGCCTGTAAGCTAAGTTTCCCTTATTTACGGTGGCACTTGTGGCTTCATGTAACGCTTGGTTATAGACGCACATTAATGCTTTGACTGAGCAGCTACCAGATAGCTAGCTAGCTAGCTAGCTAGCACGGCTATCATGCAGTCTGTAATTCACGCTATTTTTAGGGCTATGATGAATGTCTTGTAAAAACACCAATACTACTACAAACTTCCTAAAAATATTTTTTTTTGAATCAACGTTAAACCTAAATCTTAAATGACCTAACATGAATTTCAAATAGGAAAGCAAAACAATATTCAACTTGCGGAATAAACTCTATTTGACTCCACCAGGGGGCTTTAGAGCAGGGCATAATTACGATGAACCGAAAACTGAGCAAAACAAACCTATAAACAGAAAAGAACAGTAAACCTAGCATACAGAAAGGCCTCTACACTTACACACAGAAGATAACATTAGTTAATGAATCACAACCACGAACAGGTACCAACCATCCGGGCTCACAACAGGCCAATGCGGAAGTGGCTTTGAGTGCAATACCGTTGTTGGCCGGTAGGGGAAGGCTCCAAAAACTCTCTCTGTTGCTGGAGTAGTAATTAACTCAGCTTTGTCTTATAAAAGGACAGACCAGCATTTTTAAAAGTCATCCTGTCTGTGGGATTCAGCAGTTTAGTATACTTCTTTTTTATTAATTATTATTAATAATTATATTATAATATGAATAGAATACTATTAATAAAACAATGCAGCCGTTTGTATGTTTAATGACTAAAGTCTAAGGCCTGGGTAAAGGAATAATAATTAAAACGTGCACAGTGCAACAGTCTGTAGTTAGGTTAGAGACCAGCTGGTGTAGGTGGGCAGAGGTACAGTCCTTATCCACCCCTTGCTGCTTCCCCGGGCACCGCCCTCTTGATCAAAAATGTCAAGGTGCCATATGGGGAGTACGGAGTGAGAGATTGATTTCGGACACGGCAGTATGCATGCAAACCTGTCAACACATTGTAATATGGATCATCGAAATGCAATCTAATGTTGAATGTTTCCTCAGGGATTGTTGAATCCTGTTTTCTAATATAAGTCACACTAGTTTTCCCTTATCTGGTGTAACACATAATAAGTGATTAAAATGTGTAATAAGCTGATGTTAGACATGGAGCCCTGTAGGCAAATATGGGCTGCGCCGTCCCACCTGGAGCAGCAGGGGAGCTACAACAGGAGTTTTTCCCGACACTGTTGCTCTTTGCGCTGTATACATAAAACTGAATTGAATTGAATTAACACCTGAAAAAAATGTGCTTGGTTGTAGTAAATTTGCGATGAGGTCAGAAAAGACACCAGTGGATTTTTCACAACAATCTAGACCGTGTGTATATTGTAAGTATGCCTGGAACCTGAAATATTGTGATACCACTGAGCAGTTAGATTTCTTCATTAATCACAAAGAAGCATGGTTTAGAAAAATGAACTGCTTTATTAGTGCTATCATGTTTATACTCATCGTATCAAGTGTACAGCAGTCATTGCTTAATGAGGGCTAGCATGGTTTAACTATTATGCACAAGGTTACACAACTTCTATCATGAAGAGTATGGTGTATGCTTAAATAAAATATATAACATTTTCATAAACAAGCTTTCTTTTCTCTTAACTGAAAACAGGAGGGGAAATTGGTTGTCATGGCAACACAATTAGATGATTGTGTCAGTGGTGTTTCAGTAAATGATGAACAAATCATCAAAATACTTTAGTGTACCCTGACTCATTATTTTTAGAGGTAATGCCCTGTGAGCTGTTTCAAAGATCTACACATCACTGCATACAGTCAAAAAACTTCCCCATTCATCAGCACCGGATGCTTTAATTTTAATTTAAATTTAATTTTTTCTGTCCTACGCTAGTACTTTGGAGGAGCAAACTTTGGAAAACTAATATTTATTAGTTTTATTTTTACAGTAGTGACTGATTGTCAAACTACATAAAATTAAATGGCAGTTACTCCTGGAATGTATGTGTTGATTGTAGCCACATTGCACATGACCACAACTACTTCTTGTAACAATGAGATATCCTCCTTTTTTCCATACATTCAGCCTGCTACCTTTGACTTTCACACCTCTGACTTCCCTGGGCTGTAAGCATTCTAATGCATATCACCACCTAATCAGTTGACACACAAAAAACAACTACCCTGCTCCATAGTCATTGACCATGTAGCACACATGCATCACTTACACACCCCTTCCACACATCTACCAACATAAACCCCGGGTTTACATGTACTGGGTGCTAGTCCTAACATATTGAGTTGTCTTTCAAAATGGTGCCATTGTAATGAGGAATGTAAATACATTTCCTGGTAATCATGTCATGGTGTCCTGTTTGTTCTCTATAACGTTTGTTGTTTGCTGCATGTTTGTTCCTCTCTCTCTCCTTCATCCTCTCTGTCCTGTCTCCCTCTTCTTCTCCTCCTCTACCTGGGCCGACTGTCAGCAGGAAGGTTCTCCCTTATGAGCCAGGTCCTGCTCAAGGTTTCTTCCTGTTAAAGGGAGTTTTTCTTGCCACTGTTGCTCGTAAGGGGGTTCAGGCTCTGGGTCTCTGTGAAGTGCTTTTGTTGACCATAACCTGTTCAAAATAAAGACAAAAGTTAGTTTGCTTCAAAGCTCAGACAGTTGTAAACTTGATTCAAAGCTTTAATAACAAAGCTGCTGTTCTCAGTTTGAATCATGCAGCGCCCTCTAAAGGTCCCACCACAGCACTTCAGTCAGGTTAAGGTCTAGAATTTAATTGGACCAATTTCTTCTCAGACATTCTGATGGAAAAGTGCTGCTGTGTTTGGGATCATTGTACTGCATAACCCAGTTCAGCTGTGGGACAGACGACCTCACGTTAGACTCTACAAGACTTTGGTATGCAGAAGACGTGATGGTACATGCAAGCTGTCCGGATCATCAGCACTCCTCCACTGTGACTGACAGCCAGGGATGACCTTCATCCAGCACAGGTCCCTGCAGAGAAGAGACAGCAGGTGCAGAGAGAGAAGGTGAGAACGAATGTTTGAGCAGTGGTGTCTGGAGTTCATGAGTGAAGTATGTGAGGACAGAAGACCAGAAGGAAGACAACCAAAGCAGGATGTGTCTGAGGAGAAGAACAGAGAGAGCGGTTAGACTGCAGCCAGCTCAGCACACTGGGGGCCACAGATGCTCCAAATCACACTGATCAGGCCCCTGCAGATCACACAGACAGAGTCAGTCCCACATCAACCCTGAGAGGAGACCAACACATACAACACTGTGAGGACTTCAGTGCAGCCATGTCTCCCAGCACAATCCACATGACCTGTCAGTCACTAACCGCCAGCGGCAGTGAATCTAAACCCGGGGGTCTCAAACTTGTGGCCCGCAAGCCGATATTTTGTGGCCCCCCACTTGACATCAAAGTTTAGTGTTAGTGCGACCCACACATGTGAGCGCACTCCTACCAGCAGACAGAGAGCACACATTGAAAACTGTCAAGCGACGTGCTGTCTTGGAAAGTCATTAGCAGCCTAGTCACGCTGGTATGTTGACGTGTTTGTTTAGAGGTGCTGCGTGATCTCTGTGCGCATGTAGCAGTGCTTCGTCAGAATACAGTCCCAAAATGGATCAAACTAAGAGATTGCTGTGTGATAATCCGCATTTCCATTTGTGCTTGTTGTGAATACACAGGTCACATGAATTACTTGGAATTTCTTTCTTTCTTTTTTAATCAGGATTCTAGTTGAATAGAACCCGTGTTCTCAGTAGCTGCCCTCACTGTAAACAAGCTGCGCACACGCCTGACTCCTGGACATGTGTCTGTATGAGGAGGCAGTGAACAACTTATTTTCATGTTAAAGTAGTTTACATATTTTATTTAATTTCTATTCACATCAAATTGATTTTTGTTATACTAGCCTACATAAATGTCATTGTCTGTACTGTATCCCCAATGGTACAGCAAATCACTCAAGGAATATGACATGCAGGAATATTGCCGCTTATCAATTAATCGTTAATCGAACGATAAGATCATTCAACTAACGATTAATGAATTAATCAATAATTTGCATCCCTATTCTGACTTGTTATTAATAAAGATTGAGAACATTGGACCAGTTGTGCTTTTTTTGGAATATTTGAAACCCTTTTTTTTGTGGAATACTTAATGCGGCCCAGCCTCACCTAGACTACCCCTAGCGGCCCCCCAGGTAAGTTGAGTTTGAGACCCCTGCTGTAAACAATCCCCTCTTAAACACCAGGTTTCTACAGCACACTAAAAGTTATTTTTATGCAAAGACAGTCTACTAATAGTTTATATAGGCATTTTTATATAACAGATACATATATCACTGCTGGACCTAATTTTTTACATTACAGCTGACAAATATGAAGTGAGTGTGGTGTTTATAAGTTACACATGATATACCTTTAAAGAAGATATTGTCCCATCAATGCATGTTTTTCAAAATAATACACAGATTATAGCCCGCTTCCAAACAGGAAGTTTCAGTTTCTGTAAGTCAGACGCACTGCATCCCCTGGCAACACAGCATTGGAACAAAAACAAAGCAGCCATACGTCTGAACCAGAATCAGACCAGAATTTTAAAAGTTTTTTTAACCTGATTGTGCATAAAAAAAGATACACATAAGGCATGACAACCTACACTGCAAATGTAAAATGTTAAATGATGTAAAGTTGTAATGTAATGTAAATGACTTGTTCAGGCATACATGGATTCAGAGACACAACAAGGCCACATAATAGTGTTCTAAAAAACAAAAAATGCTCATTATGTACATAATTATCAATAGCTGCATTTGTGACCCCCCCCCCTTTTTATTCCCTGTGCTTTGCTCATACAATTGGCTGTCCAGAAAACTCTAGACACATCCACAGCTACTGTACATTAGATCAGATCAACAGGAGGTAATGCTGGGTGAACTTGATGCAGGGCACCAGCTCATTACAGTCCCAGTCCCAATTTGGTCCCATTAAAAGAAGAAATATTCTTTTGTCAATGTGACATCTAATAATATGCCATTAATAGTGCGTAAGATACCAAGAGACGTTACAATTTACAGTATTTACAACGAGATGGAAGATTTAATTTAAAATGATATTGTTGCAGATTAAATAGTGCTCTGCAGTGGCACCAGAGTGATGCAGTAACTGCCAGTATGATCTTAGTGTGTTATATGTGATGACTGGCAGTCCTCTTTTTCCTCAGTGTCCAACTACACATCAGCAGCTGCTGGTGGTAATCCATCTAAAACAGAATCATGAATGTTTCATGTTCCAGTGGATCACAATACACAGGAGCGGCCCAAGTTCAGTTTTCATAATTCTGTTCCTGTAAGTCACCCATGATCACAAACACGGGTCAGCGAGACTCCAGGATTCCTACAGTGTTGTACTCACAGCACCTTCTTTAACCTCATCCACATTTGAATTCAGCTGGCTCTCATCCAGCGTTGGGTCAGTCCGCTTATACTTGGAGCTGGGCCCAGCAAGTGTAGTGAGCTTATGCTGGTCAGCGCCGTGTCGCAACCTTGATAGTCTTACGATGCGCTTGCCAACGAGGTAAAGCATCTCAAGGATACACATAAAGATGCACACCGCACTGGACGCAACCATGAACAACATAAAGATCTTCTTCTCTGTTGGACGACTGATGAAACAGTCAACTGTGTTGGGGCAAGGATCCAGTGAACACTTGGATAGCCTAGCAGAGAAGATTAGAGGAGATTTTAGCTTGCACAGAACATTATTAATATTATATGAAACATTATCAGTTAATATCAATACCTGGGGAGGTCATATCCATGGTATATGTGGTACAGAATGTAGAGAAAAGATGTGTCAAATCCAGCTTTGAAGATTAAACTCAGCAGGTACGTCCACCAAAGGCCCCCTCTCTTCTTGCCAGGGTTTGCATATAGGTGAGGGCCATGGTGCAGCTCCATATGCTTCTTATCCTTTCCTTGACGGTACTTTACATGAGCCACCACCATCAGAGACGGGCAGGTGACAAAGATCAGCTGCAGCGCCCACAGGCGAATGTGGGAGATGGGGAAGATGTGGTCATAGCAGACATTGGTACAGCCAGGCTGCAAACAGAATGCAAAAATACAGTGGTGTTATAAATTATGAAGCAGTTTCTTTTTCCAGGATGACTAAGGTGGTTGAATTTAAGCCAGAGAGACTAAAAAAAGTTGCACTATTTTATATTTTAGTACAGCTAATACACCTGTAAGTAAGTGAGCCACACATCTTAATACAAATCGTGATTTTACAATACACTTCGATTAGGTTCAGGAGTTTTCTCAAACTTTAAGAACTATGTAACTAAGGACATAATATGTTTCAGAAAGAGTTAAACTGGATGAAAAATTATTCCACCTCCATTGTCCTGTATGACAGGGTCATAGCAGTTTGTGGAAGGAAGCCAGAGTAGCTGGAGAAAACCCATGCAGGCACAATGGAAGATTGGACAGATCCATATAGTGTAAGACATGCCAAAAAGTTGAGTAAAATTGTTATGATACAAGTACAAAGTTGTTTCAGTTTCAGTTACCTGTCGCGTGTTACACACAAAGTCTTTGCTCTCGTCACCCCACACCCTCTGTGCTGCCACCACGAACACCAGCACCCGGAACACAAACACCATGGACAGCCATATCCTCCCAAATGCAGTGGAGTATTCATTGACTCCACTCAACAAACTCTCCAGTCCCGACCAGTTCATCCCTGCTGCTGCACTGGCCTGGGAGACACTAAGTGCACACTGTGACAAGGAAGCACAAAAGTGACATGTTTATATTTTCCATAGCAAAGCTGCTTTGCAAGAGAGTCAAGCATTTAGAATGTTTTGTTTTACATTTGCAAGTTTTTTTTTACTGGACTGCACAACTAAATACTGAGAATACATAGTTTTTCAGGCTTTATCAGGCCCCTTACTAATGAACATGCTTCAGTAACTTAAATGAGATGTACGATTAATATTTTGTCAGTAAAACATCATTTCCCAAAATCTAGAATTCCGTCTCACTTTTTTTGTAAGTTAACAGCAGAGCGTATGGTCTTTATAGACACAACAAGTCTGTATGTTTTTTAAACACATAAAGGTTCTTTGTTTATCTCTGTTAACTCAGCTGCTGTGTGTGTTATTACTATCACCGCTGTCTGTGTGGGTCTGCTGCTGCTGAATGTAAACACTGTGTGAAGGTAATGAGTTTGTGAATTAAATTAAAGGCAGGGCAGTATGCATGCAAACCTGTCAACACATTGTAATATGGATCATCAAAATGCAGTCTAATGTTGAACGTTTCCTCAGGGATTGTTGAATCCTGTTTTCTAACATAAGTCACACTAATTTTCCCTTATCTGGTGTAACGCATAATAATTGATTAAAATGTGTAATTAGCCGATGTTAGACATGGAGCCCTGTAGGCAAATATGGGCTACGCCTTCCCACCTGGAGCAGCAGGGGAGCTACAACCGGATGCTCTTTGTGGTGAATATGATGGGCTCATTGTAAACTAAGGACAACGTCTTAATGGAGAGTTATAGCTGATTTTAATATAATGAAAACATAATTTAGAATGCTGGACTATAGAAACTTTGTATATTAAACCAAAGGTAGGAGAAATACATATATAGCGTAGCCCACAAAGGGAATGTAAGCCATCGTTTCTGTGGTTTTTACTGACTGGAAAATATTTAAAATAAAATCCATGTGGGTTCTGTAACACCCTCCTCAGACCTTCATGGTTTGTGCAGGAGTCAGTGAGTGTTTAGAAAAGAGTAAAATATTTGGATTTCAGAAAACAGGGGATGTTTATCACTGAGGAGTTTTCAGTGTTAACACTTTAACCTCTGGATCAACTCCACTGACACTTAATATGCTAAATAACACAGTAATTTAGCATGAGAGGCTCTGACACCGATAAATGACTGTTGATGTACATGCGCAGCAAAGATCATGTTGTTCCAGGCATTGAGTGTTTAATACCAGACGGAATGATGGGATCAGATATCAAACCTGGATTTTAACGACTCACATGAATAGAATTAATTATTCATCACACATTACTCATAATGTCATTGTCACAATGTGGAAGATTACATCTTCAAAGGAGCCCTGCCTCCACCACACCTCTGTCTTTATTATGAGCCTTGAACACTGCAGTCTTTTTACACTTGAATTTTTCAAGTATTAGTCATAGCAAAAAGGAAAAGTCACTTCCTTTGTGGATTTTCTTTGAGACTATATATCCCTTTAACTTTCTAATTTGTTGACAGAAATAGCACCCGGAGTGTCTGTTGCTTTGGAAAGAAAGCATGTCTGGTTAATGTCTCTTTGTTTAGCATTCAGTCCTGACTTTAACAACCAGTGAAATGAATCAAACATCAACAGAAAACAGTGTTACCTGGTGCTGAAGCCTCACTCAAACACCCCTAGTATGTGGACATCGGCAGGAGACGAGTAAAACTAGTTTCAACTCTTGAGCTCCTTCCTCTTTGTGCTCTGTCTCTGCTCTGCTGGCTGAGAAATCCTGCCAAACCAGATTCAGCCGCTGCAACGTCATAAAGCCAGCACAGCAACACACAGGCTTGACATGCTGTCTTGTCAATTTGCAGGAAACAAAAAGACTCCACTCCCTTTGAGATCTGTAACCTAACACCTTATAAATAGGTAAACAAACAGGCACATATGCTTTACTGAGCAGAGAGACAGAACCTTCATCTTTGCCAGATTGCATTCCTGTGTGTGTGTGTGTGGGAGTGGGAGAGTGTGTTTGAGTAGGAAAAAGAGACTAAGCAAGAGAAAAATGACACACCCTGTGTGCTGTTGGGTTGTCATGCAAATGTTTAGATGAACAGCATGTTCTCATTGCAGACAAGTGAACCGCCATTTCTTTCAGTGCAGCAAACTCCTTCGGTATCTGTACATTCATTCCATTAAAATATTTCAACCAATTAGACCACACATGCAAACAATTTCTTTGGAATGAGAAACACCCATGGATTTGAAAAAACTACAACTCCCAGTGGACAAACTGTGCATAGAGCCGCCAAAACTAACTCCTTACAGACTCCAGCACACCTCCCACCAGAAAGCTCCTCCATGGAGAAGTACTGAAAGTGATGTGGGGCTGAGCCTTACACTATAAGCATGTGTATTTGCATTATAATCAGGCCTGTCTCATCCACCATATTTATTAAAAAAGGGACAGAAATCCATCATGTAGACCTCAAGCATGTGCGCCAGCCCTAATTAAATGTGTGGGCATGCCCTGCTCATGTGGAAAGTATGGATAAGTTAAGGGATCCAGAAACTCATGCAACATGATTCATGTTTATATGAATTAGAAATATCATGTAAAAACAAGTTTGATAGAGCAGCATCTCGCGAGCGTAAAATATAATAATAATAATCTGTAGCTTGAAATTTGTAGGAGGAGATACATTTGGTAGATGACCCTCGTTGAAGGGCTCTCTGTAGACTAAGGCTTTTGAGTTTTATTAATATTTTGAAACTGAAACATATTTGAACAAATCCGACTACAAGTTTAATAGCCCTTGAAGAGCTGAACAGAATGATGTTTGAATGGTTTCTGTAGCTGAGTTGAGTTGAAGGTGGTTTTGAAGGCTGAGACTCCCATGTTAAAATAGATGCAGAAATTGCTTAATATTTGAAAAACTATAATTTAAAAAAAAACTTGGCTTTGGTTTGGAGAAAAACCAGAAGTTGTTTAGAGGGTGTTTTTACATTGGAAATGCATTAGGAAGGGGGCAGAGAGAGTTGATACAGTTGATAAACATTCAGGTTGTCATGGATGCAGGCAGGCAGGCAGGGCTGTTACCATGGTGACAGTCTAACACACAAGAGGCATACAAAGCAGCCACTTTTGTAGTCTTTATCAGACTTTAAGCATTGTTTCTGTCATATTGATCATCCTTCAGCTGTATACTACTTTTCCACATTCAAATCCCACAGCCTGAGCTTCTTATAGTCTTATGGTATTATTCCAGCCTTTAAGGTCAGTGACGTCATACTGTTCTTGTCTTCAGCTCTTTTTCATGTCTTCATAATATTACAACATGTACTTTTCAAAATAGGAGCTTCATCTTTCTAAATTCTTAACTGCATTTCAGCAAATTAAATTCAGATTGCAGATTCTCCAGCAATTCAGAGCAATCCTTCACATCAGCATTCAAAGCAATGCTTCAGCTGCAGCAATCAAACTTGCATTGTCTTCAGGAAATGCTTTTTTCTAGTTCATTTATAGATTTAAACAGTTTAATATGTTTTGGTTTTTGGCCCTTGGTAGATTTATGCAAAATAGTATCAAATATAAATATAATTTATATTTCTGCAACTTAATTAAACCCCGTATTTAACATAAATTATAAGTACTCAATTTCGTCCGAAGTTAAGTCCGAATGATCTCGGAAGTATCTTATTTTTGAAAGCTTGAAACCGGAAGTTGTAATTATTTGTTTCTAAGTCGACATTCGTGTGCATCATGTCTCCCTTGCAGACTCTTCTCTGTCATTAGAAGCGTCTGGATTTTTCGTGAAAGTACTACATTTTGTGAGTACTTACGTTAATCCTGTGCATGCGTAACACCGGTGTAATAACTGTCACTGTTATTTAGCCAGTGTTGTCTGTGTTAACAAGGTCATTGTGCTCGCTGTCATTTGGCTGTTGCTGAAAACCGGTTAATGGTTTAGCCTGGAAGTGTTAGCTTGCTATTTACTCTGGGAACATGATTGTTGACCTGCTTTTACATGACCTGGCTGGCGGAGCTTCTAATGACACAAGGCGCTGTTTGTTTGTCTGGTGAGAAACCTACTAAATCATGTGCTAAGTTTGTGTTTTAAACTACGTGGTATTTTATAACCTTGTTTATGGCTTTTAAATTTATCTTCGTCAATCTAGCTAGCCGCTCGGGTAGTTAAGGGGAAAACATATCCCATGCTAACGTTAGCAGGTTTTCGTTGTCCTGGTGTTTAAACCGTATAAAACCAGATCGAATATTATTTTTCGTTCTGTTATCTATTAATACAAGGTGCCTGCTGGATCATTTCAGAAAGATTAGCCATGCTAAACGGCATGGACGCGTATATCAACACATTAGCTAACATTCGAAATTCACAAACGGTAACAATTTCTCATACACATACATGTAATGTAACACTATCTTGTTTTCCTCTGCGCAGAAGGTTAGCATTAAGCTAGCGGGCCGTTGTCAGCAAGGACCCAGAAAGCAGCAGCA
Organism: Parambassis ranga; assembly: GCF_900634625.1. Lineage (NCBI taxonomy): Eukaryota > Metazoa > Chordata > Actinopteri > Ambassidae > Parambassis > Parambassis ranga. Next base: position 8,559,784 of record NC_041042.1, on the reverse strand, counting down.
TCATCATCAATGGTGTGTCTACATCCCGGAGCCGTCACATTTTCCTGTGTCCGCTCAATGAACCATCTCCTCAGCTCTCATCACAGTAAGTATTCAACCAGCGTGTCGCTTCGACGCAGTTCTAGCTGTAAAAGCAGTGAGAAACAGCTGCTAAAGTAACAACCTGCCGTTCTTGACGTTGTCCCTTCCAGGCTGCACATGTATGGCGTTTGCGAGGCTTGGAGGGGAGTTTTGCCAAGCCCAGCACCTGCTGCTTATTGTGGACAAGTGAACAGGAGACACCAGCTAGGCACATCCACTGCCATATTCACACACACAGGTGAGTAACATGAGTAAAGTAAGCATGGATGATGTCTCAGTTTTAAAAACATGAAAAAATATACTGTGTTATGGACAGCAGAGAGTAGAGGCACGCTGAATCAATGATCAAATAACATCCCCTGTCACACATTCACTACAGTCCTGGAGCTGTATGTTAGGAAGTAAAGGCCTGATGTGTGAATGTGGAAATCCACAAGGGAAATAAACTGTCAGGCTTAAACAGCACAGTGTAACGATACATTGTCATTTTTACATCCTCGCAGGTCCTTACTGCCATCCTGTTAACCCATATGAAGACAAGCCAACCTTCATTCAGTGACCTGTCCTGGGGAGAAGAGGAGGCGTTGGTGTCAGCCCAGGAGTTCCCACTGCTGTTCTCCTTTCCGGCTTTTCTGTTCTCTGCTGCTGAGATTTGTACACAGCTTCTCTGAATGGGCTAACAGATTTTAGAGAGAAGACAGATATTGTTTCCGTCTTTATTTTTTTCTTCTTCAGGACTTCTTCTCTTGCAATTCACAAGATTTTAAGTTCAACCAAGCCAGTTTTTCCTGTTTTGCCAAGACAAGTCTTTCCTCTACGTTTTTACGCAGAAATAGTTGTTGTTTTTTTTAATACTTTTTGTCAAAGGATTATATTATTTAGATGCTTTGATTCAAAACCACTCTGACAGTTTTTTTGTTCAGCAATAGGATTATTTGTCATTTGTCAGTTTTTAAACCATTTCGGTTTTTAAAGAGTCCTGCCTGAAGACTCTGTCTGTTACTCCATTCTTTGAAGAATAGTACTTTCTGATTTTTTATTCTTTATAACCAAACGTTTGTTGGACTGAAAATGAACCGACCGGCTCCAGTGGAAATCACCTATGACTGTCTGAGATTCCTCATCACGCACAATCCCACCAATGCACAACTGGGAAGGTTTATTGAGGTAGAACTTGTCTCAGTTGATTTTGTTTTCTGGAAGGGATGAGAGCAACACATGTTTAAGTGCATTTTGAATTTGCAGGATCTGAAGGCATTTGGAGTAAACACACTGGTGAGAGTGTGTGCTGCTACATATGACAAGACACCAGTGGAACAAGAAGGTATACAAATCCTGGTAAGTGATGCAGTAGAGAGTGTTGTGCCATTGGTCTTTTTAAGTAATTATAAGGACGTTTAAGCCTGTGAATCATGACTCACAGGTTTAAGTGTTTAAGAGCATCCCAACCATTAAAGGATTAGGTGTACTTACAGCACAGAAGTCTAAATAAACACAGAGCCTAAATCCTGCTACATAATGGTAACATGATAAAATGAACCAGGTCAGCAAAGTAAGGAAGATGAACTTGATCTACAGGTTAGTCGAGTTTGAATGACAGATGGTGAAACAGAAAGCATTTAAGTGGAAAAATGCTGGCACAGTATTTTCAGACATTCCAAACCTCCAGTGATCAGGTGGACATACCACAGACTCTTCTGGAGTATGGTTCTATCAGCATAATAACATGAAGAAACACTGATGGTCTGTCAATGTGCAACAAAGACTGTTTTCCTCCCAGGATTGGCCATTCGATGATGGGTCTGCCCCTCCAGACCAGGTGGTTGATGACTGGCTGAAACTGCTACAGGCAAAGTTTAGAGAGGAGCCGGGCAGCTGTGTGGCTGTGCACTGTGTTGCTGGGCTGGGACGGTCAGTATTAACTCGATATATTGATCATTACATTACATTATATTACATACAAGAGATAGATACAGTGGAAAAACATGCATTTGAGCTTTCCTTTCACCTTATTTAAAGTTTGTGCATTAAAGTGTGTGATTTGTACAAAGCTACCTAGGCGCTGTTGGTTTTGGTGTTCTCAAACAGATGGTTGCACATTTCCTTTTCTACTCATTCGTCCTCAGGGCTCCTGTGTTGGTGGCACTGGCTTTGATCGAATGTGGGCTGGAATATGAAGACGCAGTGCACTTGATAAGACAGTGAGTGCTCCGCTCTGATTCTGCTGTTGTAAATTTTTGTCAGTACCACAGACAGCTGTTCTATGTCTCCTTTGTTTTTTCAGAAAGCGTCGTGGAGCACTGAATGCCAAGCAGCTGCAGTACTTGGAGAACTACAAGCCTAAACTGTGTCTGCGCTTCAAAGATGCCAATGGACAGAGCTGCTGCATTCAGTAGGAATCTGTTCCTTGGTTTGTAACCTCAAATGTACGACATGTAGCAAAAAAACCCTCAAATACTAGAATTAAAAGCTTGTTTGTCTGTAAAAATTAAAAACATTTATTCCAAAAGTCACTTTCTCAGTTCGCTGTTATTCAACAGATTTGATAACGCTGTAGCTTTTGTGCACAGAGCAACTTGCAGGTTGAGTTTCTCAATGATCAATTGGCAACCTAGCATTCAGTTTTACAGTTGCTTCTGTGGTCGTGCTCTGTGTAGTCGTCCCTGTACTGAGTCTGAGCAGTTGTGATTAGTGAGATGAACTCGTATGATGTTTTTTTTACTCCTTCCTGTGTGGATATTAAGCCCACTTTACCTAACAGTGGGGCTGCTTTTGTGCAGTGGAAGAGAGTGGTCTTCACTGGTGTGTGTGTCATATAAAATGCATGTCTAGTGCTCAGTTTAGACAAGAGGATTATATTCCTGCAGATATGGTAGAATTTTAGAGTGGTGTAGAAGCCAGGAAGTGTGAGACTTAAAATCAGATTTTGGTACTGGTGCTGACAGAGACTCGGGATGATGCCAGTGATACCTAGCAGGTACTGAGCAGACTCTGGGCCATCATATACACATGAATGTACATTTATATACTACTACTATTTATAATACTTGTGTCAAAGCTTCTGTTTGCATACACATTGTTAGGCTGTCCCTTCTGTGACTTAAAGTTTTTTTTTTATGCAGGTGTCAAATGTTGTAGACATATTGAGTACGTTCATGGCCCTGATATGTTGCCAGCCTGCAAGTTGCTCTTTAGTCTCTTTAACTTTGGGATCAGACATTACAACTAATTCAGTGTTGTATGTTTGACAGAGAATTCAGTCTTCTATCGGCCGCAGCTTGATATTCCTATAAAACTGTTAAAATAGCTGGACGTGTGTGCATTGAGAAGCTTGATGGTTTATGGCACATCAATCCCCTCGGTGGCCGAGACTTACAAATGTATTTTTAATCAATACTCACTGACCAAACTGACGACAAACACAATCTGACAAGTTAGAAAATATTTAAGAAGTATGCTTATAAGGATGATGTAAAAGATGTAAAGAAATGTGTCCTCAGTAGGTGTTTCGCTGTATTTTGAGTCATAAGCTTCTGCTTCCCTGGAACAAACTCATGTTGGCTATTAATGTTTGGTGCTGACCTTCATAATACCACCAATGCAAGTATACCAATGTAAAAATTCACTTGGTGAATGTATTAATAAAGGAACACTGAAAGGTTTTGGTAGATTATCCTATTAAAAGTGCTACAAACACAAATGAAAATCCAGCATTTACTAAAAGATGAAGGAAAATAAGCTCACATTACATACACAAAAGTAGGATGTTGCAGTAATACAAACACCCTCATTGCTAATTAATAGGACAATCTCTCAGATACTTTGTGTTCCTGTTGCAACAACAGCTGTGTAACAGGAACGTGGGATCAACATGGCTGCCGCTGAAAGCTTTAGTAGCCACAGTCCTCATCTATTTCCTGCTCTACCTTGTTCATTGGTCATCTGCTTTGTCCGTAAGATACTTTGTGCTTTTTTTGTCAGTTTTGTAATGGTTTTCTTTCCCTTGTACCTTGTATCTGTTTGTACTTGTTATTTATTTAGCAGTTTTATCGTGTTTCTTTGTGAAATGTCCGTCTGATGGAGAAACGCCTATTAGTCTTCTTGTAAAATTAAAGTGTTTAGCACTGTAACTGCTGCTTTTTCTTTGTTTTAACACAACCTAATGTTATATTTTTAAAGGATGCAGCAAATTTGCTGAAATGAAAGCTGTTTAAGTTTAAGAGCCACTCAGAGGTGAATCACGTTGATCAGAGCCACTTCACATAGTAATATAATGACATGTATGGTATTCATGAAAAGTTCATGGGAAAAAAATGTAACATATCTCCTCTGGCAGTTCGTAATGATTGGACAGGCTTTCCAATATAAGGCAGAGCCTGACCTGATCTCGGTGCACTCTGTGTGTATGAGTGTGAGTTCCACGAAGCGAGCTTGCCTCTGGCTGTGGGGATGCTGTGTGAATGTGGCTGTCGGAGTGGAATCACAGCATCACGTGGAGCCAGTGGATGATTGAAGGTTGACTGGTTTTATTGACTGACCTGACAGCACACACGGGCTAACCTTGAACAAAAGACACCACAACAAATATTCAGTAAGGGGGTTTGTGACTACAGGAGGCATGTGGCATGTTATAGTTGTTCTGGTAAAGATGGTGCACCGAGGGATTTGTGAGAGACTATGCTGCTATTAGGCAGTTTAGTCAGCTTCATTGTAGGTTTTTCCCGTGGACAGTAGAGGGCACCATTGTCTTGTTGAGTACTTCACAGTTGACATTTGCATTAAGGTTAAAAAGCAGAAACCTGTTCTTAATCTCTTAAATGTCTTTGTAGGGCGTGAATCTGGAAGGTTGACCTCATCCCTACAATAGTAACATTTTTCTGAAAGATCTACAGTGTCTACAGTGAGGAAACAAATCTCCGAAAAATGTGTCATATTTATAAAATTTGTAAAACATGACTTTAAAACGGAGGGGTTACATCATTGAGGACACACACCGACACACAGACACCAGCATCCGAGGAAAGCTCTGTGATAATCTGCTGAATTCATGACTGCTGAACATCTCTAAGCTCTCAGGCTACAAGCAGCACCAGCCTGTGTGTGTGTGTAACTCTGAAAGGAACCCGGCTTTCTGTCTGATCAGGCTGAACAGGCCCTTCATACATTTACTATCTAACCTGTTAAGTATTTTCTTTTCAAACAAATTTTGTGCCTTTTTTTAGTTTTATTGATGTATTTTATGTCTAGATATTTCATTGCTCAGATATAAGAAACAGGTGTTTTCTTAACACCTAAAATTATATCATCAAAAAAATTGAAAACATGGAATTTATTTAATAATTAACACCCAAAAAAATCATCATGAGCTTGACAATCTGCACAAGCAAAATGGCTTTTATATAAATACAGTAAGTGCATTTATCTATATTTAAAGTGCCTTTCCTGATCATAGCTGAAAGCTTGTGATAAAAGTATGAACATGTATCACTCGAAATGTTAGTCCATGGTTGCCTTTTTTATTAAAGTGGAATTTAAGAAACATGTCACAAAAATATACAAAAAGAATATCTACAAATGATATTTACACTGGTGAAATGTAAATCAAAATATGCAGCAACATTTTAGCAGTTAGTCTTAATACATGGAGTCAAATGTTTTGCACTTTTTAATATTCTCCTTTCTGATAAACATTCCATTTAAGTAATATACTTTTATTACACAAAACATTAACTTACTGTTGTAAAAGGTCACACTGTTCATATTCATGAAAATGCAACAATAATATATCATAGCAGCACACTAAAAAGTGAATTGCAACAGTGCATCGAAATATCAATTTTTACAGCTATTCTTTTTTGTTTTCTGAGGATTTTGGTTCAGACAGATTGTCTTCCAGTAAGCCATGCACACGCACACCCATTAACCACAAAGAAATCCTCAAACAAGTATGCACACGTTAACATGTCATGAGGGGAACACTGCCGAGGGAGGTCTGAGGTCAACCACTCAACAACACAGCCACATTAACAACTCATAAATGAACCACCAGGGCGACACAGTGACCAGGTCAGGTGTACAGTGCATAGTATGCTTTGGCATGCTGACATCCAGAACATAACAGTGGATGTTACATTCAGGAGGAAGGCCACAGGATTTGGAATAACCAGTAAAAATAGAACAAACAAAATGACTACATGAGCCCAAAAAAAAACAATCAAACAATACAAAAAGAATCCAAACCCGCATAAACACTCAGATTAAGGCTAATTCATTTTGCTACATGTTTTAAAAAATGGCATTGTCAGTAACACAAATTCATAGGCCTGCCAAGTGGCAAATCTGCCATTTGGATACACAGATAAGCTCATTAAAAAAATAGTCCATCACTGAAATGATATGCAGAGATTTTTTCTTTTTTCTCAATGATAATGTCATGTTTTCACAATCAGGACTGTGATGAAAATGAGCCTTGCACATATATGCATGCACCTAGTTTTGAGGCAGTAAGTCAAATCACCACTCATTTACGAGCTGCCAGGTCTGTCCTCCTCCTCTTCTTCACTTAAATGCATCCCTTAGAGGGCTGATCTTTTCCATCCTAGGAGACGCCGAGTCAGGAAGGACCTCAGTGCGGGGTGTGGACACACCTCCACACAAAGAGGCTGGAGAGAGGGAAATAAAGGAAAAGGATGCATCATTTAACACTTGGATTGTTATAGCCTTTTCTACACCGTGCTGTTATTTGGAGCACCTGTTGTACCTTCTGTCATCTCCGCCGGCACTGACGACAAAGCGGTCTCCGTTTGTGAAGCGTATATTTGTCAAATGAGCAGAGTGGCCCAGGAAGCGTTTGTGTTTGGCCTGAAACAGGTAGAATTTGAAATATTAGTTTCACACTAATTTATTCAAATTTGTATGTGTTTGTAAAAACATACTATTATACAGGCTAAATGTGGTGAAAGTTAGTCAGATATGGTTCTATTATTTATAGTTACTACCACTAGAGGGCGTTAAAGACTCATAATGCAACAAAAACATCAAAGCTAAGAAACATACATGAAATCATTGCACTTTACTAATGCTGTTCTAACAGGCAAAAATGGGAAACATGCTGACCAGTAATAATAATATAACTTACAAACTTATCTGGGCAGGGGAAGTCAAACAGCTTCACCATTCCAAAATCATCGCCTGTGACGATGTTAAGGCCCGAGTGGGACACACAGGCACAGGTGACGTCTGCTTTGTCAGTGTTTCGGGACCAGATGCCTAGGACCTCGTCCCCAAGGACACTGTACACACACACAGAGAAACATTTCCTAGTCTTTCCGTACTATACCCATGTCCTATGTTTTTTTTATCAGTGTAACTCTCACCTTGTCCAGGTGGCCCAGGTAATCCTGTCAATATGAGACTGCTCCGTGACCTGTTTCCCAGAGGGCACCTCATACACCAGCCGTTTATAAGCACCTGTGGATATCTGTGTGGAGGCAGAGCAGGTTATAGAGAAGCATCAGTCAGACGCTGTCAGAGCTGATAAAGCCTCACACAGTCCGTACCTGGACATAAGTGCTGTCAGCAGAAAAGTCCATCTGCATCACGAAGCTGGGGATGTCCCTGCAGCAGTTGATGCGGTTCAACTGGGGGCCGAGTGTCAGATCGTAGAAGTCAACGGCACACTCGGTAGAGCCCACAGCCAAGTAACGAGAATTTGGACTGAACCTGTAGAGGAGACGCACAGAGTTAAAAAAAAATCCAACTAAATTTAGTTTAAAAAAAGCTGATGTATAAAGCATTTGAGAATACTACTGTTTATATTTTATTCAGTATATTGTACCTAATATCTTGGATAGGAGAGCGCCGGTCCCTCTTCTTGCCCCAGATTTTGAGCGAGGCTACCAGCAGGATGATAAATTCTCCATTCTTCATGCCAATGGCCACCATGTCTCCTTCAGGACTGTAGCTGATGGTGCGCGCCGGGTGGCCCAGGTTCACCTTATTCAGCATCTTCTGTTTTCCCAGAAGGCAATGCAAGATCACTTGTACTTATGAACCAGCTAGTGCAGTTACTCTATTAGTCTCATGGCTTAACGTCCCCATGTGTCCACCACAACCCATTAGATTAACATCACATGGCTAAACTGAGACTCTGACCTTTTCTGGGATGTCCCACAGACGAACAGTGCCGTCTTCTGCAGCAGACAGAAATACATCTCTTGAAGGATGAGTGCCCAAACCCCATATAGGTCCGTCCATGTGTCCGTTCACCAAGATGTTGCACGCTGCGTTCTTCTCTCCCACTTCAATAATCTCTGCATTTCTGGTCCCCACAAGGATTTTACCCTGACATAGCACAGATGCACTAATATGTCAGAATCCATATGACAAAGTCTGGAAGATCTTCTTAAGTATTGAAACCTACCTTTCCTCTGCATACAGAGCGAACACAGTCTATAATCTGTCCAGTTTCTAAGCGAAAGGCTCTGCAGCGTTTCAGCTCCTGATCCCAGAGTTTCAGAGCACCGCCCTCCTTTGACCTAAGAAGGAAAACAAAGTAAAGTTTTAGATGGAAAACACAAGTTAAAATCATTTGTATCTGAAGTTAATTAGCTGTACACCTGATCTGAGCAATCATACAGTTATTAATATTAGTACTACAGCAATCAGAATACAACTACATCCTTAAATATAAATAATACATCTACCCTGAATGTAACTGAATGGAGAATCACTTACGGTCTTTCTTTGCCTCCTGTGACAATGAGGCCGTCTCTCAGTGTGGTGTACATAGTGAACACAGGGCCCGTGTGAGCTTTGGCCACTATTCTTACTAGAATGTGTTCCTTCCATACACACACATCCCCACTTATGGTACCTGTAAATGTCAAGTTATTCTGAAAAGAAAACAAATCTGCACTAATCTAGTGGCCTAAAAGCACAGCAAGCAATGCACAAACATTCACAGCTCACATTTAAGCAGACAGTTCAAGCTCAGCATCCTGAGCTTTGAATATTAGCAGAATCAAAACATCAAATGTGATATATAGGAAGTCATTTAATAAAACCTTTGAACAAAATAAAGCATATGACATTAGCAGGATTTACTTACAGCTCCAAATGCTACAGAGAGCATGGTCTGCATCCGGGCATCCTCAAGGAAACTTAGCACACCTTTCTTGCTAAGCAATGCCCGACCAGCTAACGTCCAGAATCGCACATGCTTGATGCCAACAGACACAAAGTGTGTATCTGAGTCGGGTCGAAACTCAGCAACAAAAATCCTCTGGGTGTGACCTATCCGGCTGGCCACTTTGGCCCCTGTGAAACAGGAGAGGGCAGCACAAGTGTGATCTTGAAAGTTAAACCCCAAGAAAAAAAAGAAAAAGAAAACAAAAGCTGATTTTTTTTTACCTTCCTGCCACTTCCAGATGGTGACAGTGTGTTCTGGGTCCAGGCCCACAGACAGCAGGAGTTTTCCTGTGGCGCTGAAGCTGACAGAACAAACCCCGCCGGAGTGGAAACAGCGTAGCACCGACAGCGTCTGCTTGGTCATGGCGTCCCACACATGGATGGATGGAGATGTGGCTGAGGGGCAGATAAACAGACTTTCTGTCTAAATTTAGCCTTTATGATAATAAAGCTCTTTTTTGTTTGACTGAGACAATGTTGGAATATTTGTTCATGTATTGTATTGGCCTAATTCCATAATCTTTCTTCAACAAAATTTAAAAATTTTTCCTTTCCATATTCTCTTTGAAATTCTTACCTGACATGTCACCAGCATCACCTGTAAAGCAGGAAAATACGATTTATCGACAAAATCAATGCTTCAGCTACAGTCATTTGTTTGCTTATTTGTTTTTTTGTTTGGATTGGTGTCAGAATACAAACACAGGATAAATACAAAGGAAACCGAAGCTTCTCACAAACATACCTACTTGGCCAGTTGCCACCACGTTGGGGAATTTAGGGTGTTGATTGATTGTCAGGCACAGAATGTCGTCACTGTGTTCTATGTAGAAACTTTGGCAAGCTAGAAGGAAACCGCACAAAGTGAATCACACTTCAGGTAGCGAACAGCAATAGTCCTTCACTCTGTTAACTTACAGGTTGTCAAGTTGAGGACGATGCCGACTGAGGCCGTGTGGTAAATGATGTCCGCCCCCTCGTTCAGGTAGTGTACGTTATTGCGGCAGTCATTGCCACGGTAACCGAACACCAACTCCAATACCAGGTCCTGTGGGAGAGTCAAAAAAAGACACAGCCTGAAAGTCACAGAGGTTAACACCATGGCAACTGGGATGCTCAGAGCCAGTTGCCGGCTGAAGAGTGTCATTATTTGATTACAGCATCATCATAGTCCTCAGAGAGGCTGTCTGGCCAGAGATTGAGCACACAGCGTATTCCGCTGAAATAATCACATTAGAATCCGCTTTTCTGACAGACAAGCCTCCTTCTGCTTACATAAAGATCATCATCTGTATTAGTCTGTTGCATTTTAGTAAAGATCTTCTTACCTCAATTGGTCTCTTCTTTTTGCCAACATTGTTAGTCTGCAGCTTCTCTGGCTGAGGCAGCGCTCTGCTGACAGGAGGCCTGAAACAGACAGCTGGGATAAGACGGCTGCCACAGAACTGCGGATCATTCTGAGAATAATGATAATGATGATAACTATTATTTCACTAAAGGACTGCTTCATTTTACTACTGTCTATTACTGACTGTAATAGTTATACTCATGAGAGGGAACATCAATTTAACAATGGTTACAATATGACAGACTTTACAACTTTATTTATTTATTTTCATTTAGAGGCATAACGTACTATCAATACACTAACCTAACAAAACATAAATTAAAAACATATTAAGAGGCTTACCGCGACCCTCTTCATGGCAGCAATGACAAAGACAAAAAAAAAGAATTAGGAAAAAGTTTCCCATGCTCACTGCTGCCTGGGCGACACACACACGTAACACAACACCTCAGCCACTGAGGACATAAAATACAGGGGTCAGCGCCACTGTGTAACCATGATAACCAGAGTCCATTTCTATGACATCTGCTGCTTAGTTGAGGTGTTTTTATCAAACTTTAATTGTTGAGTGTTATCACTCAAAGTCTCCTTGGTGTTTTGTCACAATGCTCTACAGTACCTCTCCTAAATTTTGCTAGAGGATAAATTTCTTCTGTCATTCAATACTTGCTTACTGCTAGACTGATAAATAGGACCTTAATTACTGGTATTTTTGAAGGTGACCATGTAACAGATTCCACATTTGCAGTCTTCTCTTTTTAGTCTACCGTAATTATACATATCGTGTCTTATTTTTTGGTAATATTCAGCATACATGATCTCAAAAACTTACCTGACCACGCCTTGTCTTCAAGTGGAATTAAAGAAGGAAGCAGGATAATGACAGATGGACAGCCATTAAAGGAAAGAAGAAGAGCAGAAAGGTTTGAGTTATTACAAAAGGGAAGAGACAGGACAGGAATTTTCACACAGGAAAAGAAATGTCTGAAGAAGACAGCTTTAGCTTCATCTTGACAGAAAGCCTTATTGTGATCTGAGCCTCAGTGAAAAAACATACCTTTCATCCACAGAGGGCTCTTTCAGCTGCAAGTGGGGTTTCACACCCGTCATTGGTCGCATGTTGGTGGATAAGGCCTTGATGGTGTAGTTGATCTCGTTCTCCCTTGTTACATCACTGTCGTAACCTGATGAAAGACAGAAGTGATGGTTTGGTTGTAGCAACAGAAAGATCTTAGAAAAAATAAAAACCTCAGAAGAAGTTCATGTCTTGCCTCCATCATCCTCGCTCTCAATATCTGACTCCTCACTCTCACACTGTTTGAATTCCCGGTGGCCTTCAGGCTCATGGGCCCAGATCATGAGGCACGTGTCACCTCCACCGACCGTCACCAAGAGGCTGTCGTCATGTGTCCATCGCACATTGGTAACGTGTGTGCTGTGGGCCACATAGCGTTTGAACTTTGCATACTTCCCCTGAGGGAGAGGAACAACAATTATTCAACACCTGTGACATTAACACAGCATTAACATAACATTAGCATAAACCTATCCCGTGAGTTGTGAGATAGCATACATCGCACCTTGACGGGGTATCTGAAGAGCTTGACGTATCCCAGGTCATCTCCTGTTGCTAGCACCTTCCTGTCATTACTAAGGCAGGCAGTGGTCACCTCTGTGACATCACTGATTACAGGCCAGATGCCTTCAACAGATGTTCCCAGGACACATGTCCACGTGCTCCAGTCGATCTTCTCCACCTAAACCAAGTCAGTAGATACAGATTATTTGTGCTCCACAGGGTTAAATGTCAAAAAACACAAAATTTCAGAGATTGTATTAATATAATGAATTAAAGTCCATCTTAAGAACATAACAATATACATCAACACACACACATGTAGCTCTCAGCGTAAGTTCAGTCATGAAGACTCTATTCCACATCATCCACCTCTTATCTCTATCCCCTTCCCTCTTCACCATCCTAGCACTCTCCTTCACTGCACTGCACTCCGTCTAGTGACCTCCCACATAGTCAGGTGTTTAATAGATGGCACCTCCCTCACCAATCAGCTGTCAATCTGTCCCTCTCCTGCCCAATCATAACGTAGCAAGAGATTTAAAAGTCTCTGTCTCTTCTCCAGCTGTCTCCCGATCGAATCCGGCAACCCTCCTCCACCCCAAGCACCTCCCGATCCATGCAGTTCAAGGTCTCCCCTCTCCTGCTCTACTGCTTCTACACCACCACCAGGTCTAGACCCCGGGGGGTCTTCGGATCAGCGGCCTCTCCGCTCGAGCTTTCCCCCCTTTCGGACGTGGTCCTCACGACGGGGTCTGGGACGCCAATGCACATTCACAATTATTGTATTAATAAATTCTTTCTCGTTCAGTTCGCTGAGTCTCTCATGATTGAAATCCTATTAATGCACAAATCCATATCAAGTGTATGATGGCTAATGTAAGGAATGGAAAGAAGACACAAATATATCATGATGGGGTAAAATGAGATGAGAGCAAAGAGGAAATCTGCGACATGACCTAGCAGCATCCACCATCTCTGACCCTTATTTTCTTAATGCTCCCCTCCACTGTGTGCAGCACAAGGTGTATGAATGTCACAATGTATTAAAGGGACCCTAAACACTATCCCACTTCCACTTCCAAAATTAGAACGATACTGGTGAAAAGTGGGCCGTGTTAATGCTTCACCGCCCTTCCCCGAGCCTCCTCTGATCCCGAGGGGAAAATGTGGGCCAACAGCGCAACAACCGCGGCTGCTCCTGTGCCTTTTTTCTCTGCTTACCTCAGTAACTGGGATGGTCTGCCTCTTGCCACGGGGAGCTTCAAAGAAAAACTGTTCTTTAGCACCTGTGTTGACTTGGAGTAGTTTACCTACGGATGAAAGTATAGTGGTTAAATGTTACCATTTGTTACCAACTGGTTCATAGGATTTAAAGATGCATGTTTACCTCTCCTGTCCCAGTCCAGATGGGTTATGTAGTTGAGGCATCCTTTACACACTCCAACCCGCTTGCTGCTCATTACATTGTAAATATCCACAAAACTGTCTCCAGATGCTACTGCGAGATATTTCCCAGCTCCTGATCCAACAAGAGAGAAAAAGCTTCCACTCTAGTCCAGACTGTAAGCACAACTCTAGATAAATAACCATGGCTTTCAATCTTATTATTTGGTTTATTAATGATTAATGTTTTCTCATATAACAGCAACAAAACATGTCCTAATGTTCCTAATGTTTTCCTGACTTGCCTTTAAGTGGGCTCATTTTGGAACTTCTAATACGACTCTAATAAAACTCTATAAAAAGACAGACTTAAAAAACATTTGCAATTTAACGGTAGCAAAACCAATTTTCCCCATAGAGTTGTGTTAACTCTAAAGATGTATGCTCTCAGGAATTCATTAGTGTTGGGTGGAGAAACAGGATCCCTTGCATGGTAGATTAAGGTTAAGTGTCCAGGAGAAAGAGAGTTTAGTTTCTTGCTCTCACTTTGCCCCCCCAACTGTTTCTCATTCCTCTCTTGCTGTTTCGCTGTCTGGCCTTATTACAGAAAGCCATTAATTTGGGTCAGGCCTGCTGCAACATCACCCAGACTCACAGTAGTAGGGAAATGTGTATACCTGCTGCAATTCCATAAAGCACCCTATATTCTGTGACCTCAGGATCACAGAGCATTGAGAGGTCTATTTACTTCTCAGACAGACATACTTCAGGAGGTGCTTAAAAGAAATGCACAGGTGATGAACAACAGACCTGGAGAGAATCTGATATCAGAGATGATGTCCTTGCGGTGGTGGAAGGACACCAGGTCCTCCAGGGTGTCTGCGTTCACAATGAGGAAACTGCCATCATTCAGGCCCACTGCTAAGGCTTTCCCATCAGGAGAAAAGCAGCAGCAGCGGCCTCCTGCAGAGGACAAGGTATTTATTAAAGCTGTGGGACCAGTGCAATCCTTGTCAGAAAACACGATTGTCTGTCAACAATATAATGACTTACCTTTCCTGAGTTTGCGTACAGCCAGCATGCAGTGGCTGGGTGAGAGGTCCCATATGCGCAGGGTTTTGTCATCGCTGACAGTGGCACAGAGAGGGAGATGAGGATGAGTGGCCAGGCCCCACACTTCACCCTCCATGTGACCCTGCATACAATAGGATAAATAATTTATTCATAGCTCATTCTCAAAACAGGTGATGAAAGAAAACTAAAAAGGCAAAAAAAGTCTAACCAGATGCTATACTTCATTCAGAATCATCCACATTATATCACAATAAAACAATAATAATCTGTTTATATAGCAGACCCATGCATACACTGTTCTGTTCAATATTCACGTCTTCTCAAAAATCTGCATTGGTCTACATATGCTGAACGAATGAACTGAGCCAACATGGTTACCTCACTGGCCTACAGAATGAATTTTCAGGCGCAAGTCTCTCATCAATTGAACCCATCTGTCAGAATGTGTGACCTAAAGGGCAATCGATAGCATTTGTTGTGTCTTGCTACAGTCAAGGGAGCCCAGGAGACACTGCAAGACCACTTAACTAAATTAACAATGTCACACTGAGTGGCATTAATTCATCAGCATTCATAACTGTTTCCTTTGTTAATTTGCATTGCTAAATTCTTATGGTTAGGCTTCTTAACCACACAATTCATTACTGACTACTGTTTTTATTATAAGTTTTTATTATAACTTCAGCACTTTTGCCTAAACAAACGTGTAAGATATGATGGACACTTTATTTCAAACCTTAAAGTCACTCCTTCTCACTAGCTTGCCAGATATATATCAGTTTATCTTTACAGCCTCTGCCATCTAATCACTTAATACTAAAAACAGTGTTCAAATTTGGTAAGTAATCTATGGTCTCAACACTGCATTAAAAGATGCTGGGCAATAAAAAAATTGAAGTCTGATGTAATCTTCAAAGTGTCCTTGAAAAGGAATGCTTTACACAATCCCACAAGAACATATAATATTTCAATACAGTGCATCTTCAACTTTTCAAATCTTTGCTAACTTAAAAGACATTCACCATCCCCACTGCGGCTGTCAAGTTACAGACACCCAGTTTATCATTCTGCAGAGAAACTAGCCTCCACACGAATATCCTGTCTGAGTACAGACTGAATCTGATTTACATTTGTTACATGTACCTGGACCAGCAGTGTGATGGGGCCACTCTTGTCTACCTCCAGGATCTCGCCATTCTTGGTCCCAACTAGTATGTGGCCATGGCCGAGAGATATGGCACGTATGGAGGGATTGTCCTCCAAGAGCAACCCTGATGAGACAATGAATCATAGGATGAAGTCAGACCTTAGCTTGAACCAGGATACAGGACACAGTCTTCATTAAAATTAAAAGCACTGAATGTGTTAAATGGATTTTCATAAGATGATGACAGAAAAGAAGAGGATGACCATTTTACCTTTGGAGCCTGGAGCCAGGACTGCCCTCTTGATGGCGTAAGTCTTGAGGCACCTCTCGAAAGTGTCATCCCACAGAGCGACAATACCATCCTTTCCTCCAGTCACAAATCCCTACAGAGGCAAAATAGTGACACCTTTAAAGATCTTGACAGAGCATGCCTAAAAGAAAATATACTCAAGACGAGCAGATAGAGACAGAAATAACTTAGACAAGATAATACGTCTCATTATGCAGAAATTATTTTGCTCAAATGCTTCCTCTTGCTTGGTGACATACCTTTTCTAAAGCATGCATACTGAAAACAGGGCCATCATGAGCCTTGACAGTCTTCATCAGGAACATGTCCCTCCAGATGCAAATGTCTCCTGTGCATGTGCCTGAAAACACCATCTCCTCTGACCAGCCATACACCGCACACATCATGGTCTCAGTCTTCCCCATGTTTCCCTTGCGCCCAATTAGACCACCACCTGAAAGAGAAGCACACAGTCAGCTCACACTAAGAAGTGTCACAGCTAAGCCAGTGTTGCTACTTGTTAGAGTCTAGTCAACAGAAACATGTGAGTCTCACCGGCTTTATGCCAAAACTTCATATGTTTCACACCAGCTGTGATGAGCTTGTCTGGCAGGTAGGGATTTATTTTTACAACAAATATCTTGTCCTTGCTTCCCCTGAAAAACAAATTGAAAAACATGAAATATGGACAAAAACATCCAATCTGTAATTTCTTGCTCTCTCATAAATGTCTCCTGGTTTTGTGTACAGATTGGTTTATACAGTTTAACTGTGGCTTGCACTGTTTCTCATCTCAGATTCCTACTCTACATCCTCCTCATCCTCTTTGTTTCCTCCTCTGCCAACTAAAGCCATGATGAGGTACAAGCCAGGATCTGTCAGGCCCCATTTCCCTCTGCCCACCTCAATGCACTGCCCACTGGGGTCTGCAAAGGAGATTAGTGCTGCTCCAAGCTGTCCCTGAGCTGCAGTGGGAGCCTTGCACACAGCAAGCAGGGGAGCAACGTGCAATTGGCCACTCAAAAGTAGCCAGTGGGGAATTTCAATTGAGTAGGAACTAAATATGAACATCAAGCGGGACGAGCAATAAAGCAAAAGCAAAGCTGTTTTTGAGACAAATTCTTCCGGTTCCTTCTGGCTTCTGAGTTTTATCACTTGCTACTGCTGTGAAAGTGAAAATTTTACATGTTCAGAACAAACTGTCACCTCTCATTTAGATTTTTTTAATTTGCTGCTTAATTTGATGTGTTAATTGTACTTTGGGAAACATGTACTAAAAGAAATTAAATTCAAACTAATTCTCTTTAAATATGAATCAGCTATCAGCCAAGACTGTGGGGCAAACTCACAGCTACCCAGGCTCAGGCAGGGTTTAGCACTGCAGAGGAGGAACCTCTAATTTAAAAAAGTAATTCCCTTTCTTTCCTCTTCTCAATCAATCACACTGTCGGCCTCACACAGCCAAATGGCTACAATTTAGCTCTCATCCATAACTGTCCATATTTAAACTGAATGTGTTCAAACCATTTGTAGAATTAGCTTTGAGGTTTGTAGAGGCTTTCTCGAAGTGAAGACTGCAGCTGCTGCATACTGAAAGTCTGGCGTGCAACAATGTAAACATTGTGAGTGCTAAGTGCTAACCGCATGGCAGAAAGCTTCTCCCCCTTCCTCCAGTCCCACAGCACAATGGTGTGATTGTCATCCAGCCCCACCGAGGCCAGTCGCTTGCCATCCGCTGCAGAGGGAAACATCATTCAGTACAGTACAGAGAGCCAATCCTTGTTACGGTTCAGTGAAGCTTGGCCCTTGTTAGCAACATGAAAGCATCCTGGTGGGTTTGATCTAGGCAGGTGATTCACTGACACAGACATACAGATCACCACCATGCCTCTATCTGGGGCCAATTACGGATAGCAAGATGAACAGTTCTACCTTGATGCTGTCAGACCGCTGTGACTAAAAGACTGAAGGAAAGGATTTTTCATGGTTGCCTGTAAATTGGGTATCTTGTGACTGTATCTTTCTTTTTGTTTTGTTTCATGTGAAGCCATTTGTGGCTATTAAAAAAAACATGCTCTGTTGGGTATGTATGTATATATATATATATATATATATATATATATATATATATATATATATATATATATATATATATATATATATATATGAGAAGTTTTACGCAGTTTGGAAAAGCTGAAACAGTACCTGAAAAGTCCAGTGCGCACACTCCAACCTGGTGGGCACCCTTCAACACAGACATGGGTTTTAATGTTTCTGTGTCCCATATGTGAATTGAGGAATCTCTGCCAACCTAGAAAGATATAAACATAATCCCATTATTGAAATAAAGAAACAGAAAAAACCTGTAACATTCCACAACTTTTTTTTTCAGAAAAGCCTTGACTATTCTATGCTAGATGTCCTGGTGGCTACCTGGCCTGTTGCTACAAAGTCCTTGAGTGGGTGGATAGCCAGACAGAGGATGTCATCATCATGGCCCATGTAAAAACGTTGGGTATTCTGTTGCCTGTTGTATACAATCCCTATTGCGGCTACATGGTAGACGATCTCCCCAGTCTGGGTGTAGAACAGGTTGCTCCTGCAATCGTAGCCCCTGTAGCTGCAAATATAGCAACAGATGGTATTAAGTTAAATAGAAAAGAGTCACTATGCAGAAAAAGTTTTGGAACGAATGTTCCAAAACTGGCATGGCGTGGATTTTAAATCATTCATCAGCCTACCCATGAATGAAGTGCAGCTTCACCCCACTCCCAGGTGCCCGTTCTCTCTTCTTCATGGCTGTTGCCCGATGCTTCTCTTTGCTCTGCTCTTTGAGCTGAGGTAGATCTTCTTTATAAACCTAAATGCATAAAGAGACGTATTTATGTTTATATGACATTCCAGTTGACATTTATTGGAAGAGTTTTTTTTTTTATGACAAACCTGTCTTCGATACGTGAGCTGCGTCTCCTGCTCAATTTCTGAGTCCATCTCAGGTACATCTGACTGATCGGAGTCTGACTCTTCACTGTTGGAGTCTGCCAAGGTCTCTGCAGGGAGAAACAAGGTTACATCACAGCTCGCCAGTAAAGTCCTCCCCCATCTCTAAATCAGACAAGTATATTACAGTAAAAAAAACACTGCATCCTGTTTCAGTGGGAGTGAGGGTCGATCATGTAATAATACTATGACATCTCCTATTTATTAGGCTGTCGTGCTACACAGTCAAGACAAATGTAGAAAAATGCTGAGGCAGCACACTATAGGCCCTGCCAAGACTAGGCAATAAGCAGAACTGACAGCTAAGGGTGGCCACTCATAAGATCCATTAGGAAAATTAAAAGGAAAGGTAGTTAGTGTGTGGTTTAATTTCAGAAAGCACAACTGCACCCTTTGCCTGGAAAAAAAATATGACTTGGGAATGACAATGCAATTACACTTTCCAAGCCTCATTCGGTTTTATTGCATTTTCGTCTTAATTAATTCTATGGCTGTTCCATTGCAGAGCTTTATAGAAATGATAAAGTAAGTATGGGAGGGGAGAAATCTGGTACATTGTTCTCTGGTGATTTAGCACACCAAGTTCACAAGGCTAGTGGGAGCAGTATGCACATTATGTAACAGAAGGCTCCATTCACAAAAGCCTGTGTAGGTGAAATGTTTAGACATGAATTATGTCTTTTTAAGAATAACATTGTCACCAATACATTAAACACTGCAATATTCCTTAGTGAATATATAAGGGAGAATAAATCCTGCCATTACAGTAGCGACAGTAAAGACATTGTCTCACCTTGTGGTGCTATATGCAGAGCTTCTTTGGACTTTCTTTCAGGAACAAACTTCCACTGGAACACTGAGTGATCCGCACCACCAATGGTTATTACCCATTGATAGTCATGAGACCATCTAGCATTAGTTATGTGGGCTGAGTGACCTAAATATTTTTTAAATTTCGCACCTGAAATCAAGACATCAGCAAAATCAGACAGTGGACAGATCAGCGGGCCATCATTTCAGTATAATAAAGTCACTGCTGTTTCCAATAAGCCATGATTACCTTTTTTTACACATGGATATCGCAGGAGTTTGACTAATCCGTAGTCATCAGCTGTTACTAGAACTTGATTGTTAAAGTTGGCATCCACAGAGTTGATGTCATTGATGTCTGAGTACTTGGGCCATATTCCATTGACCTCAGGGCCCAACACACACGTCCATGAAGCCCATTGTACAAGCTTCAGCTCCTCCCTGTTGGTCACCTCCTTCCCACCTCAACAAGACAGAAACATTCTATCTCAGTGGGCATTTCCTCAAATATTAGCACAATTCACAAAACAGATCTTACTTGGCATTCTGTAGAAGAGCCTCCTGCCACTGCCATCATTAGTTTGCAGGTACTTGCTGTCTGTGGACCAGTCCATGTGTGTGATGAAGCTGTGAGAGCCGATGCACTCACCCACTTTCTTGTACCTCTGCACCACACCATAGATGTCAACTGAATTATCATTAGAGCCGACAGCCAAGTGGGCACCGTCAGGGGAATACTTCAGCTCATGGATGGCCTCCTTCCTGTCTTTGATGTGGACCACCTCTGTCATGTCTCTGGAGGGAAAAGGAGAAATGAATCTTGAATGAGGAGCAAAAATGGACGCGGAATAATGAAGCCCTTCATTTTCTGTGGGCATTCACTGAGGATCAAATTTCCCATTCACCTTTAGAATGGTGTACCCACCTGACCCTCAGAACGGTGAATGAGCCATCCTTCATCCCCAATGCTAGGTGAATACCGTCAGTGCTTACAGCTGCACAGCGGATGGGCTCCTCCATGTTACAGCGAGCTATCAGTGCATGATCTATAAGACTCCAAATCCTGTAGACACAGAAAAATGTGTTTATATATGTTTGTGACTACACTGCACTACTCAGGCTGATACTAAAGTTTTACCTGACTGAGCGGTCATCACTTCCTGTCATGGCCAGAGGCTTGGTGGGGTGCACGGCCAGCGCCCATAGCTCCCCCTCACAGTGACCCTGCATGATGAGGAAGGGCTTGTTGCGGTCATGGACCACCACCTCAAAGATCTCACTGTCCTGTGTGCCCACTAGGATGTGATCTCCCCGCCAACATACACTGCGTACAGACAGCCCTATCGAAAAACACACATATACAGATGGTAAACATCAGGCAACATTTAAAAATAAACAATACAAACATGGAAGCAGACAGACATTTGACACTTATACAGTCATTAGAAGAGACACAACAGGGATAATAAAGACAGGAGGTGATAATAGCCATCTGCAGGCTAGGACGGAGATTTTAACAGAAAATACAACAATGTTTTCAAGCCATTCTGACTCAATACAGCAAGATTGGAATGCAGGATGCATTTGCTGTATACTAACAGTTCTGTGCAAAAGTTTTAGGCACTAGGATGTTCGGATTCCTATCCATCAAACCATGTATCAGGCCTCAGATTAGTTTGCAGCTCAGTCTGTCAAATTACAATGGCTTTAAACATACAACCACACTAACCTGTACTTACTAGGATAACAACAGTGGTGGACTAGTGTTCATGTAAAAACATGTCAAATCACCCCAGCCAAGGCAGGACCTAAACCTAAACTCTGTAGTATGACATTAATGTAAACCAGCATGTACCAAAAGAGAACAACACAATGGTCTAAATCTGGATTAACCTAATGCACAGGATGGTTTAATTACATGGAGATTTACAGAAAAGTGCCCTTGGATTTTGTCACTCTTTGGCTAATGCAACCAAACACCCCTTATTACACAGAGAGTCAGAAGACAGGCAGACTAAATCAAGTGAAAATTGTGGCAAGTTCTCTATAATGCTTAGACTGTATGGAAAACAATCAATAGTATCTGTAACTTAAAAATGTGCAGAAGAACAGGTGTAACTGTTGAAGGTTACAGTCACAGTTGCTTTATTTCTGTCACAGCACATCATATAATTTAATAATGGAAAGTATGAAGCTGCAAATACGTCTTTAAGAAATCTTAACAAACTTAACAAATCTAGTTGCCTCGCTTCAAGCACTTGAATGAAAAATTACTTGGATGACAGAGTCTTCATTACCAAATAATCTTTTAAAACATCATCAACAACATTATATACTTTTGCACAGGACTGCAAGAAAGAGATTTGCAACAGAGCTTGGACTAACAACAAGAGGAATAGCAGAACAATGCAGGGACTGCTACAAACAGACTGACATGGTTGTTAACTCCGCCCTCAGTGACATTACCCACCTCGGCTATTTTCACCTCTAGCTACTGTTAGGTCCAAGATTACAAGTAAAGGAAATAAAAGAGAACAAGAAAGGAAATGTTAGTGAATGTGAACAAAGGATTTAGACCACAGTTTGGCCTGTAAGCTTTCCATACACAGATTAAAGGGAAAAAGGAGGCCATTTGACATCACCTTTATATCCTTGGTCTGTTTCCCTGAGATCAATGACAGTAATTGGTTTGAAGTTGAGATCCCACAGCCGGACGCAGCCATCTCGGCCTCCGGTGGCAAAGCCCTCTTCACAGGCATTCATGCTGAAAATCCCTGACTGGAGGAAATGACAGTCTGTCAGTGGGAATATGCACAATAAATGAGAAATGACATAACCAACCACAACTACAGGTCGCAGAGTGCTGCTGCTTAGCAAGACGTTTGTTTAACAAGGCTATTACAATTACAAACCTGCTACTGTGGCCTCAAGATAAGACCAAAGAGAGAAACAGGAGGTGTCGTATTTGTTTTCATTATTACTGGAAAGCTCCACTGATGGCCTTGTCTCAGAGGCAGAGAATGTACAAGGAGGCCCTTTGTCAAACCCCCAATGAAGCGTTTGGAGATACAAAAAGTAGGACTGAACATGTACTCTAGTTATTATCCCTTCCCCCATTCGTCCATCCCCTCACCCAGCTGTTGATCCCATAGATATCATTTAATCCGGTGGAGCAAAAGGCTGATCCCTTTCTACTGAGTAAAATCAAATGAAGCCAGCTTACACAGCGTTGAACCTGTTCAAGTTTACTCTGCAGTTTTACCACAATTCCAGAATATAAAGGTGCAGCAGGTAGGTATGCTAAAGCAGCCCTAGTCAAATGGATCTTACAAACATACCCCATGAGCTCCTTGTACCGTCCTCATCAGGTTGATCCCTTTCCACACGTAAATATCTCCATTCAAGGCACCCGAATATGTAATTTCGTCCTTGGCGCAGGCAAGACAGAGGATGGTTTGGAGATCTCCAGTTTTGCCAAAAACACCACGTTTGGGCGTGAGAGCATTACCACATAAGCTCCAAAACTGCAAACACAAACAGAAAGAGTGAAAGAGTATGGTGCTAATAATCCCCTGTGTAATCCTCTACTGTAAGAGCAAATGGACAATTATGGAGTCTTTGGGAACAACAGAGTGAAAATCATTGAGTCATTTATGGTCTGACACAAACACAGACTCTATTAAAACACAAAGAGACCTTGAGAGGAAGCAAAGTCAAATTTAAACACCCACCCCTTCCTCTGCGTGCGATACATAGAACTCTTGCTGCGGGGTCAGAGCTGTAACTACCTAATCAGCATGCACAGACAGAGATGTACGCACACATACGTGCAACTCATTATTTATGAACAAGGTCATTGGGATGCACTGGCACAGCCACGTCTGAGGGCTAAATCCATTGAACAGAGGAGGAGAGAGCGAACGAGAGACACAATGTCTGCATGAAGATGAGATCACAGGGAAAACGTACAAGGAAGGTGTCTTACATACTGAGACACAGCTGCATGCATAACCATAGACCGTATATATGTATAACATAGACATGAAGTCATTACTGATATGAAGATGGGAATTGAGAAACTGACCGTCTTTATGATTTCCCTAAAACCAGATTTACTCCCAAAGTTCCATATTCATTGAATAACACAACTCTT
This sequence comes from Parambassis ranga, assembly GCF_900634625.1. Taxonomy (NCBI): domain Eukaryota; kingdom Metazoa; phylum Chordata; class Actinopteri; family Ambassidae; genus Parambassis; species Parambassis ranga. The sequence goes on along the minus strand of NC_041042.1, from coordinate 8,535,731 downwards.
CAACAGTAGAATGAACAAAGAAACACCTATCATCCTAACTGATAGGGCTGCTGTGTGCTAACAGGAAGGATCGATTATCAGAGACAGGCATCACCAGCTCAGATACAGCCTTGTCATCAAATATCTAAGATGTGCAAGCTCTTTACAAGAGCAAGACTTTGCTAATCTTGAGGTCCTAACAGAGATTCAAGTAAGTATTTGTGTGTGCGTGAGCTTATATGTGTGGGGTTGAAGTGCTGGGTATGTGTGGTTGGTGGGGTGGGGTGGGGTGGTTTGTGGCTCAGCCTGTTGTGGAGGCAGAGGGGTTGGATGTGGCATGACTGCACAGCCTTCCCTGCCCACAACTGATAAGGCAGCAAGACATGGGTAGAGGCTAATCCCTTTCGCTGCTGAATTACTCAAAGGAGATGGGATGCTGGAGGGGTTTATGATGAGGCCAGAAGCAGGAGAGAAAGGCACACAGGGAGTAACACAGCACAGTAGAAAGGTGTTGGAAAATGAGAAGCCTGGTTAACATTGTGGCTTTCTCTGAATAAGACTTTTCATCCTCCAGAGATCCTCCAGCACAGTTGGAAGCTTCTCCTCTTAACAGAGGATTAGTGGTGTGTCATTAGCTCAGTTACCTTCACCATCACTCTAAGGAAGATCTTTTAAATACAATCAACACAGAGAGGGCAGCTATCCATCACCTACTTCACTGCACCACCCCACACACCCTTCATGTCACTCATAACATGCCCTTTTGACAGACTACAATAACCCTGACTGGTGTAATTCTGCTAACAGGGGTCAACTACTTGGCAGCTGGCAGTAAGAAAAACTAGATGATTGGCCGGTAGCTTTCCTGAAAGCACATTTTCACAAAGCTGCTGCCATCCATTCAGTGTGTCAAAGCTAAACACTGTGGCACTTCACTGTTGGTTCACAGGTCACAGCTAAACACAGAGATAACAAAAAGGTCACTATGATGAATTACATAAAATTAATGGAAAACATGGAGTAGTTGTCCAGAAAAGAAAAACATCTTGCTTTCACAAATGTGCTAAGCATGATAATCTGGGAGATAATTGTGGTTACCAACCAAGTGCGTGATTCCCTGCACAAGAAATTGAAACATAAATTGTACTTCTCTAATCTTCAAAAATTAAAAGAAGGTTAAGGTTAGCAGCCACTGGGTACAGTGGTTCTATAAACAACCTCTAAGCAGCAATTAGGCAGTAGGCTGTAGGCACATGGTAGACAGTACGTGTACATATTGGCAGGCTGAAGGAGAGCAAACTATGGTCTGATATGTGATGAACAAATCCAAACACAAAGACTTATGAGGATCTGCGTGAGGAGGAAAGCGTCCTCATCAGGGGTTGCGTTTTCCTCAGCCTGCTAGTGAGTGGATTACTGAGGCTAAATCTCCTGGCTGCTCTGAGTGCTATAATCGCTGAGCGAGCAGAGGCCCAGGGAGCAGATGTCACATGGTCTGCAGGGTGAAGGCTGGGGAATTATGTGGGACAATTGCTGGATTGCCTTGGCATCAGAAAACCAGAAGGGAGAAACATGGGGGAGGAGGAGGGGAAGGACTGGAGGATTCGGCAGGGACTGCTGGGGGCGGGGTGCAGCGGTCAGAAAGGGTTTCTGTGTCACGGTGGTAGAGGCAGAGTTCAAGAGGGAATTACTACGCGAAAGGAGGCTGGTCAAGCTGGATTGAGATGAGGCAGTCATCAGTGAGATGGTACACCACTGTGGACCACTACATGCAGCAGGCAAAACCCCCATAGATGACTGCATCAAACCCATTAAAGCATGGTGCAATGTTTAGCCTCACAGGGCCAGAGGGCATATTTTTTATAGTGAGCAGGATTCATTCTTTTCCCCACGTTTTAGAGATAAGCCTCCTCAGTGGCTTCATACAGTAGTACACTTCCCAAGGGAAGGCTTGGTAAAGACACCCTGCATTATCTCATTGAAGATTTATGAGCACCACTCTTCTGTGAAAAGAAGTGATAGAGATAGGGCCTGGAAAGGGAAGTGAGCACAGCTGCATGCTGTATAGTAGAGGGTTTTTAAAAGCTGAATGAGGAGAGCTGAAATGGGAGCTGAGCAACAGAGTCACGTCCCCCATAAAAAGACATTTTTCTTCTCTGCAGTGCAGATTACAAATTTGAGAAAAGACACTGTGAGTCATTGCCTGTCCTACTTATATTAAGTGTCTAATAACCATGGACAAAGTGAATTTGCATAGATCTATTTTAAGGCTTTCGTATGACCATGATGATTAAGCAAGGAAGGCAAAGGAGAGAGGGGAACAGAGCCGTCAGATTCTTCAACCTTTGTAAAAATGATCTGTTTTGAAATATAGTTAATATAGACGTTAATGTAAGTGCATATAAAATGAGGAGGAGATGGCTATACCTTGATATGTTTGACACCACAGCTTACAAGTTTGCTTGGTTGGTACAAATCCCACGAAATGTCAAATATCTGTGGGAAGAAAAACATACATGGCATTAGTGTTGGTATTATTAACACTAGTGTTAATTATATTTGTTACAAAAGAAGATAATTAAAATGCACTGCCTGTGTTATCATGTGTGTGGGCTGAATTAGAAAACAACAGCTGCCTGTATTTCATCTTTTTAAAAATCCTTTTCATTAGCAGTGCACCCTCTCAGACGGGGCTCTGGAAAGCTCACAATCAATCTGGCCTAACTTGTTTATGTCTCCGCTGGGCAGGCGCTCCATCCTGCGTTTATAGCTAATTGAGGTGGTCGATACTAAGATGTGACGGAGACAAGGGAGGAAGAAAGTGTTTACCCTGTCTGTATGACCAGGAGCAGCTGCCAGAACCTTCCCTCTCCTCCAGTCCCACACACAGATTGTGTTTTTAGAGTCCAATCCCACAGACACCAAACACTGAAAAGACAGCAAAGGAAAACACACATCACAGATTTAACAAACTCTGCTCTGTTGCACTAATCACAGCAAAATCTTATCTTAGCTACCTCCACTGTAGCATGGTAGGCCACAAGGAAAAGGCTAATCATGGCTACAGAGCAGAAGAGAACAGTTGTCCAGCCCCTGGCACTTCCAGTGAGCACATTTGAGTGCTTTTGCTGGAGGAGCCTCCTATAGCTGATAGAAGGAGTAGGCAGCAGCAGCAGTGGAGCAGAATAGATGAGAGCAGCTCGAATGGAAATCCCTCACTATTCTGCAGAGCTCTAGCTTTACATGGAGGAGGATGCCCTGTTTGATCCACTGCTAAATCAATGTTTGACTATGGATAGAAGTCTCTGGTGATTGCTTTGGGAAAACCCTGCGTTTTAATGATGAGCAGAGAGGCCGCTTGTGACGAAACCCTGTGAAACTGTGTGGATGAGTGCAAACTCATGTAATGTTTTGGCCTTGCTAGCAGTGTAGCTCTCAGGTTGTTCTGTGTACTGGTCCATCTAATTTACTAATGGAGGCATTGCTGGGAAATTGTATTCAAACAACTAATGGCAGACTTTGGTGATCCTCCAGTGCAACCATGTTTTTGATTGTTAAAATGTTAAGAAAAATATTGAACACAATTTCATGCACACGTTCATGTTCAGTTGAGGAAAACTTAATTGTAGTGCTCCCTGCAAAACCAGTTTGATTCGTTCTTTGTATATTGACTGGACTCCTATTTCCACAAGCTTCACAATGGATGTATCTCAACACTGTAAGCATTGTTCATCTGCTGATGTTAGCATGGCTGCTAGCTTTGCTAGAAACTCTTGGTCTTGTTGAGGGTTCATTAGGGTTTTTTAAGACTTAACATGATCTCAACCACAGCCTAATGTGGCATGCAGACAACTGACTAAAGTTTTGAAAGTCTTTGTGCTAAACAATACAACTGCAGCCCATAGTGAAATATCCAGACCCAGAGTTGTCTCAAACATCAGTGTAATTTTTTGATATTGCCTTAATGGATGGACAGGATAATGGCACCAAGGGATCCCTCTTGATTGTCCTGAGCTCAGCTCTGACTTCCTCTGATCCAGTCGGGGAAGAGATAGAGAGTAAATAGAGCCGCTAAACTAAGAAGCGATGGAGCCTCCCCTGGCTTTAAACTCTGTCACATTCTATCTAAATCCCCTGCTCTCTACCCAAGCAGGAAAGTAGCACTGGGTCATCTCCCTGGTTCTTATAGCAAAATACAGGATGTAAAACTCTGCTCTTAAAGCTCCTATGGGAGGAAGGGAGAGACATGCAAAGATAAAAACCCTAGCTATGGTTCTGTGTGGTATTGATTTTCATAGTCTAAATCAACATTGAGTGGAGGCTGCAGTGTGTAAACACTGACCGGTGGTAGGTCTACAGAGAGTTTGCTGAAAAGGCAGCATAAAAAGGCTGAAAGGAGAATGTGTCAGCAGTTAAAATATATTAAAACCCTCAAGTTGGCATTCTGTTTATTTTTACAAGAGGAAAATCTTCACATTGTGAGTTGCTACATTGTAAATTAACTGTAGAAATTGTGTCGTTGAACTCTATATCGGTGGAAGGCTGCATAGCATTTAGTGATGCATCCACATTTTCCAGGAGGCTTTCCAGCTAAAAAAAGTGTGCAGAGGTTTAAACTACAGCAGCAGTGTGAAAGATCATTTAACTGCATTACAACTGTACCTGTCCCTCCAGGTCAAAGGCCAGGCAGGCGATGCCATGGGTGTGCACATCTTTGAGGATGGACACAGTCTGCACAGTGTAAGAGTCCCATACGCAGATGTAAGGCTCCTTGCCCACCTGTCCTGTGGCCACCAACACACGCTCTGGATGGAGAGCTAAACTGCACAGAGAGAAAGGGGGGAGAGAAAACATCTGGTTAGCTTTAGTGTCATGCGTGCTTGTTGGTGTGTGCTCAGACGAGAGGGTTTGCCCTGCCAGCAGAAACCACTGGCATGTGATGAACACATTAAGGTCTGAATATGTAAGCAGAGGGGCAGCTTGACAAGGGGACATGGTTCAATTAACCCAGTCATGCTCAAATGCACACATACAGTCTGGCTTCATGCATGCCTACAGGGTGTTCACACAGTAATAAAAACCAATGTTGGTAAATGTGTGAATTTTGTCATTCTTCATTCTTTTAGCATCCATTATTCCACTATTCTCCTCCACTTTCACCTTTTCTATTTCATATGGGGTTTCCTCACATCAATGGGCATATGTTTATAACAGTGTTACATAATCCCCCCCACCCCCCCTACATACACTTGTTCCACCCCCACCTACAAGCATTCCGACTCCACAACTGAGCATCAGCATGCTGTACAAAGCTGTCACCTCCTCCTCCTGCTCCACCCATCCTCTCAGCAGACCCCAGTCACGTTCCAGGCAGGCCTGAGTGATTCACTGGGCGATTCTTCCCCTTGCCTCGTCCTGCCCTATATATTTCACGCTGCGGTGGAGCACCCTCTATTATAATCAGGCTAGTTGTTTTGCCAACTGCTCTACAGAATTTCTAATCCCGGCAAGTATTTAGACAGCAGGTCATGCAGGCTTCATGGGCTGTGTTGCATCAACCTGCTGAGTCAAACACTGGTGAAAGTTGAGGTGGGTTAGACGTGACAGGCCTGATCTTTGTCCTCCCTCAACCTGCTTTGTTTGTCCTCTCCCATCACCTCTGCTTCGCTCCCTTCTTTGTTGAACCTCTCTCCAACCTGGTACAATTTCTCATCTTACTTTTTATGATTATTATATAATCAGAGCAAAGCAGCTAAAAATAGCATTCAGAGGAAGAGAAAAAATGATTGGAACACTTTGAAATGCAGACAGACACAGCAGAGAAAACTGTTTCAGCATAAACAGGTAGTACACAGAAATCTGGTTTAACACCAGAACATCGTAAAACACAGAGAATACAACTTCTGGTAGGTAGAGCTAATGCTCATTTGGACATTTTTATATATTAGTTGCTTAGTCTTTGAGCCAGCTGCAATGAGATCACCGTTTCATTTCCATTTCTGTCAGCGAAGAGCTTGCTAAATGCCATCACTAATGACTTAGCTTCTCCTGTTTGATATAGGCTACGGCTGTTTGATGCGGCTGTCTGCCATCTGCCAAATGCTGTAGTACAAAACTAGCAGATACTGCAGCAATTAAACAGCCTGTTTTCATGTAGATATGAGGCATGTAAACAACCTCAGGGGCCAATTTCTTGAGATGACGATGCAAAGATTCAAAACAGGAAAGGTCAGAGGTCAAATAAGAAAAAATGGTACAAATGCTTTTTTAAGCAGCACGAATTTAAGAAAAACATCTATGGCCAAACAAATACTACAGCACAAATGGATGAAAATATGATGATCATCATGTCAAGGTGATTGTGGTGTAGTTGTCTTTGACTGAATTTAAAGAGGATTAAGGTAGGTATAGTGTAGAGGACATTTCCTATGATACAGCCGCCAGCTCCAAAAACTAAAAATAGATTAGCTACAATGAAAGTAAGCAGCAGGTACAGTGGCGCTCTGCTTGATTAGATTGTCAAGAGGACAAAGAACAGGAGAGAGAGCAGTGGTAACATGGGCAAAGACCCCTTAAGACCCAATATTGTATGACTGCTAGGATTCAGGAAATCGTTGCTCTGTAACCTGGACTGGAAACAATTAACTGATTGAATTAATTGACAATAATAATAAGATAATAATCAACTGGTAAAACTTACCAATGGACAAAGTTCTGTATTTGCTGGTTCAAGCTTCTCCAATGAAGGAAAGCTTTCATTTTTTCATATCAAAGTATTAAAAATAACTTTTTGATTTTTAACGAATTAAAGATGAAAACAACTGGTCGTTGCAGTCCTGAAAATGAGTAATTCTCTTTGTTAATCCGTCATAAATAGTAGTCTTCTGAGTATCAAAATCCAAAAAACACCAGGTATAATTACATTATATTGGGCTATTTTTATGTATTCTATTGATATTAGACGGATTGTAGTAAGGGTGAATTAAGGATAAGAGCAGACTATCCGTGCAGCCACTTCCACATCATCTGTACAACATTTATGTAAACACCACTTAAAACTGTCTGAGTTAATTTCTTTAATCCCTGCAACAACAATGCTGAATCATGCTGTCATCCTAAGTGACTGAACTAAACTCTACAGGATCCTGATTGGGTGAGACACATGTGCTCTTTAGAGACCATGCTTCCTTTCACAGAGAGACCTGGCAGCTATTCTAACAGTGAGGGCATTTTACGTGTGCACTAGTATCCTGGTTAAGTGGGATTTGAAGAATCAGTTTTCCTTGTGTTCCATGCAAACCACCAAACAGGAACCAAACCAGGATGTAATAAAACCAAGCTACAAATGTGCATTTAAACATGCTCATTTGCACATTAACTGACAGCAGGACTTCAGCATCTTATTAACACTCTAGAGACGTGTGTAAAGATAAGACACAGACAGCCTTGTCAACACTGGAACACTGATGCAAATCTTGCAGTTTTGTCCTTTAACAGTATATTCTCAAAATTTGCTCATACATTTCAGAGCAATCCTGCTTGTGTGAACCCTGCAGCAGTAGTAAAATAAATAATATTCACCTCACTTTATTCAACCTTGCTGAAACAAAACCAGTCGCTGCCTGGCATCTATAATCTATAACTCTGGCTCTGGTCCATCATAAAGTTAACAAGATAATGTAATAGGAGACAGTCTTTTATTCCTGGCTTCTTTATAACACTATCACGTTAACTCTCACTATCATAACAGCAAAAAAAAAAAAAAACAATTTACCAGGTGGGGGTTTTTCAGCCAGAGAAAACGTTCTAGAGGTCAGAGGAGGTAAAAAATGTTCCATACTTTTATATTTACTGTTATTATTTATGAACTTAAATAATAAAAGATTTAAAAAAATAAACAATCTTTAAAACATTAAAAAATATCTACATAAATAAGACATTCTATTATCAAGATGGTAGTAATTTACTATGAGAGTCAGCCTAACGGGCTTTTCCCTCCATCACAGGATGTGTGATGGGCAATCTTTATCTTTACTTCAGTCAAGTGTATTTGTAGCCTAGTATCTATATTTTGAATGCATTCATGTGCCTGGGTGAGATTTATGTTCTGTACATGTCAGCATATAGTACGAATAAATTCTATCAAGTGCAGAGATCACAAATCAATGCAACAGCAGAATAGCAAATAATTCTGTTTTACTGTGCACAGAACAGCTAAACAAAGGGCTGACCATTTTGCACCCTCGTCACCTGAAAACCTGCTAGCTCTCCCACATCAGACTGGGAAGCCAGTTAAAAGAGCCTATGGGGTAAACAGAAGGAGAAACCGGGGCAGCAATTAACTCTTCAAGTCAGTTTAGGCACCTGACAAACATGATGTAGCAGTAACCAAAATAGACTAAGAAAGTGAAACATAAGATTACAGTGAGGTATTTGAACTGTAGGTCTCTACAGCGAGGAGGAGCTGCACGTATTCCACATGAGTGAGTGCAATGTGAGAGCCCTTATTCAGCTCTGACCCTGCTGAGGATTGCTCCTGGTTGTTCTGTAGAAGTCAAAGGTTTCTGATCTGTCATACAGTTTAGTGTGAAACGGTGACATCAAATATCCAGATTAGGCATTGTGGATTCAAATATTTATCAGTTTTGCAAATTTGGTTTTGCAGTTTAGCAAAAAAAAACATCAGGTTCAGTCAGTGAGTCCTCCGGCTAGGTTTTTGAACACCGGCACTTCACCCAGGGGCAGCGGAGGGTTAGTGTCTCTACTGTCTGTCTGATTAATAATGAAGCAGGAGTCCAGCTGACTACTGACACAATATATAAAGGCAGTCATCTCCAGGCCAACACACAAGCATACATGTCAACACAAGCACTGGAGCATTGGACACAGGTCATTTTTGTGTGGCATGCTGAGAAACAATTAGAGAAAGGACCTAACACTGAAACCGAGCAGAGACAGATGTGGACTTTGTGGTGTTTGACAAGTCAGGCACTACATTAAAGATACAAAACCCTGCTCAAATGATGAGACGAGGCCACCAAGAAGAAGTGACATGTGGCTGGTTACAGACACCTGCCCTACCTGAGTACCCTTGAGCAATACACTGAACCTACTAGCTCGCTACAGGGATGCTGCTGAGTAGGAGTGTGCTTCCACGAGCTCCCCAGCTCATATTACCTTACAAGGTGACACTAGCACCTACAATGTCAACAGCACACTGTCAATGCATTTAATGCTGTAGCCAAAGTCTGGTGCTGTCCGCGGTGCTGAAGCCTGTGTGTGTGTGTGTGTGTCAGTGCACACATACCTGATTATATCATCGTTGTGCCCCAAGTAAAATTTCTGTTTGTGTTCCCGGGTGTTGTACACAACTCCCACACCGGCGACAAAATAGACAATTTCCTTGGCGGCGGTGTAGTACAGGTTGTTGCGGCACTGATGTCCCCGGTATCCGTACACCCACTCCAGTCTCAGGTGGCAGTTGGGAGCAGTTCTGTCAGCCATGTCCGCACTTCCGTGTGTGTCTCTCTGTCGCTGTCACGTAGGTTTTCTGATAGAGTGTCATTCACCAAAAAGGATTATTTTAAGCCCGTGTGTCCCATTAGTTCCACTGGGTTTTAACCAGTCCACGGAAAGCGTTGAAACGAGGCATTTTCGAGGCTGGTGTGAATGAATCGTGTCGCTGCCCGGTAAGATGAACGCCCCGTGCCTCTATTTAGGACGCAGCGTTCTGTGCTGTTGTTTTCATTGCGAGAGTCTTCTTGTACTTCTGCAGCCCGCGGTCCTCTTCGACACAGGTCAAAGCTCCTGTCAAATCCTACAAAGATGGAGCTGCACTGTTATTCTACAAGCACCGCCCACACTGCTGACGAAGAGGTCTGCCGTCCAATCAGATGCTTGGACTCATCATACAGGAAAAAGCAGGAGAGGACAACTCCTTTCACGACTCGCGCTGACCAGTGCTGACTAATTTCAAACCAGATATTTTAGTGAACTAGTTAAAAATATAATTTATTGGATAAAACCTTCATTTATTTATTTTTGTTTTAATTCAAGAATAACGCAAAGAAGTCCATAAATTGTGTCATAGCTCTTTGTGAAGGTAGTTCATTGTTGAATTTAAAATTACAATGACACTGTGGATCCACACGTCCAACACGTTTGCGATTGACTTTTTGTTATTGTTTTTTTAATACTTTATTTTTGTTATTGGTTTAATTTTACTTTCTCTTTTTTTACAACAATGAGGGAGTGTTTGTTTGAGGTGATCTGATACTTTCTTTTATTTTCTTCTCTTGTCTTTTCTTTTCTTCAGAGGAAATTGCGTCACTAACAGACCGCCCTCCTCTGCTGTTGCCGAGCGACAGAGGAAGCTTTGGATTCGTCATCATCCCATCTTCGTTTATCGGCTTGCTGAACGATTTGAATAGTTGTTTTAACACTTGCAATGGAGGTGACAATGGACCCCTTGTTTTTGGCTTGGAGCTATTTCAGAAGACGGAAGCTCCAACAATGTTCAGATATCTGTACGAAAATATTACGGGACAGCCCATACGACCAGGTACAGTGGAACAGTTAGCCTAGCCAGGCTAGCATGCTAGCGATTATCACGACGGAGAGCTTGCTAGCGTGCTAACGCTGGGAAGCTATGCAACCTACTGCATAATCCCGATTAGTCGAGTCTGTACTTTGTCATTATTAACGGTGCAAGTAGTGGTGTTTATTGAAATTGTCTGTATCTTACTGTTGCTGGACATCTTGCTGCATTTGACTCCTGTCTTCTGCACCCTATGTCATTTGTTGTCAACTTTTGCATTTCTCATTTACTCACTCCATACTATCTTAAGGACTCCTCCTTACTCATCTCAGAGGTAACCATGATTGCACTGTTCCTTCCTGCCATTTCCATCCTTTATAACTTTTATAGCTAGAAATAAAACCCAGTCGTTTACCTCCAAGTTTATCTGATTACTTTTAAATGATAAAATGAATTATCAATGATAAAACATTTTGTGCACAGGCAGCGTGGAGCTTGAAAACCCGTGCTCTTACAGAGATGGTATACATAGATGAAGTCGAGGTGGATCAGGAGGGGATTGCTGAGATGATGCTAGATGAGAGCTCTATTGCACAAGTTGCTCGTAAGTGTTAGCGCTCATTTAATACCTATATTTAACCGAATCAATAATTGTAACATTTCCTTAAAGGGCAACTGATTAAAACTTAACCATCTTGCAGGACCTGGAACCTCATTGAGACTCCCTGGGACGAGTCAGGGTGGAGGTCCCACACCAGCTGTGAGGTACTGGGTAGCCTAACTAAATATAATCTGGGAGATCTTTTTAAGAAAGTAAGAAAATATCTGATCAGCCTTTGCTTTTCCTTTCTCTTAGGCCTATGACACAATCAGGGCGGCCTATCACAGGATTTGTGAGACCCAGCACACAGTCCGGACGCCCTGGCACAATGGAGCAGGCCATCAAAACTCCACGCACTGCCAGCACTGCTCGTCCTGTCACTAGTGCATCAGGTCGATTCATCCGTTTGGGAACGGTGAGTGTAAAGAACGTATGTATGTTATGGTCAAATATTCCGATTTTATATTGATAGCCTAAAACATTTTGCATTTCCTTTCCCCAGGCCTCAATGTTAACCAACCCAGATGGACCTTTCATTAACTTGTCAAGACTAAATCTAGCCAATTATTCCCAAAAGCCCAATTTGTCCAGGGTAAGACAGAGACTACAGTTATAATATACTATATTTCTTATTATTTTTACCTCTCATTTAAAATAATGTCTTCAACAGACACTCTTTGATTACATCTTCCATCATGAAAATGATGTGAGAAATGTAAGTTTTGCACAATTCTGTAGGATAAAACTGGTTTATATAATATTGTAAGATTGGTTGACATGAATGTCATATTTGTCATACAGGCTTTGGATTTGGCTGCTCAAGCCACTGAACATGCACAGTTTAAAGACTGGTGGTGGAAACTTCAGCTGGGGAAATGTTACTACAGGCAAGTAACTCACAATATTTCAGTTTTTAATATTACTCTTTTTTTTTATTGTTTTTCTTTTTTAATCATTTAATTATCTGACCTCCGCAGGCTTGGTTTGTATAGAGAAGCAGAAAAACAGTTTCGATCAGCTCTTAATCACCAAGAGGTGGTAGATACATACCTCTACCTAGCAAAGGTAATAATTGAGATATTAAAGTAATACTTTACATAACCAAATTACAGCATAATCCTCATCTGTGTTGTCCCATAGGTTTACCAGCGCTTGGATCAACCAATAACGGCACTCAACCTCTTTAAGCAAGGCCTGGACCACTTCCCCGGTGAGGTCACCCTTTTAACAGGAATTGCCCGCATCCATGAGGTACAGTATGTCCTAACATGATATAACTGCAGTAAAATAAGAAGCCATGTTTTATGCCTCTAATGTGTCCCCCCCAGGAGATGAACAACATTTCCTCCGCTACAGAGTACTACAAAGACGTGCTGAAGCAGGACAACACTCATGTGGAGGCTATAGCCTGTATAGGCAGCAATCACTTCTACACAGATCAGCCAGAGATCGCCCTACGGTTCTACAGGTCAGATAAAAGGTTTCTGTTTAATTTATGTACATGTGATGAGAGGTTATATTTCATCTGAGATTCACTTCATTTATAAATGTGACTTTGCTAGACGGCTTCTCCAGATGGGAGTGTATAATTGCCAGCTGTACAACAACCTGGGCTTGTGCTGTTTCTACGCGCAGCAGTATGATATGACTCTGTCCTCATTTGAGAGGGCTCTGACCCTGGTTGCCAATGATGAAGATCAGGCTGACGTCTGGTACAACATAGGACATGTCGCAGTAGTAAGTGCACTGCCTTTGATAATATCAATGCAGAATGTGACAACGATATCAGGCAAGTTCATTTCACACACAGACGGATTGCTGCAAAGTGTTGTTTTTATTTTGTGCACACAGGGCATTGGGGATTTGACGCTGGCCTATCAGTGTTTCAAACTGACTTTGGCTTTTAATAATGACCACGCTGAGGCCTACAATAACCTGGCTGTGCTGGAGCTGCGCAAAGGTCATATTGAACAGTCTAAAGCTTTCCTGCAAACTGCTGCATCACTGGCCCCTCACATGTATGAACCACATTTCAACCTTTCCATCCTCTCTGAAAAGGTAATATATTCAGCTGACCGTGTATTCAGTGGAGTGCGGTTCAACTGACGTGTGACGAGTAATAATCTTAACAACATAATGTTTTTGACTGTGTCCAGATTGGGGACCTCCAAAACAGTTACACTGCGGCCCAAAAGTCTGAGGATGCTTTTCCAGAACATGTCGACACTCAGCAGCTTCTCAAGCAACTTCGGCAGCACTTCTCAGTGCTGTGAGGATGCGACCACCACTGTGAGGACCACGAGGCTTACAGACCCAAAGTTATTTAAAAAGTAAAAGGTTTGCGGGTTAGTCAGACTTAAAAAGAAAACAATATATAAGAAGTAGTTTTGGATTATTTATTAAATGGTCACTAAACTGGTCACAAAGTTCACTGGTCACACGGTGTTCAGTGTGGATGTGACTGAGGTCTCTGATCCACAGGAAATACTGTGGTGGGCATGTTATGTGCAAAAAAATCACAGTTTTTTGCACCATTGTAATTAAAACACCAAGACCAAAACACCAAGCTTTAGTGTTTACATTGAAGTACTTTATGTAAAGCACAATTCCTAAATATTTTATTTATTATAATAAATGAACACATATTTTGTATGACACTTCATCCATTTAGTAGTCTCATTGAACAGAATAAAAAAACATAAGATGTCACATTAATCTGCAGGTCTGCTTCTCATTTCACAAATCCATTTCAAGGAATAACTGCACGGAGCATCATTCCAGGACTTAAAGGGATTGATTCTGGGATACATAGCTGCACAATCTTCATTAGAGTGGTTGTTGGGCTCTCCGTCATTCCAGTACCTGAAACAAATAATAGGCTGCTCAGTGAGGCTGTAATATCTATTGTGAAGCGGATGGCTGCCACAATTCTAAGTGTAGGGTGTCACAATGACGTGCAACACTGACAAGACAATACTGATCTGCTGATGCTAGATACAACTGTTACCCATCAGTCAGTCTTGTCCCATCCAGCCACTTCCAAATCCCTTCTTCGTCAATGTCTCTCAGTCCAATCCAGTAGCCGCTCACCGATATGGGTTTTGTGGGGTCTCGATTATTATTTATCAACTCAAAGAGACGCATCTGACAACAAAGTAAATACACACAGGTACGCTATATTTAGTTATATAGTTCTGCATGTAGCACAGACCTCTTGTAACGGGTCAGTAATTAAATGTGAAGTCTTTGTAGATCTGTCTACATTATTCTGTTTTATTGAGCCTCACATGTGTCTCTCTGCTGTCTATCACTGCCAAGTCCCCTCCTTTAATCTTGCAGTAGCGTCGGGCTACCAGCCATGGTTTGCGTAGATTATTAGAGAAAGTGATGTAGTAACACCTTGAGTTCATGAAGGTCCATCCTGGCATACATTGTCTGCAGCCCTCCTCTGTTGTCAAAGAAAAGGGGAACATGAAGAGTTCTTGTTTGAATCACAGTAATTATGAACTGAGTATCTCACCAATCATTGGGATGTGAGACTTCATTGATGCAATTTCTATTTGAAACTGGTTAATCTGTTCTTTGTAGCTTTTGCTCCGGCTGTCCAGGTGATCCATCTCCCACTTGGTAAATTGGTGCTCACTGGTCTCTTTCGCCAGCTCTTTCCTGGCTTCTTCTTTGCTTTGGAGTTCAGTGTCATATGTGGCCTGCAGCTTAGCCATCTCACTGGCGATATCAGTCACTAAATGGTTTCCACTTGTAATTTTGTTATCTGCAAGTGGTGAAGAAAGAGTTAAAAAGCACCATACATATGTGCAATATTCACTTTAGAGTGAACATCTTGTCTGTTAACCTCTAAATGAACTTTTAACCTTGATACTATGTTACTACAATATGGAAACCTCATGGACAATAACTTACAGTAGACTCCTAGACTGATATCGACCACCAGCAGAATGACAGCGAGCACTGCCAGGCTCACTGTAAGCATTTTGTGATAGCTCAAACTGGATTCAGGTCTCCATGTTGACATGGACACTACACAGAACAGTAAGACATAAACAGAAAAAACAACCTGGATGATGACATGAGGGTGGGCCTGTCTAAGACAATTTTCGATGAATGTTCTCAAAGTTCAAATTAGCACAATATTGTTTTTCCATTCACATCTGTTGTTTAAATTAGCTTACCTCGCTGAGACTGCTCATCAGCACCAAAGTCCTCTTGAGAAATCAGTTTGTTATATGTGCCTTCGAAAATGCCACCTGAATTATCTCTGTCCTCCATTTTGGCTTTCTAGAAGAGTCTAATATGACAGTCCAGGATGGATTATTCGTCAGGACATTGCCCCGTGTGTGTGTGTTGTCAAACACAAAGTGCATTTGTTAAACATTTACAGGAGGGGCAGCTTATTGGTAGAGCTGTCGCCATTTTCTAATCACATAAACCAAGACAATGACATTTATACATATATTTTATTATGTGACACATAATTATCTGCTCTTGTTTTACATACATCTGAACAAAGTCACATCATACACAACAGACATGTGTCAGATTGAGGCTTATTTATTTGAAATATTTATTAATCCACATTGTATGGTTAATTTCTAATCATGTCTCTCTCACAGATCCACTTCAGTAGATGGGTTTGACAGTTTCGATTAAGCCACATCTTTATTTGAGAAATATGGGGGTAAGTAGCAGCACAGTTCTTGCTCAGAGGTCCACTAAAGTCAGGCTCTCTCTCTCCCCAGTACCTGTGGGAAATCAGAATCAGTCAGTCACATGTGCAGTGTATCCTGGTCATGATGTTGAAAATAAAGATTCATTCACTGCTTACGCTGTGGACACCTCAGTCACATTGTTAATCCAGACCCAGGTTCCCTGCGTCTCCATATGAGTAAGGCCAATCCAGTATGCGCCCTCCCACCACACAGTAGATCCTGACACCCTTGGACAGTTGTCGGCAATGAATTCCTGTTAGAGAACACATACAGGAGTTCATACCCTGTGTTGTATATTTTATACAGTATAATTAATGGATTTTAAAGGTCCCGTGTGTAGAAACAATAATCATATATTTGTTTTGGAGTCTGTTCATGTAAGGCAAAATGTCATCAAAACATAGAGATGAAAGAGGGTTTTTTGCAATCTCACCACTAGATGTCACCACTTAGCAGCTTTACTGAGCAATAGTTCCATAAGGAACTATGTGATAATCCCAGTCTGTAATTTTATTCTGCAGACAGCATTAGACCTTTTATTAGTTAACTTAAGAAACAGAACCCTAAGATGAATTTTGTGGTATTATGACATGTTGTATCAATATGCATTTTTGACCCACCTGCTCCTCCAAGCTGTTGATCACAAGCAGGTCGCCCCCTTTACTGATACAATCTGCTCTACTATCCTGCCAGTTCTTTGAGGATTCAGGGGGAGAAAAATAATAACAGGATGTATTAAAGAGAGTCCATCCAGGTTGGCACCTGCCACAGCTTAGCTCTGTTGCAAGGGAAGAAATAATACATTTGTTGTGACAGTTAGGGATGGATTTTTTCCTACTGGACTGTTGCAAACAATGACAAATAGAAGGTCCGCCTCACCAAAGAAACTTTTGTTTGCCTGAAGATTTGACTTCTCTACATATAATGTCTCGAGTTGACTCTGCAGCATGTCAGTGAGGGCCTTTTTCTGCCTAATGAGCTGCTTTAGCTTCAGGTGGCTGCTGCGCTCTGTTGCCAGGGCTGCCTGGGCCTCCTCTTTGGCTCTGATGATGTCACTGATGTTGCGGAGATGGTTCATTTCAACGATCAAGGGGGTGGCAACTGACTGAGCAACCTCAACGTCTTTGGCTTTGGCACCTGATGTAACACAGAAACAGGAGAAAGAGGAGCTCTGTGTGGAGTCAGTGTTAGTGTTTCTAGTTCCAGCAGCTACACATTAGTTAAAAATAAGAATGGAATTTAAAAAAAAAAAACAAAGCAAATCCCTTTCCTCTGATTGGTGCCAGAGGTTTCAAATATTACAGCCATGTTTTACTGTGACCTTTATTTTCTAACTAACACACTTCAGGTATATGAATGACAGAATAATACTGTGACCTCTAATACTTACAATAAATTCCAATGACAACAGCAGTTAAAAGCAGAACCGCATTCAGCAGGCCTAGACTCAGTACAACCAGTCGTTGCTGTGGAATCGCAAACACCCGTCCTCCTGCAAACAGACCTTGAAAATGTTCCTCTCTGATGAAATCATAATCTCTCATTTATATCCCTCTGAATACAGTTAACAGCATTTAATGATGACCTTTTTTAAACCATCTGACAGGATTCACTTTAAACTGATACACAAATTAAAATAATATCTTATCTTACACATATCTAAAGTCATATGTACGCTAGGTATAGAGCTAAAGAGGAAGTAGGACAGAGTTCAGAAGCTGTTGAGATTTTACAGTTTTACCTTGTCTAAAACTCCGACTGTGAGAGAACGAATGTCCATCTTCATTGAAATCATCAGAAAATGTTTGTTCGCATGACATTTCCTCCTCATGTTCTGACTGTAGCTGGGAGGCCTCCATTATCCTGCTGCAAGTCGTGCTTATTGATCTGTTTGTCTCTCTGGCTCTCTGGCCTCTGGTTGTGTGTGTGTGTGAACCCTGTTCTGGGTGCTTCTGTGTAAATGTAAGCATGTAAGCAGGACAAAGCCATAATCCATCAGGTCAAGAATATATTTATTTAAACATTACAACACCAAGACACAAGTGAGCCTTTTTAAACATAGAGGTACATCGATTAATAATAGGTTTGTTTGTGAAATTGTAATCAGATGGTGTTTATTGATGCATGATTTTCCAAAGCTAATAATCCCTATATTAGTGCTGGTAAGTAAGAGGTGACGATTAAAAAATGTGCGAGTGATCTATTTGTGATGCTTTGATATGTTCAGTATGTAAGATTTCTGTGTGTTATGACAACACTAATATATTTTGTGTGTGTGTTCTCCCTCCCCGCCAACAGGGGGGAGCATACTATTGGTTCTGCAGCTGGATGAAGCTCGGAGGATTGGAGGACGCAGATGGGCTCAGAATTTAAAAACCCTCCACGTCAGACACCCGATGCTCTTGCCCTTCTCTCCACATCTTAAGAAGACTGAGCTCGATTTTCGATTGTATATTTGATATTAGATTGTGAATATTAGTTCATGTAATTTGGATTCGTCGTTTGATTTGGACTTTACCTAGAGTCATTGAATTTAAGTTATTATTACATACCAGGCACATTTAAGTAGGGGTGAGAAGCCGTTTTTGTTTATTCGTTTTCTCCTATTTTTCGTTAGGAAGTCAGGGAAGTCATGTGTTTTTGTTTGAATTTATTTTCTTTTGTTCAGGAAAGACAGGAGCTGAGAACCTTAGTTTTGTTTGTTATTTTAACATTGCTCACACTGAAGTTTTCTGTTGCCTCGGTTCATTTGTAAATAAATTATTTCATTCGTCATTGGTATTTTTCATATCTACCTTGGGAGTCGGAACAGGAGGGAAGAGTCACTTTATGTTACAACTAGGTTTCCCTAGGTGACAGAAAATGTTCAACTCATTCAGTCAAAGTTGGTGCCTTTTCACAAATCCATTTCATTGGGACTGCACACTTAGCATCATTCCAAGCCTTGAAGAAGTTTTCTCTGGCATACAGTGCTGCACAGTCCTCTTCACCAACATTATTTGGTTCTCCATCATTCCAGTACCTAGACAAAAAACGTCATGCCATGTTTGTTGTGAGAGCAACTTGAAGACACAACAAGCATAGTCATTTCTTTGTTGACGTTTGTGGTGCTGTGTTTATCTGACTATTATTATCCTGGATAGCCTCAGAGTGTACCAGAAACACACCCACGCAGTGAGACATTATGACAACAATTACCCACCTGACGCCTGACTGCAGCTCAATTTACACAGAATGCAACTTACGCTTCAGCAAGGTGTTTTCCATCAATCCATTTCCAGGTGGTTTCTTCATCCGTATCTCTCAGACCAAACCAGAAGCCCATTAAAGGTTTCGAGAGGTCTTCATGAGTTATCAGCTGATTTACCATTGCATTCTAAAAACATAACAAATGTAAGTAAATATTATGATATCATAAAAAAAGATATAAATTAAGAGTGTTTCAGTAAAATGTTGACTTACCTCTTTGTCTTTGCTGTCTATGATTGCCAGGTCTCCTCCGTGTGTCTGACAGAACTCCCTAGCTTTCTGCCATGATTTGAGTCCATCACTGCTCGAGAAGGAGAAGTAGTAACATATGGAGTTCATCAGAAACCATCCTGGTGAGCAGTGTTTGCAGCCACCGTCTGTCATATAATTAAAAAAAACACCAATATATGAAACCATGAAGACAAATGTTATATAAATTGGGGGGTTTGCACTTATAGTAAAACATGTCTCACGGATCAATGGTATTTGTGATCTCAGAGTGGCGATATCCTTTGTTACTTTAACAATCTGCTGTTGATAGTCTGTGCTCATTTTTGTCAGGTGTTCAAACTCCCAGTTGACTTCTTTCTGAGTCCTCATCTCGTCTCGCTGCTTCCGGGCCTCCGTTGTGTTTTTGACCACAGCCTTGAAAGTGTCCTGGAGCTCTTCCAGCTCTTTGCCAATGAGTTCTGCATCATATACGGTGAGGCGGGTATCTGTGAGCTTGTTATCTGTGAAGAAAAACAAGAAACTGTTTGGATTTACAACCAACCCATTCTTGTAAAACTTCCACCTTATGAGGATACACAAACCCAGTTCAGATAAACAATGAGATCAGTGACCTCTCAGAATGACTTCAAAAAACTTTTAGGATATAATAGGTTCAGTATAATTATTACACAAACATACACAATAACACACAAATAGATTGACTTACAATGAACTCCAAGACCAATATCAACTATTAACAGGACAGCAGCAAGAAGTGCCAGGAACCCAGCAGCCAGTCTGCAACGTCTCTCAGGTGTCATACTGAAAAATGGCACTAAACAGAAAAAAATGAACCATCATCATGAATCTGTTTTAGCAGAATCCAATGGAAATGCATTTAGTAAACATTTACTACCTTGTTGCCAGGTGGATTGGGGGTATGGAGGATGCTCTTCCAAGTCCTCTTCACAAATCAGTGTGTCAAATCCACCTTTAAAGTTAGAACCTGCATTTTGTCCTCTGTCCATTCTTGCTGTTTAGTTGTGATAAGTCAAGAGTGGACAT
Organism: Parambassis ranga; assembly: GCF_900634625.1. Taxonomy (NCBI): domain Eukaryota; kingdom Metazoa; phylum Chordata; class Actinopteri; family Ambassidae; genus Parambassis; species Parambassis ranga. The sequence goes on along the minus strand of NC_041042.1, from coordinate 8,515,363 downwards.
GTGAGCATTAATCTGCAGCTGTGTTGAAACGAGCTAGCACAGCTGAGTCATGAATCTTGTATTATTTCAACAAACTTCTAGTGAAGTGTCAGTTAAATGAAAAAAGAGAAGTGAAATCAGAATATGAAATCTCCACCGTTACTTTCCTCACTGTCTGAATCTGCTGACCCTGCTAAAATAATTCAAGGCATGCAACTGAATGCAGGTCAAGCCATTCTCAACTCTCATAGAGCTGAACACTATTTCAGGCTGCAATTGACTGAATTATCAAACAACAGATGTGAAAAAAACAAATGTATGTCTCCTTTGAGTGTGTCTAAAGAGGCCAAACCAGGAAGTTTTTTCCTAAAATGTTGGTTGTTTTAAACATGAAAGAAGCTTTTTTTGGAGTCAGCCTCATTTTCAGTTCAGGCCCACAAATGAGGCATGTGACAGCTGTCAATCTGATGTTAGGATCTGGGAAATTATTTAAAAAAAAAACACACAAAAAAAAAACTGGTGGCCCATCCTGCACTGATTTTAGCCCCTCTGAGTGAGCAAACACATGAGTCTCATTCAAAGGGCATGTCAGCATGTTAACATTTTTGAAGCATATGTCATCTTGACCATGTTCTTTCCATGTTTCATTGTTTTCAACCAACCAGTGTCAGGACTCCAGGTTGAGCCAGGCCTTTTATTTTGTATTTTAGTGTTTTGGTTATGTATTTTGTTTTACTTCCTGTTCCTGTTTTATTTTGATAATACTAACTCTCCTCAGGTTTCAGGTGTCTTGTCTTCCCCTTCCTCATGTTCTCCCTCCTCCTGGTGATCATCTGCTCCTCCCTAATGTGTCTCACCTGTGTCTAATTGTCTTCCCTTCTCCCTAGTTTGTCTCCCCTTCACTCGGTGCCAGTTCGTCTTGGGATGTTTGTGGGTTTGTCGCCTTGTCCAAGCCTTGCCAGCCTTGCCAGCCTTACCTCAGATCGGGTTCCTCCTTGTTCTCACATATGCCATGCTAAGGATCTGTTTTGTTTTTTGCACCTTGCTGTTTGCCTTGAACTTTGCTTGCCTAGCCATGTTTTTTTGAACACCATGCCAAGTGTGATTTTTTTTTGTCACTCCTGTGAGAGACTTTGATTCTGGCCCCCTGGTCAGTAAATAAAGACTGCTTTGATTTTTAAGTGCTCTGTGTTTCTGCATCTGTGTCCACCTCCTGCACAAACCCTGACAGAAACACAACATGTCTTAAAAGTATTTTATTCAAAAACCTTCCAAGCTGAGCATGAGCAGAAAATACATTTGGTATTTAACTGGAAGGAATTTCACATATCCAGTGTAACATGTGTTGGTGACAATGTCCATCGTATCTTGTCTTCCAGGGATTTGTTGGTGTGTACAATACAGCCCCACAGTCCTCGTTAGACCCATGGTTGTTTGGTTCTCCATTTATCCAGTACCTTAGAAACATCAGACACAGAGATGGCGTCACTTCATCAAATTAGTGTTTAATGTGAAAATAATGAAAGAACAGTTCTGCAGCTCTCACCTTCGTTCCACCTCTGTGACATTATTAATCCACACCCAAGTCCCCTCTGCCTCTTTGTCAGTCACACCGACCCAGAATCCATTTTCCCACCATTGAGAACTGGTTTTCTTGTTTTGGATGCTGTTGCTCACAAATGTCTGAGTGAGCAAAGGAGTCAGCATTTTCAAAGAGCATGTCAGCATGTTTACTTGTATTTGAAGCATATAATCAGTTTCTTGCCATGTTTTATTGTTTTCCACCAACCTGCTCCTCTGGGTTACCAATCACAACCAGGTCTGACCCACGACTGATGCAGTCTGCTCTGCTGTCTGGCCAGTTCTTTTTGACAGTCATGGACTCAGAGTAAGAAAAAAAATAGCAGGTTGAGTTAAAATAAATCCATCCAGAGAGACATCTGCCACAAGATCCCTCTAAGAGAAACAAAAGTCAGCGTTAATGTACTGTAGATCAATTAAAAACTGCTATATTCTTATATATTTTGTGTCTTCATGTCACCCATAGTTGATATGTTGGACTGCAGGTTGTCCTTCTCTGTCCGCAGTGCTTGAATCTGTCCCTGATAGTCTTTGTTGGCGGTCTTTAGCTGCTCGATTTTCGCCTTAAGTTGTGCCTGGTTTTTGATTTCCATGTCTAACTCCTTCTTGGCCTCCTCTTCAGCCTTGATTACATCACTGTGGTTGCTATGGAGATCATTGAGCTCAGTGAGGAGCTGTGCAGCAGCTGAGTGGGAGGCCTGGACGGAGCCCTCTCTGAATTTGTTACCTGAACAGGTGAAAATACAAAGACAATGAGATCTACTGAGGCGATGGAGGTGAATAGTGTGTAAAAAATTTATGTAAGGTAATAATTTACAGAAGAGGGAAGTGAAACTTTTAACTGTCATACTTACAGTTTATGCCAATTGCAACAGCAGCTATCAGCAACACAGCGTTGAGCAGCCCCAGAAACAGCAGGATCAGTCGGTAGTTTGGAAAAGTGAATCCACCTATCATTATGGGACGTAAAGGTTTCCAATGCTCTTAAAATCTCATGGAGATTTAGTGATATACAAATATTTTAAAACTACACATGAGAACTCGGTAGCAACATAACCTTTCAGGAACAATGTGTACTAATAACCAGGAATCTGTAATAGGCAACAATATACATCTGATTATTATCCCTCATTTAGCCTGCAGTCATTAAAATCATACCTTGTCCAAATACTTTATAGGAAATCCCTCCTGTGTTGTCATTTAGCCTCTGCTGCTGGTTTCTCATGTCTGCAGTGTTGCTGTTACTGCCCACTGAACTGCTTGCCTCGTCTTTTATACTCCCATCAGCAGAGTTTGGACACAGCATGAGTACTCTCTGGGTGACTAATGTCAGGAAATCAAAAACAGAGATGTCTTTATCCAATCTTCAAATCCACTGGGTTCATATTGCTAAATACCAGTCCCACACACAAAAATAATGAAGCTGGAACTTATGGCTTTGTGTTTCTTCCAATGTCCATGCAATTTTTAACATATATTTTGTGGCACCAAGTATTTCTCGTGCTTCAGCTCCTTACAAACTCACCTGAGGTCAGTGCAGTCCGCTGCCATGAAGGCCCTTTTCTTGTTCAGTAGAGCCTTCAGGTCAACTGTAACCCATTGTGTATTGTCGGGGTAACAGTGCACTGTCTGGATGGGGAAGGAGTTGTTTTTGCAGAACTTGATGTAGTCAAAAACAATGGTTTGAGAGGTCTTGACAATTTACCAGCTCTCATAGAAACATGAACATTTCAGCAAATATTGTGAATTAATAACATAAATCTTAAAAAACCTTTTTGTCTTTGGTGTCTATGACTGCCCGGTCTCCTCCATGTAACTGACAGAACTCCCTGGCTTTCTGCCATGATTTGATTCTATCTCTGCTCTTTATCATCTACTGTGTGGTTGTTACAGTAAACATGTAAATATGTGAAAGGAAACTGCACTTTATGGAAACTGAAGGTGACAAATACACAGAAACACAACATGTCTTAAAAGTATTTTATTCAAAAACCTCCCAATCCATGTATGAGCAGAAAATATATTTGGTATTTAACTGGAAGGAATTTCACATATCCAGTGTAACATGCGTTGGTGGCAATGTGTATCGTATCTTGTCTTCCAGGGATTTGTTGGTGTGTACAATACAGCCCCACAGTCCTCGTTAGACCCCTGGTTGTTTGGTTCTCCATTCATCCAGTACCTTAGAAACATCAGACACAGAGATGGCGTCACTTTATCAAATTAGTGTTTAATGTGAAAATAACGCAAGAACAGTTCTGCAGCTCTCACCTTCGTTCCACCTCTGTGACATTATTGATCCACACCCAGGTCCCCTCTGCCTCTTTGTCAGTCATACCGACCCAGAATCCATTTTCCCACCATTGAGAACTGGTTTTCTTGTTTTGGATGCTGTTGCTCACAAATGTCTGAGTGAGCAAAGGAGTCAGCATTTTCAAAGAGCATGTCAGCATGTTTACTTGTATTTGAAGCATATAATCAGTTTCTTGGCATGTTTTATTGTTTTCCACCAACCTGCTCCTCTGGGTTATCAATCACAACCAGGTCTGACCCACGACTGATGCAGTCTGCTCTGCTGTCTGGCCAGTTCTTTTTGACAGTCATGGACTCAGAGTAAGAAAAAAAATAGCAGGTTGAGTTAAAATAAATCCATCCAGAGAGACATCTGCCACAAGATCCCTCTAAGAGAAACAAAAGTCAGCGTTAATGTACTGTAGATCAATTAAAAACTGCTATATTCTTATATATTTTGTGTCTTCATGTCACCCATAGTTGATATGTTGGACTGCAGGTTGTCCTTCTCTGTCCGCAGTGCTTGAATCTGTCCCTGATAGTCTTTGTTGGCGGTCTATAGCTGCTCGATTTTCGCCTTTTTTTCGATTTCCATGTCTAACTCCTTCTTGGCCTCCTCTTCAGCCTTGATTACATCACTGTGGTTGCTACGGAGATCATTGAGCTCAGTGAGGAGCTGTGCAGCAGCTGAGTGGGAGGCCTGGACGGAGCCCTCTCTGAATTTGTTACCTGAACAGGTGAAAATACAAAGAGATCTACTGAGGCGATGGAGGTGAATAGTGTGTAAAAAATGTATGTAAGGTAATAATTTACAGAAGAGGGAAGTGAAACTTTCAACTGTCATACTTACAGTTTATGCCAATTGCAACAGCAGCTATCAGCAACACAGAGTTGAGCAGCCCCAGAAACAGCAGGATCAGTCGGTGGTTTGGAAAAGTGAATCCACCTGTCATTATGGGACGTAAAGGTTTCCAATGCTCTTAAAATCTCACAGAGATTTAGTGATATACAAATATTTTAAAACTACATGAGAACTCGGTAGCAACATAACCTTTCAGGAACAATGTGTACTAATAACCAGGAATCTGTAATAGGCAACAATATACATCTGATTATTATCCCTCATTTAGCCTGCAGTCATTAAAATCATACCTTGTCCAAATACTTTATAGGAAATCCCTCCTGTTTTGTCATTTAGCTTCTGCTGCTGGTTTCTCATGTCTGCAGTGTTGCTGTTACTGCCCACTGAACTGCTTGCCTCGTCTTTTATACTCCCATCAGCAGAGTTTGGACACAGCATGAGTACTCTCTGGGTGACTAATGTCAGGAAATCAAAAACAGAGATGTCTTTATCCAATCTTCAAATTGACTGGTTTCATATTGCTAAATACCAGTCCCACACACAAAAATAATGAAGCTGGAACTTATGGCTTTGTGCTTCTTCCAATGCCCATGCAATTTTTAACAAATTTTTTGTGGTAATTAGTGTTTCTTTGCTGCATTTTTGATAACTTTCAGTCCCTGATGCCTTAAGAGTAAGCAGACCAATTTTCAGGTGAATTGGACAAATCCCCCAGGAGTAGTTCTGAAAGATGGAAAATGCAAAATGGTGCTGTTTTTTCAAAATGCCTGTGCGTTCCTGTGCATTTAAGAGGATACCTGCAAGAGACTTTTTTTCTCGTCTTGAGGTGATACATATGTGTACCAATTTTCGTGTCTGTAGGGCAAACAGAGACTCAGATCTCATTCTAGGGGGCACTGTTGAGCCATGTGGCCACGCCCGTATATGATGATGAGGTGATATGAAAAGGTGCACAGGGGCTGATGTCATGATAGAGTAAGAGGCAGGTAGGATGAACAAATCAAGACACTGTGTTCTGTATGGTGGCGAAGGGTCACCTTCGCGGCATTGCCCCGCCCACACGGTGTAACATCGATCTGCGTTTTTGATAACTTTTGCTCAGCTATGGCTTCAGAACCATGTGACAAAATCTCGGGTCTGTCAGAGTATTTCCCTAGGGGGAGTTCGTTCAAATACGAGATGTGGAACATGGATAATCAGCCTGAACACAATTCATACTGCCAGTAGGTGGCACTATGAGTGTATCAGCTCATTAGCATATCAATCAATTTTTTCATCCACATAGGATGAAGTATGTGGGAGATACAGCCACAAATACATCCATTTCTTGTGCGTTGGCAAAGGGTCAAATTCGTGGCGGTGCCACAGCCAGATGGTATGACGAAGTGCTGCGCTTTTGATAACTTTTAGTCCCTGACCCCTTAATGACAAGCGCACCAATTTTTAGCCGTATCAAGCGGAAGTTTGTCAGAAGCAGAAGGGAAGTGAAACTTTTCATTGTCATTCTGACATTAAGGTCATAAATATTATAAAAGTCATAATGCCCTTAATCAAATAGATATTTGGTTAGTGGTGCAAAACCATTTAAAATCTACATATTTCCCAGATAGCAAGTGAATGTGGTCCACTTATCTCTCTTATTGACAAGGATTTGGGCTGCACACTTTGGGTTTGTTGTCCGCAGATGGAGGTGCATTTACGGTATTATTTTTTGTTGCCAGGTGAATTGGCATGGAGGATGCTCTTCCAAGTCCAGTTCACAAATCAGTGTGTCAAATCCACCTCTGATGTCCATCCATGCGTCCATCTTCAAACTTTTTATCTAAGGCCGGGTTGCAGGGGCGTCAAGACTTCCTTCTCCTAGGACACTTCCTTCCCCAACATTTCTAATGAAAGTGCCTTTTCAAATTAGAAAAGAGAAGAGACATCTGTACATGTAACCTCCACCATGTAACTTTCCAGTAATGATGGATATAAATCTGCAGACCCTGCTAAAATAAGTTGGCATGCAGTCCGGAGCATGTCAGGTTATCTTCAAGTCTCATAGAGCTGAACACAATTTCTTTTTGGGAGAATTGTCAGCTGCTTGAAATGAGGCTGCATTTGACTGAATTATCAAACAACTGCTGTGAAAAATTAAACTGAGCATAACAAAAAACAAACAGCCTTAATTCAGCCTTAATGAAACCTGGACACAAAATGTCTGTCCCTCCCCTTGAGTAAAAACAACAACCACACAACCAAACACACACAGACACAAACACACAAGCTGTACCTCATGAAAGCCTCTCGAAAGGCAGGTGTTGATGCTGACCAACTGGACCATGGAGCAAGGGAAATAATGGCCTGGCCTGATGTGTTTTTTGACATCACATGGAGGTGGGACCATGCTCTGTATTAGCTCTAGGGGGTGGGATGTGTATGGGAAAGTGGGGTGATGGATTTCACAGCTCTGGGGAAGAAGCTGTGTCTCAGTCTGTTGGTGTGTGTTCTGATGCTCCTGTACCTCTTTCCAGAGGGAAGAGGTACAAACAGTTTGTGTCCTGGGTGGGTAGGGTCTGCAGCTATACGACCAGCTCTCCTTTGAATCCGGCTGTCGTATATGGAGTTCAGCTGTGGGAGAGGACTCCCTACAATCCCCTGTACTGTCTTCACCACCCGGGCCAAGTCCTTCCTGTCCTGTGCAATGCAGCCCCCTGTACCACACTGTTGCACTCAGACAGAGGATGCTTTCTATTGTGGCCCTGTAGAAGTTTGTCAGAAACTGAGAGGAGAGTCCAGGCCTCCTGAGCTTCCTGAGGAAGAAGAGCCTTTGTTGGGCCTTCTTCACCAGGTGTGTGCAGGGACCAAGACAGGTCAGATGTGATGTGAATGCCCAGGAACTTGATGTTGTCCACCCACTCCACCTCCTCCCCATGGATGAGGAGAGGGATGAGTGCCATCCTCCTGGATCTCCTAAAGTCCACAATGACCTCCTTGGTCTTGCTCGTGTTCAGGGCAAGGTTGTTGTCTGTTGTCATGAGTAAAAACAACAACCACGCAACCAAACACACAGACACAGACACATGCTCTGTACCACACAAAATCCATGAACTGCATAGATTCTAGTGCCCTCTGAGGTTTAGGGGGCTACTTGCTGTTATATGTTGTTAATAGAAGACCCTGGCCCTCAATGGTGGGTGAAATATTTTTGTCTGTAATATTTCTCAGAAGAGGGAAGTGAAACTTTTCATTGTCATTCTGACATTAAGGTCATAAATATTATAAAATTCATAATAATTGGTTAATGGTGCAAAATCATTTAAAATCTACGTATTTCCCAGATAGCAAGTGAATGTGGTCCACTTATCTCTCTTATTGACAAGGATTGGGGCTACACACTTTGGGTTTGTTGTCCGCAGATGGAGGTGCATTTATTATTTTTTTGTTGCCAGGTGAATTGGCATGGAGGATGCTCTTCAAAGTCCAGTTCACAAATCAGTGTGTCAAATCCACCTCTGATGTCCGTCCATGCGTCCATCTTCAAACTGTTTATCTAAGGCCGGGTTGCAGGGGCGTCAAGACTTCCTTCTCCTAGGACACTTCCTTCCCCAACATTTCTAATGAAAGTGCCTTTTCAAATCAGAAAAGAGAAGAGACATCTGTACATGTAACCTCCACCATGTAACTTTCCAGTAATGATGGATATAAATCTGCAGACCCTGCTAAAATAAGTTGGCATGCAGTCCGGAGCATGTCAGGTTATCTTCAAGTCTCATAGAGCTGAACACAATTTCTTTTTGGGAGAATTGTCAGCTGCTTGAAATGAGGCTGCATTTGACTGAATTATCAAACTGCTGTGAAAAATTAAATTATGTTGCTCACTCTGTGTTTTTGTCTTTGATGTAACAGAATAAAATGTATGTCTTGCAGCTATATAGACCTTAGACTGGATATATGATATCCTTTGAAAGTGGCTTTGAAGCTAATCTAAGCTAAAGCCACCGCACTGAGCATAACAAAAAACAAACAGCCTTAATTCAGCCTTAATGAAACCTTCCTGACAATGGACACAAAATGTCCGTCTCTCCCCTTGAGTAAAAACAACAACCACACCACCAAACACACACAGACACAAACACACAAGCTGTACCTCACGATAGCCTCTCGAAAGGCAGGGGTTGATGCTGACCAACTGGACCTTGGAGCAAGGGAAATAATGGCCTGGCCTGATGTGTTTTTTGACATCACATGGAGGTGGGACCATGCTTGTCACTTACCTGTGGAATACAGGGCCCCAAGATGCACTATGGGAAGAAGGCTCCGATCAATAAGCAACTGCTATCACAGTTCACACATGACAGTTTTTTAACTGCCCCTATGTTATGAGGCCAAACCACAATCAGTGTTGGGTAATTTTACCACATTTCGTGTCGGTACCATGTAATGCAGTGTTAACAATCCGTGCGTATGTCATGTATTTCTGTGAGATCAGGTTGATTTGAATCAGTCAGGTCATTTTCTCCCAGTTCCAAACACAAAAATCATGAAGATGGTACTCATGGCTTTGTGTTTCTTCCAATGCCCTTGCCATTTTTAACAAATATTTTGTGGTCATTTGTGTTTCTTTCACTCCTCACACAGACTCTGGGTTTTTTCTTTCCTGTTTTAGTGACTATCCTAATATATCACAATGTCCTACAAAGCACAGTTATTGTAGGGCTCATGATAAGGATAAGAGCTCTTGACACTATTTGGTGGATTACTACTAATATTGCTTCTTGTTATTATTCTATTCTTGTTAAAGCAGGTTCATGTCATTGTTGTGTTGTCTCATTTGATGTCACCTCCTTGTTCACCTGCATCCCTACATCAGAAGCCACAGAGATGGTAAGGACGTGCCTCACACAAGACAGCACACTCAAGGAGAGAACCAACCTAACGCCAGACCACATCTGTGACCTGCTGGACCTCTGCCTGACCACCACTTATTTCCAGTACAATGGGAACTTTTACAGACAGAAGCACAGCTGTGCGATGGGATCACCTGTGTCTCCTATTGTGGCCAACCTCTACATGGAAGAAGTGGAGAGAAGAGCCCTGAGTTCCTATCCTGGAACCACCCCCACCCACTGGTTTAGATATGTGGATGACACCTGGGTCAAAATCAAGACCAACGAAGTGGAACAGTTCACAGAACACATCAACGCAGTGGATAACAACATCAAGTTCACTCGCGAGGACACCAAGGACAACAATCTGGCCTTCTTGGACTGCACAGTACATATTGAGGAGGACAGGAGCCTCAATGTGGAAGTGTACAGGAAACCCACACACACGGACCAGTACCTGTTGTTTGATTCACACCACCCACTGGAACACAAACTGGGAGTCATCAGGACCCTGCAGCACAGAGCACAAACTGTACCCACCAGCTCAGAGGGGAAGAAGAAGGAGCAACACCACATCAGGAAGGCCCTGCAAACATGTGGCTACCCGAAGTGGGCACTCATCAAAGCCACAAAAACAAGACCCCCCAACAACAAGAAGAAGGACGACACCAGGTGGAGAAAGAACATCTCCATTCCATATGTGTCAGGAGTATCAGAGAAACTCTGCAGGATCTTCAACAACCATGACATACCGGTCCATTTCAAACCTATGACAACACTAAGACAGAGACCGGTTCACCCGAAGGATAAGATTCCCAGGGAGAAACACAGCAATGTGATATATGCAGTCCAGTGCAGTGAGGAATGCTCTGATCTGTACATTGGAGAAACTAAACAACCACTCCACAGAAGAATGGCTCAGCACAGGAGAGCCACCTCCTCAGGACAAGACTCAGCTGTTCACCTCCACCTCAAAGACAAAGGACACTCCTTTGAGGACAACAGCGTTCACATTTTAGACAGGGAGGAAAGGTGGTATGAAAGAGGAGTCAAGGAAGCCATCTATGTTAAGCTGGAAAAACCTTCCCTTAAAAGAGGTGGAGGCCTCAGACATCATCTTTCTACCACATACAATGCAGTGATTCCATCCATTCCCAGGAAGTTTGCACATACTCACAGTAAGAACAAAGGGCTGTCAACCAGTCCCCCTCCGGCAGTTTCATAGTCGTTAGCCAGTCGTTAGACACACCTGGCCCAGTCAGCCAGAACATCACAGGTAAGTATGGAAACATTTAGTGCTATTGTTTTTTAAGTTTTTTAAGTTTTACCCAGACCCACCCACTGAGGTCTGTAACCACATATAAACCATGTTTCCCCACCAAACAGTTAGAACTGATGAAGCTGCTTGGATGAGCAGCGAAACGTCTTCTAGAAAACTCTACAGGTCCAGACGCCTTGCTTCAACCTTCTCTACGTGTGATGACCTGGATGACTGAGAATCTTCATCAACAAACTTCAGTATAGTTAAGTCAAAAATAATTAGTTTGGTGTACTATAAAATATCAGTTCAGATTAGATAAAAAGTGTGAGTTATGTTAAGTAAGCACTACTCAAGTATGAGGAAACTGATGCCTCAGTCCCTGAATAGAGGATTTGCACCATGAGTGAAGGTGGTTGGGGGAGCAGTGAAATATCTACAGAAAAAAAACAATGACTATAATTACCACTAACACTATTAACACTAAACAGATGAATTACTTTATGACCACACTTTAAAGTGTGGACAGCAGCCACTTCCAGTAGGGCTACATCTGAGTGGATGAAGGGCCGGTTCTAGACAGGCATGTATGAGGGGGCAGTCAGAAATGTGAAGGGGGCATCATGTGTTCGCTTCATGTTAAACCACCTTTTTTTCTGTTCTTATAGTGACTGTATTTTCCTTGCTGAATTGGGTTGTTAGCTGTGTTCAAAGCCAGCCTGGAGAAGTAGATTGCACTGTGTCTATACCGCCACCTACTGTACGGTCTTTGAGACTGCAGCCACTGCTGTTCTCTTGTGTTTCTAATATCCAGCTGTTGTGACTCACCATTGTAAACTGTCTCTCAAGTCAAGTCAGCTTTATTGTCAACTCTGCTATATGTGCTGGACATACAGAGAATCGAAATTGCGTTACTCTTCACTCCGCAACATATAACATGTAACTAAAAACTAAAGATAAATATAAAGTGTAAAAAATGTACCTACAATGAGGCACACACAAAATACAAGGCACATAATGAAGGCACAATGCAGTAAGAGTGCAAAAGATGTATAGTGCAAGTCAGTGCAGTTGGCATAATATAAACAGGAATGGTTTAACTTATAACAGCTTATTGAGACTGGTATGAGAGTGCAAAAGATGCAATGGTGCAAGACAGTGCGGTTGGCCTAATGTAAACAGTCCAGGAATAGTTTAAGTTATAGCAGCTTATATGAGACTGGTGTGACATGACAGGGTAAAAAGTGACTGGTGCACAGAGTTCCTTTGGTAAAGTGGCTGGTACAAAGAGTTCCTATCTTGGGTGGTGGTAGGGGTGAGGGGATGGTGGTAGGGGTAGGGGGTGGGGGGTGGTGTCAGGGAAGGGGGAGAAAGTGGGGCACAGCAGGGAGAGAGTTCAGCTTCCTGACAGCCTGGTGGATGAAGCTGTCCCTCAGTCTGCTGGTCCTGGCCCGGAGGCTGCGCAGTCTCTTTCCTGATGGCAGCAGACTGAAGAAGCGGTGTGAAGGGTGGGTGGGGTCTCCTGTGATGCGGAGGGCCTTTCGGGTGAGACGGCTGTCGTAGAGGTCTTGGAGGGAGGGGAGAGGGACGCCGGTGATCCTCTCAGCTGCTCTCACTATGCGATGAAGCGTCTTCCTGCAGGTGGCGGTGCAGGCTCCGTACCACACAGTGATGCAGCTGGACAGGATGCTCTCAACAGCCCCTCTGTAGAAGGTGCACAGGATGGAGGGAGGGGCTCTGGCTCTTTTGAGCTTGCGGAGGAAGTAGAGGCGCTGCTGTGCCTTCTTGGTCAGGGATGCAGTGTTGTTAGTCCAGGAGAGGTCCTCAGTGATGTGCACACCCAGGAACTTGGTGCTGCTCACCTGCTCCACAGCAGCACCGTCGATGGTCAGAGGGGAGTGCTGACTGTGTGCTCTCCTGTAGTCCACAACCATCTCCTTTGTCTTATTCCTGTAGTATGTTTCATCTCCACCGGAGATGAGACCCACCACAGTTGTGTCGTCCGCAAACTTCACAAAGATGTTGGTGTTGTGTGTTGGCGTGCAGTCATGGGTCAGCAGAGTGAAGAGGAGGGGGCTCAGCACACATCCTTGGGGAGCCCCGGTGTTCATTATGATGGTGCTGGATGTGTTTCTGTGTTTCTCTCAGTTTGGGGTTAAAAAATAAGGACATAACATAATGTTTAAAATGCACCTCAAAACTCTTTGTGTGTTAAAACTGTATGTGCTTTTTTGGAGAATGGTATGCAGCGCCTCTGCCACAAACCACACACACATATTTGCATAATTTTCAATTGTTTGTTTTCCTTTTTGATGGGATACTGTGATGTTTTTATGTTTCTGTATTTTTGTTTTTCTTTGCAGTGGTTCCTGCCCTGTACTTGATGAGGGCTATAGTGACGTGTTTTTGGCTACTGCACTTAATCAGTGAGCACATACACACCATAGCACATCACAACATGATGAAAGCGCCGCCCTCTTGTTTCCAAATATGGTTACTTCTGGCTCCAAAATGTCAAGATAGCAACCAGGAAGTAAAGAAATCAAGGCTTCAAAATAGGAGTTCACAAACTAATTGCTAGCAGGTTGATGGCTGCGTCCATCTTTTATATGTGGTCTATGCTTTGTCCATAGTTGTTACTGTCAATGATCGCTCAGAATTATCTGAAACTGCTTCACCTCTATGATGAGGGCTCATATTGATATTTGGTAGGGAGCAAGTTGATGTTGTGTTGTAATGCATTGCTCAGAAGTTGAAGTATTTTACTATTGTACACTCAGGGAAGTTCTGTACCTGCAGCAGATAGTGTTCATAACACGTAATCACCTGTAAATACAGCAGAAGACCACTGGACCAACTCTGACTGCACAAACATCCTGATACATATTTTGATGTGGGCTCACAGTGAACACAAAAGGCCCACTTAATTATCACAAGCTGACCTTTGCTTGCTGTGTTATGGTGGGAAGACATGTTACATGTAACAAAAAAATAAAACAATAAAAAGCAAAGTTTGACAAAGGAGACAAAGTTTTTTTTTGGATGCAAATGAGAATTTATTGAACAGGAGAAATTCATCATGATCAGAAAATAGAGTGTGATTAAACAGTGATTAAAGTGATTTAAACATTTCACCATTATTTCTCAGTTATATGTAAAACAATCACCAAACTGATTAAAGTGTATTTTCTTTTTATTCATTTCCATTTCTCCTTAGTGAGCATGCTCAGTTGAGTCTCCATAATGACTCTCAGCTATAAAAACACAGGTACTCACTCCTGCCTTTGGTGCCTTCATTGAGATTTTTTCTGATGACCTGGACCCCTGCTCTCTCATATGACTCTGCAGCTGCTGTGTTGACCATCACAGTGACAGCCTTGATGGGGCTGAAGCTGCAGTCATCGGCCTTGTACCACAGGAACACGTTTTTTCCTAGAGTACCCTCATTGAGATTCATGTTCACTGGTTTATACTGCTGATTCTGAAAGCTCTGATACTCGTCATCATTGATAGAAACTTGCAGATCTCTGAGGGCCTTCTGCTGATCTGTGGTGAGACGATACCAGATGTAGATGTAGGAGCCTCCTGCACCTCTGTTGGTGTTTTCATCCACTCGGATGTAGCCCTGCTGGAAGTGGCTGCTGTCCACGTCAAAGCTATCAGTAGCAATGAGGTCACAGATGTATGTTGGTTCCAGTCTCTTCACCCACAGGAAGATCCAGTTCCCTCCAGCATTTCTGTTCAGGTCACAGGCCAGCTTCTCATAGCCCAGCTGGAACCTCTGGGCTTCATCTGGCTCTTCTGTAGAGACATGGATGTCCTCAATGGGAATGTCGTAATGGGAGGTACCTTTAAAGTACCACAGATAGATGTTGTCTCCTCCTGAGCCTGTATTGAGGTTTTTGTCGACCCTGTGGTACCCTGCCTCTCTCAGACCCTTGCCCATGTCATCAGTGAATGAAAGCTGAATCCTTGTGACTCCTGGACAGCCACTGCCTCTTTTGTACCACAGATAGATGTTGTTTCCTTTAGCTCCTTTGTTCAGATTAACATCAATTTTGCTGAAGCCCTGGTCACGGAACTTAGTCTCCTGGGTGTCATTCAGAGACACTTCGAGCTGAGTGATATACTGGGACATGATGGGTTCCTGTGTTAAAAAAAATATTAAAAAAATCATAACAGTCAATGAGCATTTTTTCACTGAAGTTCACATGACTGAAATTTGCATTTAATAACATTGACTATGCATATTTACACATGATGTGGATAAAAAATCTCTTCTAGCGCACTAATAGAAAGCTGCTTCACCAAATAAATAAATATTAAAAATGATCACATCATTCCTTTTATCTGACAGTTGTCTATTAAAAGTGACATTGTGAAATTGTTCTGTTTATCCAATAGCAGCACTGGAAATGTGTAAAATTCATGTTAAAATACTTTTTTCCCCATAGTTAATCTAATCGTGTTTAATATTATGTTAAAGAAAATGTCATCGAAAATTAAAAGACACAATAGACAATCTTTATATAGTGACTACTTACACTTCTGCAGAGTAGATTGGGACTGATTGGATATGTGTGACCTCTTGGCGACTGACTGCTGCTATTCTAACACACAGTACCCTGTCTTTATACAAGCCCAGACTGTACCCAGCCCAGACCACAATTCACATGTTGTGAAATCAACACATGATTAGTTGTGGTTTATTCATCCTTATGCTGAGTGAGCATTGGTACTGTTACAGTGTCGATTAATAAAAATGTTCCTTCCTTAAAATAATGTTGCACTACAGTCTATTCGTCAACAGTGGCCATACCACACCTGAAGATACTATATAATTTATAATGTATTGTTAGCTGCTGTATGGTGCTTCGGTGGCAAAGAGCCAGAGCCACAACGCAAACCTGTCAGTTTACATCCCTGCCCTCACCTGTCCATGAACCTGAAAGGAATTGGTCAGGCTCGATCTCAGAGATATGACTATGGAATCTAAAAGAGGGACAACTGAGGAGAGCCAGCTGAGGACATATTTAACTGGAGAAAGATACATATAGGCTCAATTGTTTGGAGAATGGGTGTTTATTGTGTGTCTTTTCTTTGTTGTTTCAAGGTTCCTACAGTTCACAGAGTGTAAAGAAAGCACAAAAAGCAAGACCAGACTGCTTCTCCGTGCTTGGACTGTAAAAAAGTAGCAGGTGTATGAGAATGAGTGTCTGTCCATCTATCAGTATAACCTTTCTTTGTTTCTTTGTCTTATTATAACATACAAGGGATATGTGTGTGTGGTGGCAAATACTAAACCTTTTTCAAAGTCATTGAGCTTCATCAAGGAAAGAAACTGATTAAAATATTTTTAATGCAAAGAATTGATTTGACATAAAGTGACACATAAGGAAATAAATGTGAAATAAGTGAACACTATGGTCTGCTCATGTGATTTTATTTTCCTTATACTAGGAATTTTCAGTTCCCGTGGTTTAGAACTTGCACATATGACAAGAAAAATGAGAATGTTTATTAACATAAAAATTTGCTTCTGCCTACTTTTTTAGAAGTGGTCTGCAGTAGAAACCAAAACTTGACATGGCGACACACTCACTTTCGCTTTCTGTAGACTATTATATATTATTATTTTACTGATCTTTTATAAAGGCACTGCATATCAAGTTTTCACTCAGACATTCCTCATCAGGGCACTGCACATATCATACATATTGTGCATGTATGTTATATGTAATGCCACCTGGCTGAAAAACCTATATGCAGTGCCTTTATGTAAGTCTATAAATATACAGTGTGGTTGCCTTTACTGTTGGAAGTCCTCAGACCTCAGGCTTCTTTGCCCAAGCCTTTACCATAGTTTGTGAGGAGACGAGCCACCGTGTACAACTGATTGATGCTCACAAAAACCTGTAGGGTGTGCTCTTTGACTTTGTGAATGGAGTGCTCTACATGCACCATTAGAAGTGCTACAGCCTGGGTCTCCCTAACCTCAGATGAAGACATTTGAGGCCTGCCAGAGAGGAAGGCTGGCCTGTAAACCTCTGTCTACCATGAGAGCCATTCCAGGTTTGAGCAGGTTGAGGGCACCAGATTCATGGGTAATCTGTTTGTCACAGAATTGTGACTCTAAAGCACAAATTCTGTCAAAAAAAAGGTTAAAAAGACTTTTTTGTGCGTCTGGGGGTGACACTTATATGTGCCAATTTTCATTATCCTGTGTCAAACCGGCCAGAGGGGGCGTTAGGGGGCGCTATAGAGCCATTTCCCACGTGCGTTTCAAAAGTCTGCAAATTACAACATTTTTTTGGGCGAATGAATTTTTCTACCAAGTTTGGTGAGTTTTTGAGCATGTTAAGGCCTCCAAAATGCGATCATTGACGGAGAAAGAAGAAAAACATTTCAAAAATAAAAAAAATTATTGAATATATACAAATACCCATCAGCGTTTTCCACTGCTTTTATACATATCATATTTTCATCCACAAATGTTTTGACAGAAATTATTCATAAAACATATGATTGAGTTTTGAGCAATGTGAGTCGTGTTTGGCAGTTTCCGGGTTTGAGCTGAAGCAAGGATGGTGGAGTTGTCGGTGTGTTGTTGTCTGTTTCCAAGGCCAGCTCATTTTAAACACACATTACGTGTGTATTTGTTAACGCAGACCCACTAAAACTCTTTAAGCGCAATAACACATACAGCTCTGCATTAGATCGTGCCAGACAACGCCGCGCTATACTTTCGTCTTGCTAACTTTCTAGCAACGTCAAGCTGACGGACACAATAGACGAGTAATAATCTCGGAAATGAGCTCAATGCTCTTTCATAATAAAAGCCCTCACATTGTGTATAAAAATAAAACTTTTATTTTGAAATTAAGGAGAAAATCTGGCCGAACGTCCTTATTTTTAATGGGGCGTACTTGACACGAGTGCAACTACTACAGTTGCACGCACTTTGCTACGTACGTTGTTTGTTTCTGTCATTGTATGCTACACCTATCTTTGTGGCAGCTTAGCTGCATTTGCTGCACTTTAGCAGGTGTTTTTGTTAGCCGACGAGGCTAACATGATAGGTGTCTGCACGGGTTTGTAGAAGTCTTTCAGAGAGTTGACGTTAGGCCTGTTCGGGTTATTTCCATCACTGGCTAACAAGTCCGTAAACAGAAATGTCACTGGAGGACTACGAGAGACACTTTGACTCGCTAAATTCGGATTTGGGCGGCGGGTCTGTGGTCAGTGAGCGATCAGCTACAAGCACGTTTAATGGCGAAGAGGAGAAGCTGCACTACATTCCTATCCGGATCCTCGGGAGGGGGGCGTTTGGTGAAGCAACTCTGTACAGAAGAACAGAGGTATGTTAACAACACACGGACAGTTTATGCACGAACACATTCTCCCTTTGTTATCAGAGTTCCTGCAGCGCAGAAACACAGTTGTAGTAAAATATCATATGATGTAACTTTACCAGGATAAATGACTTGCTTAAAGGACTACATTCTGTCTCCTAAGTGAAATAGTATGTGCCAACTTGCCTGAATTGCTCTCTGTTCCTCTGTCTTCACATTCTTGAATGTGAGAAATTCTTGCGTGAGAGCAAGATAAATGACTTTCTCATGCCTATCTTGCTTCCTCACCATCTATTATAGCCTTACCTGTCTGCAGGAAAAGGGCACCCCTGCTGATTATTGTTGATTATTGGTCACGTTTCCTGTCTTTCTGTCCAGCAAAGAGCTAGCTATCACAGCACTACCTGTGCATTTCACCCACTCCTTTCACTTCTATAGGACAACTCTCTGGTGGTATGGAAGGAGGTGGACCTGAACTCGCTCTCAGAAAAGGAACGCAGAGATGTCATGAACGAAATAAGCATCCTGTCCATGCTAGAGCACAACAACATCATTGCCTACTTCAATCACTTTATGGATAAAAACACTCTGCTCATTGAGTTGGAGTATTGCAATGGTAAAAAAAACACACGCTGAAGATTTGATTGATAGTTTGGATGCTGTGCTAAATGAGCCTTGTCCTCGCAGGAGGAAATCTGTATGATAAAATCAACCAACAGAAGGGAAAACTCTTCACTGAGGAAGTAAGAGGACACCCTTTCTGGTTGTTAATTTTAAAAAAAAAAATCTTGTCTTAATCTGTAATGTGTGTCTTTAGGTGGTCATATGGTATTTGTACCAAATCGCTTCAGCTGTGGCCCACATTCACAAGGCAGGGATCTTGCACAGGTAGGATGTTCGTGCTCTTATCAAAGGTACATGCAAGCCAGATAATGTTTAAACAATGACCTTTAAGATAAACTCTATTTTTTTTCTTGCAGAGATATAAAAACTCTCAACATTTTCCTGACCAAGACTGACCTCATTAAGTTGGGAGACTACGGCCTTGCAAAGAAGCTTGACTCTGAGTTTTCAATGGCAGAGACTGTAAGTTGTGACTCCCAACAGTTTGATCAGAAGATATGGTCGAGTAAAGCTGTTAAATCATCTGTTCCATCTGTTGACTTTGGTGTAAAGGTGATGCAGTGTCATAGCAAACATTTTGAGGTTTAAAAAGACAAACAACAAGACAAACAGGGGGATACTAATAAAGGATTATCTTATCTCATCTCTTACATTTTACACCTTTAGTTTTAGTTGTTCTAAAACAACCAAGAGTTGCAGCAGTTTGTTCCAGGCACATAGAGAACACAGAATGGTGTGGCTTCACCATGTTTACTTTAATTCAGAGAACAAAAAGCAAGATAGTCAGATAAACTGAGAGGAATACATTTTGTGTCTAAACCATTTAATGCTTTGTAAACTAACAGTAGTATTTCAAAATAAGGTTGTTTTACGCCAAGAAGCCACTGTAAATATCTGAGAACTTTCCTGGGTCAGACACAAGCAGCATTATGAGTGACTTTTTAAAATGACTCAAGTTGAATGAAAACAAATGCATGAAAATATTTGTCTAGATCATTGAGCCATTGAGGCTCTTAACCTTTGATATACTGTATGTCTTAATTTTGTCCATGATTATGATTGCTGGCACAATTTGTCATTTTCACTAATTTTTCGTTATACACCTTTCCTTCCCTTGTACATGCAGTGTGTGGGAACTCCATATTACATGTCACCTGAATTATGCCAGGGAGCGAAGTACAACTTCAAATCTGACATCTGGGCTATGGGCTGTGTACTTTTTGAAGTATTAACTCTCACAAGAACCTTTGATGCAACGGTAGGTTTGCCAGCTTCAGAGTAATGAAACATTTGAAACTTCTGAAATTGTATCACTCACGCCATTTATGTCTGTGCAGAACCCACTGAACCTCTGTGTAAAAATAGTCCAGGGCAACTGGACTATGGAAGTGAACTCAGATGTTTATTCATCTGCACTGATAAAGCTGGTGTATGAGTGTCTGGATCAGGTGAGTGAGAGGAATAATTAAGAGTGTATAATACTGTCTGTTAAGCAAGTCTTTGATTAACTATTCTTGCAATCTTTTTGTGGTGCAGGATCCTGCAAAGAGGCCCACAGCCGAGCAGATTCTAGAGCTGCCATTCATCTTTTGCTGTCGACCGTAAGAATGTTTCTTTAGTAAGAAATTCTCTTAGTTTCATTTCATCACTTAATATCTTCACTCTGCAACAGGGAGCTTGAAGAGAGAGTTGCTCTGCTGAATTCAGCAATGAAGAAACCAAAGTAAGTTGACAGCTATGATCCGACTGTCCTTAATAATTGTTATGCAGAGTGTAACTGGTCTGTTGCCATATATGTACCATAGGCTAAGTACAGCGACTGAGACACCTGTTGCTGTGGTTACTACTCGCTCGAGAGAGGTGTATTTCTGGGGTGGAGGGAAGTTTACCCCTCAGAAAATGGACACATTCAAAGGGGGCAGCAGTGCCCAACATGTGTGTGCAGGAGAGAGCCACTTTGCAGTGGTGACGGTGGAAAAGGAGCTGTATACCTGGGCTGTAAGAACTAATTGATCAATCAGAAGTACAGCATCCACTTGTTGTTGTCCTGGACTCCAAAGAGCTTTGTCAATTCTCAGAATGTCCAAGGTGGTGCCAAGATGGTGGGCCAGCTGGGTCATGGAGACCAGGCATCATACCGACAGCCAAAGAAGGTGGAGAAACTCCAAGGCAAGGCCATTCGACAGGTGGCCTGTGGGGCTGACTTTACTGCCTGTGTCACTGGTGAGTGTAGAAAGCTAAAACAGAAATTCAAGAAATTCATTTTCAACTAAAAATTGTGCTACTTCCATTTCAGATGAGGACCAGATGTACATGTTTGGGTCTGATTATTATGGCTGCATCGGTGTGGAGGGCGAGATGGGGATGGAGATTTTGGAGCCAGTGCTTCTGGAGTTTTTCGAGGAGCGGCATGTCCGCCAGGTTTCATGTGGAGACAACCACGTGGTGGTGCTGACTCAGAGTGGGGACATTTACTCGTGGGGCTGTGGAGAATATGGTATGTACGTGTGGTTGTTTTGAGCTAATGTTTGCCGGCGTTTGTGAGTTTGCTTTTGTTTTTATAATTGTAGCCACCAGGTGGAGACAGTAACTCTTAAATAATTAAATACAGTGAATATTCCCAGCCAAATTTCCTCCTTAACTCCTCTCTTCTGTTTTTTCTCCTGCCTCAGGGCGTCTTGGCCTGGAATGTGAGGATGACTTCTCTTCGCCAATGCAAGTAAGACTCTTTTTTTCTGACATGGCTAAACCCAAACAGGAGCCCCTAAGACTGAAGGTAGCTCTGTGTCTAATGTCGGTTTTTTTTCTAGGTAGAGATTCCTAAAGGTGCCACCATCTCCTCTGTGTTCTGTGGCAGTGATGGAACCTTCTTTTTGACAGAGACTGGTAAAGTCCTGGCATGTGGAAACAATGAATTTAACAGGCTGGGGCTGAATCAAGGAATCTCTGGTCTTAAACACCACCCTGGAGAGGTACTTGGTTATAGTTAAAGTACTATAATAACAGCCTTACACTGATGAAGGTATGTTCATAAGCTTCTCTGTTTTTATGTACAATACACCAGGGTTACCAGGGAATCCCATACATCACCACGCTGACCTTGGTAAAACAGCTGTCACACTTTAAGATCCAGGTCATTGCTCCAGGGAAGACCCACACAGCTGCCATTGATGGTACAACAAAAACACTCGTGGAAAACAAAGTGGAAAATATCACAATTTCAAGGAGGTGTTATTTCATGTATGATGCATGATGTCTGGTTTTGCAGAACGTGGTCGTCTGATCACCTTTGGCTGCAATAAGTACGGGCAGCTGGGGGTGAAGAACTTCAAGAAACACCAAAGTGTCCAGGTCCTAGTCGGACCATTTGGAGGGAAGACAGTGACCAAAGTGTCTTGTGGAGATGGGTTCACTATTGCAGCCACTGAAGGTAAGAACAGTACATGTAGTCCAGGTGTGGCAACAATATTAAATACATTATAGTTTTATATTCTGTGACTTCAGTGGGTATATCTGGATTTTTTTTAACCTGCAGACAATCAGATTTTCGCATGGGGAAACGCAGGAAATGGGAGACTTGGGATGCCTGCTGATAAGGGATTTGGTTCAGAGGTTTGTCCTGCCATGCCAAGACCCATCTTTGGTTCACTCCACCATGTGCCAGACCTTTCTTGTCGTGGCTGGCACACCATTATTATAATGGGTCAGTCATCAGAATCAATACACACTACAGACATTACAACATATAAAATAACAAAAATATTTTATTTATATATTTTTCTTTTGTTATAGAAAAAGTGCTCAACTCAAAGACCATCCGCTCAAACAGCAGTGGCCTTTCTATTGGTAGTGGTAAAGGCAGTTTTTGTCAGATTTGTGTATAGGTTCATGTGGACTGATTGGTGGTAAATGTGCATTTCTCCTTGTGTGTGTATGTTTAGGGCTGGGTCATGAAGCTTCAAGATCTACAGTAGATCTGGACATAGAACCTGGTTCAGAGACAGAGTGTCGTGACAGGGGTCTTGGTGGTACAATGGAGGTTAACACGGATTGCTTGATGGAGACCCCAATGATGTCAATGACAAATCAGACCGGGGACAGCTCCTGCCCTCTGTGGCTTAGAAAGGTTTGTTCCTGTCAACGGTGTGTCATAGTTTGAATCACAAATTAAAATGCAGTCACTAATTGAGAGAGGTTCTCCGCCAACAGGAGCTTGAGGACGCTGAGTTCATCCCGATGCCTGAAGACTCGGAGCTGTCTACTCCTGACCTCCCTTCTATTTCTGAGAGCGTAACTCTACCATATGAGGAACTGAGAGAGCTTAAGGCCGCGGCAGCAGCAGTCAGTAAAAAAGACCTATCGGTAATACCATGAATACTGCAGAATTTCCACATCAAGGAATATTTCAGTTAAATGTATCCATTCCATTCAGACTTTTATCTCTGTTGGCTCTACAGACTAAGCGAATGAGCTGCAATAAAATCAATGGATTGGGAGAGGGTGCCATCTGCCGAAAAGGAGAATCGGGTGCATGCTGCAAAGCAAGTAGTGAGGTGGCACAGGTATCAATTGTACACACTCAGCAGTGTACATCATAAGATATTAAGTGTACTCTATAATGGCAAATTGACAGTAGATCATGTTTTGCAGCTGCAAGAGACAATCGCCAGTCAAGAGATGCGGATTCAGATGCTTGAAAAGCAGGTGATTTTTTTTTTGCTTCTAAATCCATCCACTTTGGAGCAGACTGTAATCAATATGCTTTAATAACCGCTAGCATGTATTGTATCTGTCTCTAGGTCCAGGAGCAGCAGAAGGAGAATGAGAAGCTCTGGGCAGCATTCAATCGTTTAGCGCTGCAGGAAGCTGGATGTGACAATAATGGAAACCATCGCTCTGATCCTGTGCCTGGGGATGGAGGGGGAGGAGGAAGAAGAGGCGGATTCACACATCACGGAGGCCGATCAGCTGGTGCCAGCGTGTGAGACCTGCATGTCGTGGTTATGGGATTGTTACGAGAAGTGTCAAAACTTGCTGGTTTGTAGGGAGGTAGAGGTTCGGTTAGAGGTGCAGCAGAGACGGTGTCCTCATTCCCACTCAATGGTTACATTATAGTATGTTTAACAGAGTGCTGAGTAGCATGATTACATTTTATTGCATAATGTATAACACGTTGCACACTTGTTCACCTGGGTGCGGTGATCTAATTTCTCCAGAGACTGAAATGTTGGCTGGATTCAACATGAAGCATCAGACCTTGACAGCAACTGCGAGGGACAGTCTGATCACAATGTTACACCGCAATGTGAAGCCTACATATTGGTGGTGTTATTGTTGACTCTTGGTGAGGTCAGCGTTGAGGCTTTAGTCCCTCAGACTTTAGTATTTATAATACACCAGTTTAGATCAGCTTAACCAAATAGGAAACAGTTTCCTAATGTATCCAAAGTTGTTTTCTTTTTTTAAGTAGTGAGATATGAAGATGTGTTGGCATCATCTTCCAATGTGAAAACAGAACTTTATTATTGCATAACTTTGAAAAAATTTTAATTTCAGGTGTTTTGAAAAGTGCCTAATACAATACAGCCTCTTAACTTTTTCATATTTATCACACATTTTAGCAAGCATATCTAAATTATCTCATGCAAACATCTATTTTCAATTGCATGCTGTAGTGTCATATTAAGAGCATTTGTGTGAAACACCAAACTACTGATTCATTTTTTAAACAAGTAGGTTATTTTTCTTCTTACTGTCTTTAACCTTGAATTCTTGCAGCACATGTAGTTGTGTTTTCTTTATGTGAACACTTGAAAAGTTTTCTCATGTGGCCTTTAAAAGATTTATAATATAGCTGACCTTGCAGCTATAATATCATTTTTTTTTTACTTTTTTGTCTGCCTTTGGTACCTAAGCCATTTTGTTTGTCATTTGTGAAACCAAATATGTAACTGCATCTTTTTTAATGTCTGTTGGGTGTGTTTATTGTGTGTCTTATATTTGTGTAAAATCCCTAACCCATAACTCGTGGTCAGATGAGCTGTCAGATGTCAACAGGGTAACACTGGCAGCATTTCATGCAGTAAATGCAGCACTGTATTTTACAAAGCCATTGAAGCTAGAATGAATGCAACTATGACAATGTTGTACCTTGGGTGAAATATTTACTGTTGCTTTATATTTTGCGTACAAGCCATAAATAAAACCAATAGCTGTATTTCATTACTTGTGTGTACTGTAGGTATTTCTATTTAACAATCTCAGATATGAACATTGACACAACAGCAGATTTACAAACTTCTTCTACCAAGTGACTAAATGAGACATAGACAGTAACTAGATCATGGGTGACTTTGGTGACACCTGAGCGTCTGTTGCTTGTTTGGGTCAGCTTACTTGAGTTGCTTTGACTTTAGGGTGCCAGCTGGGAGTTGGCTCCGGTGTAGATTGCTTATGTTTCCCTTGTAGTTTCGTTTTTTTGTCTTTATGTCCTGGACAAAAAGATGTTAAAACAGTGTCAGGTTCTTGTGTATTTAGACATGTATTACAAAGTAATTAAATGTGAGTTTCAGCCTGTGGTGACACCTATACTTACATTTGGTGTCTCACTTCTTGTGTGAGTTTTTAAGAACTCCCCCAGATCTGACCCCTTGGTCCTATGAGCGTAGGAGTTGTAGACTTGACGATGCGACTGTTTCAACTTTTTACAGATTTGGACATGCCTCTCCAATCTTTCTCTTACAAACATTCTGCTGCAAATTTTGCAAGGAAGACTCTGGATACTGACAACTGTGCTATCGAGGAGTTCAAATTCAGCTTGCTGTGGTCCGCTACGTTGAACAGGATTAGACTCGAGAGGTTTTCCTCTGTGGTGTTCTGTGGCCATCTTCAGAGGGGTGTCTTGTTCACTAACTGAGCAGTCAGTCTCCAGATGTGTTCCTTCTCCATATATCTTTTCCTGTGTCTGACCTCTATCCCTCACAGAGGCCTTACTTTGTTTGTTGTGTTTTGTTTTCTCTGCTTCTCTCCAAATGACATCATCCCTTTCATTCTCTCTTTTTCTTCTGCTATGCTCTTTAACATTGTGCCATCTTGATGGGTTCAGTTCCACACTTACTTCTTGCTCTTTGGTCTTTATGGTCGGATAGGTCTCTTCATGTATAGTGCTCATATAATCCTCAGTCTGCTGCTCTTGTCTTTTCTTCACTTGTTTAAAATCTCTTTGTCCTCTATCCTGCATCAACATGTCCCTGTTTCTCTCAGGCCTGTCCTCTCTAGTCTTTTGGTCGTCACCTGCAGCTCTGTCCCTCTGGATTTTTTGTCTTATTTGTTCTTCAACCTTCCAGAGCTTCTCCTGTAGCATGAGCTTTTTTTCATGAATTTCTCTACTCATCTGCAGATCTGAACCAGGCACTCTGTGTGAATCTTCCTTTGAGTGGCTGAACTGTGGATCTCCTGGACGTGTTGAAACAGTCATTTTTTCAAAATCACGCAAGATTTGCATCCTGAGAGGTCTGTGGATAACAGGCTTGGTTGGAAATGGGGGGTCATCAGCAGCATCTGCTTTCCTATTAGACACAACACCATGCTGTGCATGGCTGTAGACATTACCATGTCTTTTTCCTGCAGTGTTGTATTGCCTTTGCATATTTAAGCAATGCATAAGCAATTTCCCCCTGGATTTAATCAAGTGTTACTGATTCTGATCGTGTTGTGCTGCTGTTCCATAGATTCAGCCTCTGTCCTAGATGTTGTCTTAGATGTTTTCTATACTGTAAACAAGCAGAAACTAAAATAAGGCTTAAAGTCAATGTAATTTACAGGTCAGCACTTTGCAGAATACTAAACACCTAGCCTTACAAGAAAACATGCAAGAGAAGTATTATAGGCTACATTACTGGGGTGAGAGGATTAGAAAATAAAATACTTGCAATACCTGACTAATAGGCTAGTCGTTAACAAAATAATACAATTAAAAAAAAACTCAAAATGAAGCTCCTATTTACTTACCAGTGTGGATACTTAATCGGTTGTTAACGCAATTGGCCAAGAGTTCGGTAAACTTTCATACATTTACTTTATCTTCGTATAAATGTCTTTATCATTATCTGATGCGACACAGCTGCGTTTACGTTTGTTGCCTAGAAACCAAGTTTCTAAGCTATCCTTTGATTGGTCAGTTAAAATCATCACTTCCGGTAGTGTAGTCCCGGATGTTTTAAACTCGACATCGTTCGGAGCCGAGGGATCGTGTCAAGGCTTCCCAATAACATTCAGGTAATTTACATGAACGACAGTTAGCTTATTGTCTAATACGTATTATATGTAGTTAAGACAGTTAAGTATTAAATTATTATATTGTGTTAGCATAGCTTTTAGCCAAAACGTAGTGCCTGCAATGCATGATGGGTTTGTAGCACAGGCGATGCGGCACCAAAGGACTCTCTTGTTTCTCTGTTTTTAGGTCCAATATGTCCAATGAAGACCTAATTTCAGTGGATTATGAAATTTTTGGCAGAGTGCAAGGTGTATTTTTTCGGAAGTACACTCAAGTGAGTTTGACATTGGTCTGCTTCCCTCATTAGCTAAGCATGACTGACTTTTGCTGGTAGTCAATGTAGTTTTTAATGATAAGCAGTCTGTCCAACAGTGTCATAGCTTCTGAGGCTCACTTATTATAAGGCTTTCTGTATAGTTTTACCTATTTGTATGACTTCTCATCTATGTCATCCCTGTCTGCCATGTTCACCATTATAACTATCAGTGTCATTTTCCAGGCTGAAGCGAAGAAACTTGGCCTGGTAGGCTGGGTCCAAAATACTGGAGCAGGAACAGTTCAGGGTCAGCTACAAGGTCCGCGTGGCAAGGTGAAAGAAATGCAAGAATGGCTGAGATCCACTGGGAGCCCAAAGTCACATATAACAAAGGCAGAGTTCAACAACGAGAAGACGGTTGACAGCCTAGAACACTCTTCTTTTAACATTGTAAAATGAAATAACATTTGGACTGTGCCTGTGATAGTGACACTAATAATAATAATAATAAGCAGATATCTTATTTATTTAGATTTTTTTTTATTGGTTGGATTTTAACATTTGAATGACTCAAATGAAAAACGTGTGTAATGTGTCATTAACATCCACAAAATATGTATTTACAGTAATAAATGGGGAGTTCATTTAACAGGGTTCACATTGTTTGAGTTTTATTGCAACAAATATAAGTGGATGTTTCCGTATTTTACAGCCAGTTGTAAAATATTTTATAGGTGTGGTTGCTGCAGGCATCATCTGCCTGCATAAAAACAAAACAAACAAAAACAATTCTAAAGAGCCTGATAAAAGGGTAAAATACTTATTGAAATACTTTTTGTCTTGTGTAGCACCTAAACAAGCCGGTTGTTGTAGGAACATGATTACAAAATTGTGAAAACTGCCTTAAATAGATCACTGTGGTCATTGTGTGTTATGTCTTTATGGCAAAATTGATGACAGCTGATATTTTTAACGTTGTGGTTTAATATGGATGGGTACATTAATTATAGATATATATATTAATGTAGTTAATGTGGATTTTTGCCCGGGTCTGAAATAGCACACTTCGTACAGTAGGTGGTGGTAAACATACCAAGCTGCCCCGTAACAACAAGAAGGCAGTGGGAATGATGCGTTTGGCGGACATTCGGAAATCAGATTTTCATATGAAAGCACCCTGTTTAGCCAAACAATTAGGAGTCTGACCACTGGTATTTGTTACATAGCATGTATGTAAGTGGTGTTAACTTTACCAGACATTTTTGTGGACATTCTCGTGTCACCAGAGCGTTTGTTTGACTGTGTATTAAAGGTAAACTCCGACGTAATTTGAACGCAGCTGTAGTTAGATCCGTCACACCAGACGATGGCAGTATTCGCTTATTCTGTTAGCAGTACATGGGTAAGGTCTTCTTCTGTAGCTCGTTGACTGTAAACAGTAGCTGAGCTATTGTTGGCATATGTGTTTTAGTATAATTTTTTATCACGTTTCAATGTATTGTGAAGCTCGACTTTTGACATGTTTGCTCAAGGGTTTTCGTTGGAACTAGTGAAACTAGCTAGCATTATATACGTTAGCATGTTAGCGACGAGCAACTATTTTTGTACTTTGCAGTCGATTCTAACAAGTAAATGACTCAACTTCCAAAAACAGCAGAATTAAATGGTCGTCATGATTAAGTGTTTACCTAGAGAGGTTCAGGGTAAACTGCGTTCCGGTGTTGCCATTCCCACCCTTCAACAGTGCGTGGAGGAGCTGATTCTAAACAGCATTGATGCCGGGGCAACGTGTGTGGGAGTCAGGATGGACATGGAGGCATTTAAAGTTCAGGTAATCGACAACGGTGCTGGGATGAGTGCTGAGGACATGGAGTGTGTGGGAAATAGATATCACACGAGCAAGTGCAGCTCTCTTGGAGACTTGGATAACCTCAAATGGTACGGTTTCAGAGGAGAAGCTTTGGCAAGTATAATTTCTTTAGCCACACTTGTTGAGATCTCATCTCGGACCAAATCATCAGTGAAAACACACGTCAAAATTTTCAAAGGCGGTAAAGGCTTGGATGTCTTCGAAGCAGAGGCTACCCGACCATCTGCAGGGACGACTGTCATCATATGTAACTTCTTCCATAACATGCCAGTCCGGAGGAAGAGGGCCGATCCTGTGCTGGAGGGTGAGAGGATCCGACATAGAGTGGAGGCTATTTCACTGATGCATCCCTCTGTGTCCTTCACTCTGAGGAATGACTGCACAGGAGCCATGATGGTGCAGCTTCCGAAAGCCAGAAGCACCTATCACAGATTTGTTCAGATACACAGCCTTGAGCGAGCAGAGAAACTAGGAGAGATCAACTTCAAGCACAGACAGTTTGAAGTGATTGGTTACCTTGGCCGAGAAGGACACTACAATAACAGCTTACAGTTCCTATATGTAAATGAAAGACTGCTACTGAAAACAAGACTCCACAAGTTGCTGAACTTTCTCCTGCGCAGACTGAGCTGTTCGAACCAGAAAAGCGACAGTCCAGATGGGCACTCTGTAATCAGAAGTCCAAAGCACAAGCGAAGCCAAGAGATGTATGGAGTGTACATCGTCAATATCAAATGCTCCTATTCAGAGTATGACATCTGTCTTGAGCCTGCTAAAACTCTCATAGAGTTCAAAGACTGGGACAGCATTTTACTCTGTATTGAAGAAGCAGTGAAGGCTTTCCTAAACAGGGAGAACTTGGTGTCTGTTTTTTCTCAGGATGACTTGAATGGCTGTGTATCTCCAAAAAAATTCTTCGCTGACAGAACAGAGGAAGCAAACAATAGTAATCAAACAGGTGGCCAGTCCGCTACTTCTACACTGGATTGTAGTGTTGGAATGAAGCTGGCATCTGAATCTGTTCATCGAACGTGCACAGATAAAAGTCCTGAATCTGTCCTGAATGAGTGCAATGCAGCAGAGTCTGAACAGTCAAAACAAAAACAGACACATGCAAATGAGTTGGAAAAGATGCACAGTGAAACATGTGCAAGGGAAGAATGCAGAGACAAAACACCATGTGATATGGATACAGTGCAGTCTGCATTACATAATAATGTTAATGAAGAAAAAGAGGCAACATTAACTAAAGCTGGGGAAGAGTCTGAACTTGTACAAATGTCATTTGAACCAGAGTGTGTACTTTCCAAAGATAGACACATAAACATGTTACCTCAGACAGGTAATCACACTGCCTCAACCTGCAATGCCACTTCTCTGCACAGGCACCACCAGAAAGCTCAACTTGATTTAGGCTGTAATCAGATAATACATAGTGACAACCAATGTACAGGCAGATTTGGACAAACTTTTGGAAGTAACAGAAAGATCAGTCTGTCTGATCCATACATACATGAGAGTCTGCAGACACATGACCTTTCCCAAACCAATGCAGCATCACTCCAAGAGGATTTAGCAGCAAAATGTGAAGAAAAAACCTCAAAACGCAAAATCTCACTGGATGATGGATGGGACAGATCATTTCAGAGAGGAGAATCAACTTCTAGTGTCCCCTCAAAGGTTCCCAGAATAGTTTCTTGTGAGAAATTGTCAACATATAAAGCATCTGGATCTCTTGACAAGTTTAGAAGACTATATGTTAAACCTCATGGACTGAAATTCAAATATCAGAAGGATTGTTTAAAAAACACTAGAGTTTCTCAGGAAGACAGGATTATTTTGAAGCCTCAGAGTGCATCAGTTTTCCCAAAAGATATACAAGATGAGAGTGTTTCACAAACACAGGAAAAACAAGAAACAGAAAGTCCACCAGCCCTCTCAGTCAGCCCCATTAAGCTACAACCAGCCATAGCTCAAAGTGGAGGTAAACCTAATTTGAAACAACACAGAATAGAAGACTCAGCAGTGTTGCTAAACATGTCCGTGACTACTACAAAGAATAATACCTATCCCAGGAGTAATAACAATGGTATCCAAGATAGCAACAATAATGACAATTCCTGTGACACCGCACCAAAGCTTCAGCTAGTCTCAGAAGTCAATGCAAATCCTGAGGAGGTAAAGGAAACCGCAGCAAGTGACTGGCTTCATCACTATGACACATCTGTTGGAAAGACAGTCTATGTCAACAGAGTGACAGGGCTCAGCAGATATGAGGATCCAGCTGCAGAGGAGACAAATGTTTGCTGTACGTCTGATGTCACCAACATGGCAGTTAGTGTCATCTCTGAAATGGGTGAGTTTACAGACGTGATACATGCAAATTTCCACCACTGTCACACTAATAACACAGAAAATCTGCCCGTCATTTTAGAAATGTTGTGTTCTCCTGTGGATAGAGTGCAGGCTTAGACTGTACATTCATGTCCCTGTTTCTTGAAATGTAGGGATGGAATACAGGTGTTACCCTTTTCAGTTGGATCTAGTTTTGCCTTTCCTGCCTAAACCCAGGCCAGAAAGAGTGATTAGCTCAGGCAGTGACTATAAAGGTATTTCACACACATATCAGAGTGTAGAGTGTAAGGGCCCAACACACACAATGTACGCAAAGTTTATGTTTGTGGTCACGTCATGTGGTTTCTCCTTACAGATGATGATGGCGAGAGCTCAAACTCACTCTCTTTACTGTACTCAAAATGGAAAAATCCTGTGTTTGTCCGCCCTCCTATGGTAACATTTTTTACATTTGTATTCTTGTTTGAGATGTTTGTACTTAATGATGTTTAAGGTAATTAAAATCTATTTCTTTGTTTTTGTATGCATCATTAGGTTGGTGTGGACATTTCTAGTGGACAAGCTGAAGGACTGGCTGTGAAGATCCACAACATCCTGTTTCCATATCGCTTTTCTAAGGCCATGATTTCATCAATGAAGGCAATTTCTTCCTCTGACTTTGATCATTTCTTCGTATTTTGGCAACCTGGAATGAAATGATGCTATGAGGCTGTTGTGCTTGTAGGTTATTCATCAAGTGGATAAAAAGTTTCTCGCTTGCCTTATCAATACAAGAGATGAAGAGCCAGTGGTACATACTGAAACTGAGGGTATGGGCAGAAGCTTTGAATATGTTTTGTTGTTTACAGATTGTGTATTTAAAAGTTTTTACATTATCTGTTAAAAAACCCAGGAAACCTTCTGGTGCTGGTGGATCAACATGCTGCACATGAGAGAGTACGACTTGAAAATTTAATCGCAGGTAAAGAAAACAGTGGACAATAAAGGATTATTTAACCAAAAATTTGTCATTGGGAAACTGATGTATTGATGTGTTGTAGATTCATATGAAGACAATCCAGATGCACTGGGGGAAAGACGCCTGTGTTCATCAACCATTTTGCCACCTCTTGAGATCAGCATAACAGACGATGAGCTAAGACTGCTGAGGTTGGATTTCTACTCTACCAGTTTGTTTGAGCATAGCTAAATACGAAGAGATGCTAGCATTTATTGAGTATAGAACAAGTCTGACTGACACGCAGGGGCATTAACAGATAGGCATGTGACAAACAAGCAAGAAAAAAACTCAGTCGAACATGTTTTTTTCCTCCTAAAATTGATTTAAAAAAATGGGCAAGTGGAAGAACTGGAACAAATTCTGCAAGGGTCAGATTGAGATGGCCAGACAGCTGGCTCGGAGCATCTCCAAAACTGCAGCTTTTGTAGGGTGTTCTTGGCAGGTAGACAACTTGATGTTATGGCTGATCGTTGTATCTCCCTGCAGATCTTGTCAGGCACATTTGAGGAGTCTGGGCCTGGAAATTGCTTTCCCACAAACTGCAGATACAAAAGTGTTTGTTGGGAAGGCACCGCTGTGCTTTATAGAAAAAGAGAGTAATGAGCTGAGGCGGGGGAGACCATCTGTTATCAGGCCTATTGTTGAGGTAAGACTTTCAAACCCTCATTTAAAAGTGATTTACCTTAGTGAGGCTGTTAACGCCTGTGCTTTGCTTTCTCTCACATCAGGAGTATATCCGAGAGCAGATTGAGGTAAGCTGGATCCTGTCCGGTCACAGTTTGAACTTCTGTGCTTACTGATCAATAAAAGAATTTCTTCTGTCTTTTCAGTTACTTCACTCAACAGGTAGAGTGAGGGGAACGTTGCCTCTAACTGTCCTGAAAGTGCTTGCCTCACTAGCATGCCATGGTAAAGATGAATTATTTCCCTGTGTTATTTTTTTTTTGCTGTTACAATTAACCTCACATTTTTGACATTTTCAAACATGCATTATAAACAGGAGCCATCAAATTCAACGAAACTCTGACTAAAGATGAATGCCACAGCTTGGTAGTGTCCTTGTCATCCTGTCAGCTGCCTTTCCAGTGTGCTCATGGCCGTCCCTCCATTGTTCCCCTGGTAGATATCCTTCATTTGGACGAAGACCAGAAGGTACCAGAATGTAGTAGCACATCTGAAGTGTGGACTAAATGTAGGATTCAGAGTAATTTGCAGCACAGCAATCTGATGGTGACTAAGCCTTCCTGTCCTTGCAGGACTTCCAGAAACCCAACCTCAAAAAGCTGAGAAGAATGTACAAAGCATGGCAACTATATGGGAAATAGAGAAGTGTTATATAAGCCCTATATTGCAATGTGAAGGGATATGTACAAAAAGCTTTACAGTGTTGTAACTCCCCAGAAAGAGGAAATACTAAAATAAACTGTGATGATCAAATGTGATGCATCATCAAAAACAAACAAAAATGCAAAAAAATGCAGTAAGTAGTAATGTATTTGTAATAATATTTAATAATTTTTGGAATGTGTCTGAGATCAGAAATTACCCATAAAATAGTATTTAATTGCATTTTTTACATATGGACTTAGGTGTTGCTGCAGCTTCCCCCACTCTTTATTTATTGTGTAACTGTTGACACCAAAACACATCTTGTAATTTAAAAAAAAGA
The DNA here is from genome assembly GCF_900634625.1 of Parambassis ranga. NCBI lineage: Eukaryota > Metazoa > Chordata > Actinopteri > Ambassidae > Parambassis > Parambassis ranga. The sequence continues at coordinate 8,481,116 of NC_041042.1, read as the reverse complement.
AGAAGATATTTTTGTACCAAGGCTCCTGATGGCTTTGTTTTAGAGGACTGATACTGAAGGTGACAGTGGTCTCAGTGGGGAGACAGATGAGTAGCAGGTGGGTGAAGGTAAGATTATTTTATTTTCTTGTACACTTGTACACTGCATCTGCCATTTGTATTTGTGGAATCTAAACAAGTGAAAGGTTGATAGTTTATGTGTATATAGGGCTGTCTGCCGTGTGATGCGTTCATGCACCCTCAGACAGCACAACATGATGTAGCTCTTTAGTTGTACGGTCGGTCTAGCAGGGCAGCTGTCAGATGCACACGCGCTGTGTAAACGTGCTGCCGCTGCTCTGTTGTTGTGATTGGAAGTAAAGGGTGGTGATGATAATGCTGCTCCCGTTCAAATGGCTCTCCTCCTTCTCCTCCTCCTCCTCCTTCTCCCCCACAGTTCCGGGTCATGTCACATGACTTGCCCGCCCCCACACGTCTCCGCTTCAACATCGCCTCTCCCAAGTAAACAATTCAGCATCATTTCATTGTCAGCCAACAGTCTGATTCTCTGAAGCAGAGCGATGCCTGTCAGACAGCTTTGAGTTTCATAAAAATTTAAATACGTGCACTAACGACTTAATTGCGTGATTAAATCTATGAGCTATATTTATATATATATATATATATATATAAAATATATCGTGCCCAGTCGACCTTGGGATGAAATTAACTTCCACGTTAGGCCTATTAAACACAATCATTCCCAAAACGCATATTTTAGGCTTCATTAAATAAACGCATCAGAACATATCATTTTAAAAGAAATGGTTACATATGAGTATTTATAAATAGTCACGTTTTCACCCCATATTGCATAAATAACAGCCGATATTTATGAATGGGAGTAAGGACTGCTACACGCGGTGTTCATTCGGCGACAAAGTCGCGACTACATCTGAGTAAACCTGTTAAAATGTCTGTGATGGAGGACACATGCTAGAGGATAAATGTCTAAATAATGCTCCTTCACAACAAAATGTAGGCCTGCGTGGCTGTCAGGCTGACCCCCCCTCCGCGGATGGTACAGTCTTGGTTCATTCATAAAATTCTAGCAGAGCATAAAAGGAGGGGCTTGCATTCTAGTCGTCCAGTTACCAGGTATATACCTGGAGAAAAGACCCGAGCCGCTCTTCCCAGCGGAAGGCCACGGTCGTATTTGTCATTGATCAGTGCACTGAGTGTGTGTTTTTGTTTTTTCCTCCGTGGTGTATCATAAGAACCTGACGCCTGACATGGATTCAGACTCTTCCACCTGCAGGACAGAGTCTCCTGTCGGGACACTCTGCCAGAAGACGCCAGAAGAGGCGAGTTCTCCAGCTTCCTCCTCAGAGAGCAATGCAAAGGTATGAATGGCTTTGTTAATAATTTATTCAACATGCAACCCAGAAAGGGGGGGGGGGGGCATAAACAGACTGAATGTCCCCCCCATTTTATATGTGATCCACAGACTGAATGCTTTTCATCTTCGCGGTGGGGGGAGGGGGAGGTGGAGCTGATTGATAAGATTTTAATTAACTGGATGCGCTTTATTTTTAAACATCGTCTCTGATAGATTTACTGTAAAGATGGAGCAGGGATCAGAGCAGGTGCAGATGTGTGGCGGGGTGGAAAAATAGCCCTGTAGATTGTGTTGTTATGATTCCGACGTCCTGATACCATATGTGAGCGTGTCGATGCAGCGGTTCATTGAGAAAAATAAATCCATTCAGGAGACTCCACAGCATCTCTGCGTCAGTGTTGACGTCAGAAACAATGATAAAGTCAAATATTGATCTGGAGAAGGCTATTTCTGGTGGGGTATATTTCAAGAAATATAACACATGCTGCCTACTCTCTGTTTTTAGACCATTGACATGTGATTTTTTTAAAAAAAAATAGATATTGTTCTAACAATAAGATCCACTTGAAATAATTAAAACAAAAAAAATCCTTATTGTAGTCTTCATGTCAATTATTTCCATTTTTTCAGGAGGTCTGTCAAGACATGAACGCTCAAGACTCCCCATTTGTTCCAACAGTTACAGCAATTTCCTCCACCCCAGATTTCCAGTGGATGGTCCAGCCTACGATTATTACATCTGTCTCTCCGTCTCTGGGTAGCAAGCAAGCCAATGAACCACAAAGCTCTCAGCAGGCAACACCCAAAGCAGGCGGGAATAAGGGGAAAAATGCTGCCAGAAAGGGGAAAGCAGAACAGGTAGGTTAGCTCAGATGAAGTCCACCTGCTATTGGATAGAATGGTCAATAGTGTCAATTTGCATATGTCAATCTGATTTCCTGGTGTGCAACAGTGCTGGTTGTGCACGCTCCTCCGGTGCCGTATGCAAGCTGTGTGCCTTCCTTAGTCAGTCAATTTATATTCAGGTCACAGCAAGTCTGCAACAATGGTCTATTTTTAGACGCATTGCAGCGAAACATGCTTTTGCCATTCTTCAGAGGGAGAACTGGGAACGGATGCAGTGGATTAGGGGATGAAATGGCTGGAATCTTCAAGGTAATAACTGAATCACTTCTTTTGCATGCCAGCTGTCTCCAGAGGAGGAAGAGAAAAAGAGGATAAGGAGGGAGAGGAATAAAATGGCCGCAGCAAAGTGTCGCAACAGACGGAGGGAACTCACAGACACACTGCAAGCTGTAAGTAAACAGTGATCCATTTATTCAGCTGTCATTTGCTCCTACTGTTGTGTGTTTTCCGGTTGGATGATTTTGGATGTTGATCTATCTGAAGGAGACAGACAAGCTGGAAGAGGAAAAAGCAGCCCTGGAGACAGAAATAGCCAACCTCCTGAAAGAGAAAGAACGCCTCGAATTTATCCTCGCCTCACACAAACCCATATGCCAGATGTCAGAAGAGCTTGAGTCTATTTTCCAGGAGCCCGCAGGGTCCCCAGAGCTACCACCCAGTCCAGACGTGGACAGACTTCCAGAGGACGGCACCCAGGAAGCTCCTTCACTCCAGGACATGGACATCCCCAGTGATCCGTCCACAGCCATCTCTGGGAACTCCAATATCTTGCTGTGTGCCAGTGCTGAAATCAACATCTGCGATCTGGAGCCCTCTCTGGACATTAAGGAGGGGCTGCTGGACAATATGTTACCCAGTTTGGAGGAGAAAACTCCAATGGAGACAGCTCGATCCGTCCCAGACATAGATCTGAGCAGCTCTCTTGGAGTCTCGGACTGGGAGACTCTGTACAAGTCTGTTTCCAGCGACCTGGAGCCTCTCAGCACTCCTGTGGTGACGTCCACCCCCACCTGCAGCAGCTACCTGTCTGTCTTCACCTTTGCATGTCCCGAGCTGGACTCTCTCACAGAGGCACTAGACAGCCATAAAGGTGGAGGCAGCAAGGCTGAATCTGTCGACATCCTCAACTCTCCAACTCTCCTGGCCTTATAATTGACAGAGGGAGGTCATCCGTCTGATGTCTCTGGTTTCTCTGTTTGCAGGTCCCTGACTTTGAAATGATATGAACAACAGTACGCTGTAACACTTCAAGGAATACATTCATGAAATGTCTTGTGTGTGACTAAGCAAACATATAAACTGTCTCCAGATACATAGCCAACAGAGTGATGTAGCTGAAAGCATGGCTTTTAATTTAACAAAGGGGGGCTGAAGGAAGTTCTGATTTTAAAACGCATGCAGAGAAATTCCAAATAATTTTCAGAGCTCATATACTATATCTGATCTGTTACTAGATCTAAGGTGTAACGTGGAATTTAATGTAACAGTATGGTTTTGTGTTTTAGGTGTCAATAGTGTATCGATTGCTGTAAATGTTGTATTCATCTATGTTCAGTACCTGCATACCTCAATGTCATCAACTGTGCTTTGACCTCATTGTTAAGATGTTAAGAGTTTTCCATGAAAACATCCAGTGCTATATATATAAATATATATATCTTATCAAGATGTAACTTATGATTTATTTTTTTACCTTACAGATTTTGACTTATTTGTTAAAATTTAAAGATAAATAGGCTGAAAAAAATGGGCATTGATTGCTTATCTATGCTGCTGAATAATTCCAATAAATCCAAGTTCACAGTGGTGAATGTTTGTTAATCAATTCCATGAAGTTGAAACAAAGATGCTGGAAGCAGATGTTTTGGATATATGTGTGTGTGTGTGTGTTGCCTGCAGTTCAGTGTCTATCCTGTATTTCCAGGCCAGGCCACAGTGCTGTCGTTGCAGCAGTCTGCAGCCTCAGTGTTTCTTTATGGGAGGAGCGGTGCGACTTCCCCACTTCTGCCCCCACTATGTACTTTTTTACATCCCTGCTTACGTTTGGCTGGCATAGCCTAATTTCCGCATTCCCAAATCCTCCCAGATTGGGGATCACGTTTAAAAAAATCGGGCTGATGCAACGATTTCCACTTTTTAAAATCTACTGTCGACCCTCGGCTGACCAGAAGAAAGGACATTTGTTGCACCTGGGATCAAAGTCAGGTCGGTGTTACAAAACTTCATAAGCTGGATGTGCATTTTTGTTGTTGTTGTTGTTGATGTTGTTGTGTAGACTTACTGGCTGAATGGCTCGTTGACGCATCGGCCATAGTTTGTAGCGATGTTTTCCGTAATGCAGCTGTTTGTGTGCGCTCCGTGTGTTTTGTAGCTGTGCGGGGTAAAGCTGAGTGCTGCAGAAGCAGCCGTTCTTTTGTTTGCATGCTCCTCTTACAGGAGTCGCAGCGCGCACAATTCAGAACAAAATGTTCTTATACTTAGCCTGCTGTTGCATTAACGTCAGTGCTGCGCAATGATTCATGTGCTTCACGTGAAACATGTGAAAAACTAAACAGCTGTAATTTTTTTTTATCAGTGCAGGTCTCTGATGGAAAGACAAAGTTACGTAAGATAAATGCCGCACTGACAAAAAACTTCCGCTTTCAAGTTGAGCAGTTGAGCAGTGTTAGCGTCAGAAAGATGACTGCAGGGATAAAAAGTTTATTCATGGCTGCACTGGAGTGCAGTATTAAGCAAACGAAAAAAATTAAAAATTTAAAATAAATAATGAGGATACTCTTTAATAAAGTTTTCACTGCAACTAAAAGATTTTTGTTTTAATTGTGCATTCTGAGCTATAAAAGGAATGTTCAACTTCTGATTGGGCATTTTGTAAAATAAAAATAAATCAATACATAAATAATAACTGGTTTCTCATGGAGTGATTACAGGTGACAGCCTGTTTTCTTCTTGTTGTTGGTGACCTGCTGAGGTCCACTTTGTCTTTCTGAGTTGCATTTGGAGGGAGTGACAGTGAAGGTCATCCCCATGTGAGATTCAGTGTGTCCATGTTCTCACAGTTCACAGATCAAATTAAATCCAGGTGTCTGTTTCCTGTATGGTGATATTTTGTCAGACGTTATACGTCCACTGTGAGTAATTGACCTCAGATAGTGCTTTTTGGCTGTGTCATGTGGCTTGGAAATCTGCTGAGCTGTTGTTGTAATTTCCTGTGTCTTTGGTTTCGCCTTTTCTCACACGCCTCTGTCATTGTTTTCTGTTTGTGTTTTTATATCCCATACTCGATCAGTGTCATCATCTGGAGGATGCCACAGTTAGCAGATTTGTCTTGGCTGTGGCAGCATGAGAATAAAGTAGACTTTTGTTTATTCATTCCAGGGAAAGTATAGGGAAATAATAAAATAAGTCACGGAGCAGCCACTTCAGCATTCTGCTGCTGTAACCACCATTCATCACAGAGCAGGGAGTCTGACTGCTAAAAAAAGGATCAGTGCACCTCAGGCAAATGCTTTCTTGCAGGTCAAATACAGCACTTTTGTTTTCAATTTGTTTTGTTGGAAAAAAGCTGTTTTCTTCCCTCACGCTATAAAAAAGGCCCCATTATGCACTATAACAGGCAGGGCAGACAGAGTTTTATGTGTTTTTCATTGATCTGGTTAAGTCGCCGTCTGAGTATGTCTCCCATTTTCTCCCTCCTAGCTGTGGTCACGACCGAGTCTGACACGATGCCAGGACAAATCCCAGATCCCTCTGTGACAGCGGGCTCCCTGCCCAGCCTGGGCCCACTTGCTGGGATCTCAGCCACCACGCTGACTGACAAGCTCAAATTTGGCGACCTCCAGGAGTTTGGGACGATGCTGTCACCTCTGCACATCCTGGGCAGTCTGGGGAAGAGATCACTAGTCATCAAAACTGAGGTACTGAGCACATTGTGTAAAAGAAATCTGTGTTTTTACTCAGATTACACACTCTAGATACAATGATCTTTAGGTGTCATAAACAGGTTTGCTTGAAGTGAAAGCGCCTTTGTTGTTGAAGTCATATTTTAATCAACAGGTCCCTCTAGTGGACATGGTGAGGTATTTTACTGTTGTTAAATGAACTGTGGGAACTCTCCACCATTATGGTCCAGGGGAGAATGGTGACATTAAGATTTATTTGCTTCTGTTAGATAATAGGGCAGTAAACACACTTGTCTAGTTTTTATTTTCATCCCCTTCTGAGCGCTCCTCCTTGTGCTGTTCTGTAGAAAGATGAGGAGGAAGAGAGGAGGAAACGAAGGCGAGAGAAAAACAAAGTGGCTGCAGCCCGATGTCGAAACAAAAAGAAAGAGAGGACAGATTATCTACAAAAGGTGAGATATGACCATAATCTGTGTATTATTCCACAGTTTGTTAAAATACATTTCCTTCTACAGCTCAGTCCGTCTGTTCTTTTCAGGAGTCAGAAAGACTGGAGATGTTGAACTCTGACCTCAAAGCTCAGATCGAGGAGCTGAAACTGGAGCGACAGCAGCTGATCCTCATGCTTAACCGCCATCGCCCTACATGTATTGTCAGGACGGACAGTGTGAAAACTCCGGAGAGCGAGGCGAACCCCTTACTGCAGCAGTTGGAGGCCAAGTGAAGATGCAACCCGCTTCCACAAGCAGGTTAAAAGCAGCCAACGAGAGGCACTTAGGTTTGGTCCAGTCCCCCACACCTTAAAAACACACACAGTGCTGCAGCACAGCCTGTGGGTCCAGTGCACATGGACATGCTTTTCCATTTCAGAGCTCCACATATTTCATACAACCCCATAGGTTTCTGATTTATAAAAGCTAGAGTTCCAAAAACATCGATGTTTCATATCAGCGGAGTAATGTTTATGAGTCATTGTGGGTACAGACAGGGACAGGGGTGATAGCCCATTTGGAGAATCCGAACTTTAGGTGGAAGTTAGAGGGAAACCAGGCCCACAAAGAACCACATACAAACATCATTTCCTGCTCAGTTTCATTCATTCATTTGGTGACAGAACAGTTTTTATTATATATATATTTCTTGTTTATATTTTGGCGCAGGCGTCATGTATGCACATATAGATATGGACTGTTTACATTGTACTTTATTTTCTGTTACCATAATGCTACTACCAACTGTTCATGTTTTTATACTTTTGTATATGATATTATATAAGCATATAAGCTATCACAAAATCCCCTTTTGTATTTCAGTAAGAAATAAATGTTTAGTTTCTTTTTTACTGGATTTTTTTTCATTTTTTTGAAAATTAAAAAAAAACTCAGGTACAACAACAAGTTTCTATAAAGGTTGGGATGCTTTATAAAATACAGATAATTTTTTAAACATATGAACTCCTTTTGAATTTGATGGCAGGAGCATGTTTACTAACCCCAAATTCTTATTTTTACAGTTCCCAGTGTGTCCTAACTTTTTTTTAAACACTGCCATCTGGTGGTTAGTAGTTGCATTTGTTGTTATAATATATTATATTACTATATTTTATTACTTGTACTATTTTATTACTACATTCTGTGCTCAGTGTACACATGTTAATGGCTTCAATTGGAATTGGAGTGAAAATGTATTATTTATTTTCGATTTAAGTTTTAGATTTAATCGACTGTCTGTATTACCTATTACTATCCTTTTTATATATACAAACTAAACTGAGGCATGTAGTAACCAGAGATCTTAAAAGTACCAGAGACACATACTTGAGTAAAAGTACTCAAGTATTAAAAGTGAAAGTACAAGTATGGAGTTTAATGTGTGACGGTGCTGCTCAGTCTCTACCTAAAGAAAGCAGTCCAAACTTCTGTGCATGTAGTTCAGTGGTTCTGAGGCAGCTTGATGACCCGATGATGAAACCAGCTCCACCAAACCTGCTTGTAGTCAGCTGCAGAGCCATGCTGCTCTGGCAATGATGCTGTAATTGTAATGGAGGCTCTGCTCCAGTGTGTCACTGCCTGGTTGGGGGTTTATCACTTGTTCATGTGTGTCAGCCTGAACACGACTTAATGCCACAATTCCCAACATAATGAAAGACAACACAGAGCTGGGTTATCTGTCCCTTTACTTATGTAGATGGAGGGCGTGGTGCAGGGCAACAGAACAGTCATTAGTTTAACCTAAACAAATTCCTTGAAGTAATAATAATCATAACTACAGTCAAATAACCAACAGGCTCTGTGTATAACATAATTTTTCTCCCTTTTGCACTAAGCTCTAATATTTATAAAAGAAAAACAAACATATCAGTAACAAACTGCTTCCAGACTGGAAATGTATAAACTAAATTATCCATCTATCCTCAATATTTATCACTATAAAATCATCATATATGAACAATGTGGCATAAACAGCATACTTGCAGTGCATAATACTCCAATAAAGTACAGTAGTAAAGCAGTCATACTTCAGTCAAACCAACAAGGCACTCATTGTTTTTACCAGGAGGGATTTAACTGGCAGATTAACAAGACTGACTCAAATTCTGAATCCAGTTTCTGGTAGAGAAGGAGCACCACCAATAGTCCTCTTATTTATTTGCTTGTTTATTCTAGTGAGAGGACTTTCAGTTTTGTCTCTGAACATTTCCGATGTTATAGTAGGAGGTGGGATAGAGCCCAGGCCAACAGTCATGTCTTATCTCAGCAGCTGGGTGGAGTAAAAGTCGAGTCAACTCGCTCTTGGTCTGTATTTCTCAGAAAGCTCAAGTATTGAATGAACTTCTGCACAGTTCAGTCCTCTGGAATGATCAGCGACCTCAGTGTTAGTGTGAAGGCAGAGAGAAGCGGTCCGTTCTGTCAGTGAAGGCAGGTTGCTGTCACCTCTGTGAATTCTTCTTTTTTTTTCTTTGGAAGAAATCCTCTGAGGTTTTCTGATCTTCCAGTAACAGAAATGGGGGACCGCAGTGCTCAGGACATCAATGGTCCACATGTGGGGTCGAAATCTCCGGATGCCACTGACCAAATTGAACCCAGCAGCATCCCAAACGGAGACAGCGGCTCTGCGCTCACTACGCGCCTGTACAAGAAGCGCTGGCTGATTGTGTTCCTCTTCAGCTCATACTCTCTCAGCAACGCGTACCAATGGATCCAGTACGGCATCATCAGCAACATAATCATGAAGTTCTACAACGTGGACGGCTTCGCTGTGGACTGGCTGTCCATGATCTACATGCTCATCTACATCCCCTTCATCTTCCCAGTCACCTGGCTCCTGGATAAGAAAGGGCTGCGCACCACAGCGCTGGTGGCAAACGCTCTCAACTGCGCAGGGACGTGGATAAAGGTGGCCAGTGCCAGACCCCACCTGTTCTGGGTGACTATGCTCGGGCAGTGCGTAACTTCCATAGCCCAGGTATTCATCCTTGGGATGCCCGCCCGCCTAGCGTCCGTCTGGTTCGGCAGAGATGAAGTCTCCACCGCCTGCTCCATTGGAGTTTTTGGCAATCAGGTGAGTTGGAAGGATGTCACACTTTCTGACATGTACATGATATTAATCCACACATTTGGTTCCTGCACTATGTGCGCAGTTTATTATTTTATTTCTTAAAAATATTCATATATTTTTAATAAGCCACAGCATCATCGATCGTTTGATCTAAAGCAGTCCTACAACTCATTTATTTATAAAAATGATGTTATTCATGGCACAGTTTGCTATTTAATAGATACCATGGTATTTGAATTAAAGACATATATGATCAGTAATCTTCCATTGATGGAAGCATTAGTCAGTCTGATGTTGGTGACTAGGATTAGTCAGTATAACTGAACTGTGGAAGTCATAGTTAAGTTTCACTGCAAGAAAATGAAGGATGGACCCAGGAGAGAACACTGAGGGGAAAGAGCCATTGTTTTCAATGAGGAGGACAGGAGGACGGGAACACACAGGTCTAAGGAACACAGAGCCACACGCAGCAGGTGACCCTGTGGGTAAACAAACAATCCCACACGAACAGAGGGGAGCACAGGACCTAAATCAGTGAGACACCTGTGTCTTGTTTCCCTCCTGTATTTCCACATTAGGGTAGGAAGTAAAACTCATGGGGAAACACAAGGGAACACAGGTTTTAGAAATAAGACAGGGAGACACGAGACACAACTACTGACAAACACGGGAGGGACTGGAAGGAAACTTTACAACACACTTGCAGAAGTAAAGTAAATAGGACACAGGGGATGCACAGGGACACAGATCACAGAACAACACAGGAGGACGGGGCGAAAATGAAAACTAATAATGAAAAACCACAATGTCAAAATAAATTGAGAACTTTACAGAACAAGAAACAGGACCACAAACAAAATCTTGTTCATAGCCTCCAAAATCTGAGGCTTATAGGTTAGCAGACTGGCCAGCCAGCACCAACATGTCAGAATAACATCCCCTCTTGGTTTGTGGGTCCTTGAACACCTGCCTGTTGAAGAGTGACAAATGGAGAATGCAGGGGACTAAATAGTTGTAACTAAATTGCTGTGGTTGTCCTTACCTCTAATTTTAGGTTCAAAGCCAATGCACTACAAACACACGTCACAGTTTTTTTGCAGCACTGTTTGTGTGACTTGTGGCTGGTATAAAATGCAAAGCAGCAACACACATTGACAGGATATGTAGGCAAACATCCTGATGTTCTATCCTAAATGATATTCTGGAGAATTATGTGTGCCTGCTTGCCTTGAAAAAAGCCTTATCAGAGTACATGGAGGTTTTCTTTTATTGGTAACATTTTTATGCTCACTCTGACAGTGGTCAGATCCCTGATACCCATCCAAAATGATCTGCATTCCACATTTAACTACAAAATGTTGGTTCAGGCCCAAGGTCACTGCATATTTATTATGTTATGTCACAAGTGGCCACACTATTGATGATGACACTAACAAAAGGCCACCTGTAGTGGAATAAAATGTGCATTTGCCTCTGACATTAGGCAAAAGTAGAATAAAATGCATCTCAGTATAGACTATACCAGCAGGCTTTTTTACACTTTAGATATAACAAGTCAAATGTAACACACACAGACAAATATGTTCATGGAATAATCCACTGATCATAGCACAGCTTCATAGAACACGTGCCTCATATGTGTGCGTAATTGGGAATGACGTGTCAGTGCGCACTCTCGCCACCTTCTGCTGGAATCCTGTAAACACTTAAGTGTGTTGTTTTGTGTCCATCCTGCCCTGCTCCGGGTATGCCACACTCACGGGTCCTTTAAAATTCACATTTTGCGTGAATATTTCAGAGTGTTCAAAGAACAGAGTGTACAGCCTGTGTGTGTGTGTATTCGTAGCTTTTATGTAATCTGATCACTATCAGGAAGCGTAATGATCGTGATGATCTGTTTAACAGCCGCACTATCAGCTGTGATTACGCGGTTTATGGCGCTAATTTGAAGGAAATAACACGAATGCGATGCCAACAAACAAGTCTCGCTTCACGTGCGCCTCTTGCATCCAGAATCAAAACGTGTTATCATGATTTACTGTGTCGTACAGACTCATGCAGATGCTTGTAGTGCTTGAAATGTATGTGGAGTTGTAGTTTGGATGTACGAAGAGAGAAGCTACACACCACACACACACACACACACACACAGGCAACACAGTGAAGACTTATCAATAGGGAAATCTAAAAGAAACACCCAATAATAATAATAATAATAATAATAATTAATGATAGATCATATGTAGTAGTTATATACAATAAATACATAAATAAAGATCAGAAATATGCTATTATAAGAATTACTTATACTTATAATTTAAAACTCAAAACTGAATAAATCTGTGAATCATGTCACACATTATGCAGCCTACATCAGAAAATGTTGGAAGCCTGGTTGTAGACATGTACCTTGCTCTCCCACACCTTTACATGCCTTCTGTCAGGTGTCTCCCTTGGGTCCTGTTTGTTCCTTCACTCACTCATGTTATCTTCACCAACAAGAGCAAAGGTCAGTTGGCCTTTTGTACTGAAGCTTCCAGCTGAAGGCCCTGATGCTGAAACATGTGAGACCTTTGTGTGTGAAAAGCTCAGAGATTTGAATGAGCTCAAAGGAAATCTCCACATGTCAATTTGGGAAGGAGGAAAAATCATTGAAGTCATCAGTACCTATAGTCCCCCCCCCCCCCAATCTCGGTGCACTTACTGACCTATGTCCTCTATCACAACAGAACCCCCCCCCCCTTCCACTTATGTGGACTCTTCAGTGTAAAAGTGAACACATTTAACATTTACTCAACACGAAATGATTTTTACATGTCGGACCAAGTAGAACTGAGTGAACAAATCTAGGAACATTAAGCATTCTTGCACACCACGTAAGGCTTTTGAATATAAAGCAGGATAAGACAAACAAATAAATAAATAAATCAGAAGAGGATGTAAACACACTTACTGTTGAAGCTATAATGGTGGTAGTGCAGCCTGGTGGAGTGTCAATAACAGGCTTCCTGAATTACTTAGTCTGTACATATTAGTTTGCATAATGCCACATGTAAACACCTTTGAATTAAAGCTGGACCCACTGATATGTGAGCCAGTGCAACAAAACAGTGACAGAGTGCTAATGCTTTCTGGCTGCACTGGTGTGTAACAGCAGCTTCTTAAACCACCAGGCCTGTGACTGCTGTGAGACAGATGATTTAATCTGAAGTGATTGGGCATTCCTAAATCCAATTTATGACCCAGAAACAGGTCTAATAACCCCAACCATAAACTTGTTACTGTCACCTCCTGTTTGATTGGAGGCACACAGCCTCCCCATAGCCACAGCATGGAGGCTGTAAAAGTTGTTAAAAAAGTCATAGTGTGGCAACTTAAGTTGCATTTCTACATTACAGAATAGGGTGATGGGGTGGACTTTAACTTGTCAGTTGATGTGTATCTGTGGTGTCATGTGCCTGATCTGAGCTTTCCCCTCTATAATGTTATATTTTCCTGTACTGTGACCTGAGCTTGGAAGGAGGAGGAGGAGTCAGGAGAAGAATGTAGTCACATGACTACACAGACAGAGCAGACTGATTAGTGTAGGCAGGTATATAGGTTAACTTCTGCTTCCAATCAGACCCTCTAGCGGTGCTCATTATTTTCAAACTACAACCTCTGCTGCACCATCAGGAGTAACAGGTCGTAATCTCCACTTTTGGCTCAGCGGGCAAACTTGTTATGAGCTGCCAATAGGAAGTGCCTGTCACCTGGTAAACTGTGCTAAGAGAACGGCAACACAAGCAGAAATGTTTGCTCTGCCTTCCAGCGGTTCAGTGCCACAGAGGACGAGTTTCAGTTGGAAGAAGATGCGCTTTCAGAATGAATTCCCTGAAAACTTGGTGGATGGGCTAAGCAACATCAGGGACGATCCACCAAGGACAGAGAGGTGCAGTTTGTTAGAACACGACCAACTGTCTGTGGGAGAGAACAGTGACTTTGAGGCTTCGGTCATAGACACTGCTCAGCTCTTCCCACTTATGGAGACCAAGCTGTTCAAGAGGCGATGGGTGATGTTGTTCATCTTCAGCACTTTTTCCATGAGCAATGCCTTCATGTGGCTGCAGTACGGCATCATCAGCAACATCTTCGTGCGCTTCTACAACGTCGGTGCGCTGGCCATCGACTGGCTCTCCATGGTCTACTTTCTCACCTACATTTCTCTTATCCTGCCCGTCATGTGGCTGCTGGATAAGCGGGGCCTCAAAGACATTGTGGTGGTAGGCTCTGCCTTCAACTGCATTGGGGCCTGGATCAAGACCAGCACAGCTGACCCTAACATGTTTGCCATGACTGTGTTCGGACAGTTTGTGTGCTCAGTGGCCACAGTTTATATCTTGGGCATCCCATCCAGGCTTGCATCCCAGTGGTTTGGGCAGCAGGAGGTGTCCACTGCCTGTTCCCTTGGAGTTCTGGGAAACCAGGTGTGTCTCTGTTCAACTGATAGGCTGAAAAAAAGATCTTTGGCAGTGTGTGCACTGTGTGACACTTTTCTCATAGTAAGAAGATGTGTGTGTGTTGATATTAACATGCAAAACAGGCAGGTACATGTTATGCCACATCAGGATCTTCTTACATCTTAACATGTGTTCTTGTTATTTCTGTTTCCACCTTTCTTCGTGAGTCAGTCACCCTCTCTCTCTGTCTGTAGAATAAACTCAGTGCTAGTATCCGCTAGATTGTAGAGGGGCAATGCAGAGTTTCACTTCTGCTCCCTCAGTGTTTTCACATGGCAAGTGAATTATGGGAAGCAGTGAATCTGGCTAAGCCCTTTTAAACACAACAAGGGTTAGTTTTTTTTCTGCAAGTTATAGACACAGTTTTGTGGTATCATGGCAGTGTTGGCTTTATAGATGACCTGATCAAATAATATTTTAGATTTAGCAACAAGTACATGATATTTTTCCTTAATAATTTCATTGTAACATTATGACAAGGCTTCTGAGTTTGTAAAAATGAAAAGTACCACATGCAGTCCCAGTGTACACATGCAACAGGTATGTGATAAAAATCCCTCCAGACTGGGTGGAAGTTAAAGGCAGAGAAGCACGCATGACACTAAAGTGATTACCTTTATGTCTGTATGGTTTGTTCTTTCTGAATTTGCTGCGGGTGGCGGGTGACTTCTACCGCTTGCATCGTCTGCTTCTGAACAAGCTCCCACAGCTGTACAATGAGAATGCTGTGTGCGTGGCAAGTCTGGCTGTTATCTTTCAGTTTTTTATGTCCTTCTTGGAAAAGACAACAAAAAAGTGTATGAACACTGCAACATGCTATGTATGTATTAGGCTATATATGGGTGCTTTGTGATTATGTGAACACCATCAAAAGACATCTGACCCCTCTGATGCTCTTTAACCTCTGAGTTCACACCGTTGTTTCTTCATTTTGAAGCGCCCACTCTCAGCAAACACCAAACACCGGTCATTGTCAGAGCTGTTCTCATTGTGTCCTTTAGTCCTGCTCCCTACCGATGATGATGAAAGGACACATTGTTGTTGATGTTTACTTGCTCACCATGACTTCATTTCTTTTGGCTTCGGTGCCTATAAGCAGGATTCCAAGTTTCCACATTTTTTCAGGCTGAAGTACTTTACATATCCCCCTGGACATTTAGAAATAGTTCACACTAACAAATAAGTAGGTAGGATTTCCATAAAGGCCTGTGATGATTTGAAGATCAGACAGATCAACAGTTTATGTGCCAAAAATAACTCTGAGAGGCCATCGTTAGTTTGAACAAGTAAAGAATAATATGGTTTTTGTATATTCTTGAAAAGAAATCAAGTTATTTTACAAAAAGGATCGAATATTTAGTTCTTCCACTGATCTCTAGCACAGTGACCACAAGGTAAGTTAATGCTTGTTTAAGTTGTTTAGTAAGTTAAAACACAAAGCTTCCTGCAGAGGTTAGCAGGTGCAGAGCTGAGAAGAAAAGGGGTCTGACATATTCAGTAGAGTAGAGGGACCTCAGCAGGTGTCTCTTCTGGAATGTACTTGGGCCTGTAGGAAGCACAGGAAGTGGTATTCAAACCTGGGAAATTGAATATCCCATTTATTCACAATCTACTGGATTTGTTAGTGGTCATTGGAGGCTAGGGTTTGAAGAGTCAGATTTTGTCTTCACTTCAGAAACTATAAGCTTTAACTTTCTTTTTCTGGCTCTTCAACCTTTTACCACTTTCCCTTGTGTACTGTGTATTTGTGTGTGTAGTCATCAGCTAATGGCAGGAACTCTTTTTCTAACTTTGTATCTCTTACCTACAGATGGGAATTGCTATTGGGTTCCTGGTCCCACCTATCCTTGTGCCTAATGTGGATGATGTAAATGAGCTGGCGCATCACATCAGAATCATGTTCTACATCAGCGCAGGTGTGGCCACCTTCATCTTTGTCCTTGTAGTCATTGGTAAGTCTGTCTCTCTCTCTCACACACACACACACACAGAAGGAGGGAGCTGTCAGGGCCCTTTAGTCACTCATGCAGCAGTTGCCCACTGCAAGTCCCTTTTGATGTCACATAACTCCCACAGCCATGGTAATGAAAATATATAAAGAGGAGTTGACAGTTTGTGGTTTCCAGTGGTGGACTGTAACAAAGCTGTTACCTCACCCCACTTCCGTTGTGCCTAGTGCCAGCAGTTTATTTAGGGAAGCACTGAAAATATATTTTCGTAGTTTTCCAGGAGGAATATTGGAAGCACTAGGTGTGATTTCAAGGTCTGTGCATGTGTATACTCACTTAGTGTTAAGCCCAGTCCCAGCTTGTTTGTTCATGTATCAATTATCGTTGTGTGGTATCGTGTTTCCTGTGAAATGTCTTTGTGACCTACCTCAGTCATCTGAATGAGTACATAATATTGACATTTTAAACCTAGTTAGGGTGAAAGTCGTCAACATGGTAGCTGAAAATGGTGGGAAGCTTGTTGCAGATGGGAGAAGACAGAGACTACATTTTTAGTGTATACTTGTTTGTATTAAATGCACCTGATGTAAACAGAGTATTCTGGTTACAGTTTTTTCACACATTCATTCATTTTTTTTGATGGTAGACATTTATGTTGAGTTAACAGGATCCTCAACCAGCACTGCTGTGAAGCCCGAGATCTGCCGTCTACTAAAACTCCACTGGAGCTTTGTGCTCCACTAGATGAGCAGCTGCAGTAATTGCTGTAATTGTCCATCTCTTGATGAGATGTGTTTGGACATGATGTGAAATAAAAGCAGGGGCTCAGGGAGTCCCATCAGTGTTTTATAAAATCATCTCGCCCCCTCCAGCTCTGTTAAATTCTCCTTTCACCTCCACCAAGGACTAAAACTCACAGAGAGTCAGAGAAATGGGGTAAAAGGGGAACCTGTGCCTTTCTGAGGGATAAGAAATGACAAGACAGAAAGAGAAAGAGAAGAAAGGATGCAAACAAATTCACTGAGCCCGGTAAAATCATGTAAAGTTATTGGCTTATTGACAACAGATGTGTGCACAGTGACGTCTTCAACTGTATTGACGTATTTATTGTATCTTTAGAGGCTTGTGGGGCACGTGCACAGACACACACATACACACCTCTGCTCCATTGATCTCCATTAGGAGGAGCAGACATACACTTTCATGAGCAGATTCATGTTGACCCCACACATGTCCTATAATACTGTATCTTTGTGTGGCAGTGTTTCAGGAGAGACCTGAAATCCCTCCCTCTCAGGCCCAGGCTCAGGCCAGGAACATGCAACCTGACGAGTACTCCTACACGGCCTCCATTTTGAGGCTGCTGCGCAACAAACCTTTTATGCTGCTGGCTGTCAGCTATGGTGGGTCCCTTCCAGCTGGAAGAACATATTTTTTGTTACATGGTTAAAATATCACACATGGTGCCTTTCTTACATCAGCTTGCATCATTCAATTATACTATCACTAATTCTGTATCACAGGTATTAAAGTGAGAGGTGACAAAGGTATAAATGCCTTTTAAAGAGACATCTAAAGCTATCGGGCCTAATCAGCTGCCATGTAGATATGATGACGTGTCATCGTGATGCATGTCTGACTATGTGTAGCCATTGATCCAAAGGTCTTCTGAGGTGTCCAAAGGTCTCTATGTAGTGATGTAATCAATGTCTGATTTCTGATAATTTTCCTTTGTCTTGAGAGTTTTACACCAAGAGGTGCATATTATTTGTAGATAGAGATTAGAGGCTGTGTTCTCTTGCTGCAGGGCTGAACGTTGGCTGCTTCTATGCTATTTCTACCCTGTTAAACCGGATGATCATCGAACACTACCCTGTAAGTCTGCCTGTTACCTCATATGCACCCTTCTTTCCTGCCGGATGTTCAGTGTGTGAATAGGCCCAGTATGTATGATACTTCCTTTGACACTGAACCATAGAGCTGTCTTATATGATCTGTAAAACCTGAAGTGATTTTTCCTTTCAGGGTGAAGAGGTGAATGCTGGGAGAATTGGTCTTACCATTGTCATTGCTGGCATGGCAGGGTCCCTCATATGTGGCATTTGGCTGGACAAGACCAAAACCTACAAGTAAGATATACCTACAAAATGCTTTGTAGTCCTGTTCTCTGCAGTGTTCACACATCCTTGCATGAACATCCTTCTGAGACGTCCAATTGAATCAAAGCTTTTGTCCAAAGTGGGCACGAATAAGAATCCAGCGGAAGTGAGTTTTATATGTGATGTCCCTCTCTGCTTATGTGAACTGACAGGCTCAACTCAACTGGTCCTCCCAGGTCGCATCTCAGGCCTTTCTGCCACTGCATTAAACATGGAAAACAGTAATAATGCAGACTTAAAGAGAATTAAAAGCATCAATAGTGATTTTTGATGCTGTCGTTTCCACCAGTCAGTTTATTGTTGGTGTGTGCTGCTGACTGTTATGATCAGAAAAAAAACTCAGATTCCTTTCATGCCATTAGGATGCTTAGCTGTCAAAGTGGTTAGGCCAGATTTATGTTGTGGACCCTCGTGCTGCCTTTGTGTTGTGATGGAGAGACTTTGCTATACCAACAAAAATGTTTTGCAGCATATTTTACGCGTGGTTGTACCAGAGACAGCACCACCAGAGTAAGCCTGTTTTTGCAGATGGCCTGTTGTTGTTCTTGAAAATCTGCAAAGCAATCCTCCAAAACATTAACACTAGAAGCTCGGTTTGCCTTTGGCTACCAAATTAAGCTGTGTGTGTGTGTGGATCAGCTTTAGCAGGTCTGCAGCAAACATAAGACTTGTCACAAGACTAGGACCAAGATTCAGTTTATGCATTGTCTGATGTTGGTCTCCTGTTTCCACAGGCAGACCACGCTGGCTGTGTACATCCTGTCTCTGGTTGGGATGCTCGTCTACTCCTTCACCCTCAATGTGGGGCACCTGTGGGTGGTGTTTATCACAGCTGGAGTTTTAGGGTAGGTAATTAATCAACATACATATCTCAGCAAGCTCAGTTAACATGCTACCAGCAAACATGTAACATTTATTCTTATTTATTCACCAATAAACATGTTAAAAGGGCTGATTTGTTTTGCCAGAACCATCAAACAGACATTTCAGCAAGAAACCTTGTAACATCTGGTTAAACTGGTAGTTGTGGTCATTGTGACACGTCTGTCTGTTATGATAAACCTTATCTGTCAGAGTCTCACACATTGTGGTAAGGCTCTATGTAGTTCATGTTTTCTGCATTTCTTTGAAATGGGAGCTTTGTTGAAGTGAAATTAATACCCCTCCATCTCCCAGTCCACACGCTTCCTCCTTAAAATTACAGCTATTTATGGTAAGCTGATTATGCCTATAACTGGTCTCCATAGCAATTCCTTTGTCTGGTTTTCATTTTTCAAACCCAGACAGGATGTATTTATTAGAAATATACACGTGTCCTACTTTTCCATTTGTGGTGCTGTTTCTCTTTTACAGGACAAAAGCTAGAAAGATAATCACCTTAATTAATGCATTCATTTAGTTTTTTATTTGACCTTCATCTTCTTTTTGTCTGCAGCTTCTTCATGACAGGATACCTTCCTCTAGGTTTTGAATTTGCTGTGGAGCTCACCTACCCAGAATCAGAGGGAACCTCATCTGGGCTGCTTAACTGTTCAGCTCAGGTCAGCAATAACATACCATTAGCAGAATTAATAATCAATAATTATTCAAGAAACGTTTTGTTAAATCTCATTTCAGATCTTTGGGATCATTTTCACCATTGGTCAGGGGAAGATTATTGATATGTGGGGAACCTTAGCTGGAAACATCTTCCTGTGTATATTCCTGCTAATAGGAACTGTAATGACAGGTAAGATCCTGCAACAGTGATTTCTGAAAACGTGTCAGCACATGCATGCACGTGATTTTAGAAGGAACTGGACACGCTGTTTAGTGTTAACATTTTAGTGTTGGAGTATGACTCCTTGAACCTTAAACCACTGTGTTGTGATTGTAGTCATCGATCAGGATGTCATATATTTTACTGGATATTGTCTCCCCCTAGTGGCTAAATGAATAAATACATTGTTATTTTCTGTTCATTTTAATTTAAACCCTTTTTTTCGCATAATAATACATTTTACACCTCCCTGTTTATCACAGGATTTATCAAATCTGACCTCCGGCGGCAGAAGGCCAATCTGCAGACTGCAGCACTGGAGGAGAGTGTAAGTACATCAGGTCAGAGGTGGGACCCTCACATCTCTGTATTGAGGGGATGTGTTGGATTCCATGGCTGTAATCCCTGCCGGCTGCTTCCCTGCAGTCACTCTTCAGTGTGCTTCTGATTAAATGAAGGCGGTTGGCCTGCTGCACGGGTGGACACTTTAACCCACTAAGAACATCATTTCTCTCACTTCTGCATTGTCCCTAACAAACAGCACGTTTCACATTTTTACCCCATTTTGTTTTGTTTTTTTACACTTTCAAAGAGGTGCAGTTGACAGCTGTCATTAACAGCTGTTTAATGGTTTGATGTAATCCACTAAAAGACACCACAAGACAATATTAACAAATGATAAAGCATTGTTTTGGCTAATCAGACAAAATAAATTAATTGCAACACAGAACAAAACTCAGTGGCATCCAGCTGCTCAAAATCACCTTCAAACGCTGCTCTAATACAAACCCTTACTTCACATTGTGTGTGCTCTGCAGCTGGTTGCGTCATTTAAAACAAGCATGTGGCTGCTTTTCTGTCCTTTTTCTCTCTCTTTATAATATTGTAATATTAACTAAACAAATGCAGCCACAACACCAGTAACCCACAGGAACTGTACTTGTTCAGTTTGTTTATTTGATGAGCCCGTTCTGTTAAATTGATGTGAACCAGCCTGTGTAAGTGTCACTGGTAGGCTGGTGGACAGGCTGCAGGCAGCATAGTACTGTAGGTGTGCAGGTGTTTCTGGAGGCGCTGCTGCTGGTGGTGTGGTATGAGGTAGTAGTTGTTTGGAGACAAAGCGATCTCCTCATGGGCCCCTCCTCAGAGATGTGACACCTAAGCTGTCATTCCAGCCTACAGGCTCCATGTCATCGGTGCAGGACTACGGGGCCACGGCGTGCAGCGGGCCCTGGCAACAGCAGTCATGACATAAACCCACCTCACTATAATCAAAACACACACCTGCCAAGGTAGGGGCACACACATTCTGATTCTTCAATACTAGTGATACCACACACACACAGCATGCACACACTATTCAAGTTGTAAAACCATAAAAGCCATATACTCAATGTTTAAAAATGCCACTGAAACTTCCATAAAACAAACCACAAACACATGACTGATGTTGAGTACATGTTGTGTTGTGAGTTACTGAAATATAGTTTATACTATGTATAATCTGATCTACTGTTACTGTGAAATGAAACATCTATCCTGTGATCTTAACCTCCTATAGAGATAATTATATAGTTTTCATATACAGAATCAAACTGGTCTATTGTCTTTTTAAAAGCTATGATCAGTTGAGAATTTGCATCTACCTCACTCACTTGTTGAATTTTAATTGCGTGTCCCTTACAGAAAAAAGCAGCTGACCTGGAAGGAGGTGACTCTCCACCTGAAGTGCTGAAACAAAGGAAGCTTTAAGGAGGACCGGCTGTCGCCGTGTACAGACACATCACCATGCATAAATGTGCACAAATGACCACAGAGCTGCTGGAAGGATCATTCCTGATCAACAGACCTGCTGTTCTTTTCATGTACTGTATGGACTGCAGAACAAAAACATTAGTAGTGAACATTATATTTTACAGAAAAGGCATATTATGTGTCATCAGTGCAATGAAACTTTAGTGACTCTAATATACTAACTGAATTACTTCCCTAGCCTTTACACTCTCTCCCCCGATTAATGTTAATGTTTTATGCATTTAATGATGAATATTCAAACTGTTTCCTCCTCTTGTGTGTAACTGAACTCAGTCTTTACATTGCTGAAGGTATTCATTCGAGTGTTCTGTTTTTTAGAATATATAATGCATGTTCAATGCAGACTAAGGACTGTGACGTGCTTCCCTGTAATGGCAGCCTGTGTGCCATTAAGGATCACATGGAAGTATTACTTCTGAATACTGCTGATTATAAATATGATTGATGCTGTGCATCTGAGTACACTATGGAAGGCCAGTTATTGTCCTTGTTCTACTGTCAGTGAGCTCTACTAGAAGACATGTGGTGATCAACACAATGTCAGCACAAAGCACAAAGGAAGGATCTGGCAAATCCAACCTGCCGCCCTTATCATTTTGCACAGAAAACTGTTTTTATGTGTACTTTTAGCATGTAAATTTGTTACTGAGAAATGTAGTCCATGCTGTGTAACCAGTATTTATAGTTTGTCATTAACATGTTCATGTGTTGTTGAAATGTTCCTGTGATTGTGAGGTGCTAGCCATTCATTCAGTGACATCTTATGAATTTTCTACACCATGGCTTTTTGACATTTTTATGATGTGAACTGTAAACTGAAAATTAAGACTCTTAATACAGTGCAGGATTTTCTGTCACTAAAGTAATGAGGAGTCAGAACAACAAAAACATAAATAAATGTGTTCTAGTACAATTTGTTCATCTTCTGTATCTGTCAATGGGATTTTATTTATTTATTTGGAAAGAATTAAACAGATGCAATTTAAATCACTATGACATTTTCATTTAGAGATTATCATTTAAAAAATACATACTCTCATATTACTGGGATAAAAAAACATTTAAAAATCTGAACATTGCATTTTAAAAAGTTTTATATCAGGATAGTTGTGCATAAAGTCACAGCACAGAGCAAACATTCAGGGAAACTTTGTAATGAGGAGCATAGTTTTATTACTCTATAGTCATGTGATGTCTTTGGTGTGAATCAATAACAGCACAGATAGATTATGTATGTATTATTTTTGTTGTCATTTCTGCCAGGAACAACTTAACTGGAGATATTGTGCGTTAAGACACTATATGTATTGCTAATTTAAAACTATCATAATTAGAAACAAGCACACATTAACCACTGTAGTCTTTTGAGATTGCACTGTCAACAGTAAAATCAAGATGTATGTATCAGGGGTGATTGATAGGTCCACAGCAAAAATGTCACCACTGAACTTCGTCTTGGGGAAGATGTAGTAGTCTTAAGATGCCAAAGGGTTATTAGGACAGGAGTTAAGAGTTCAAATCCAAATCCTGGATGGCAGCCATCACCACAGCTGAACTGTGGACTGGAGCCTTGCCCTGGTGGAAAGGTTCTCCTCTTGTCAGGTTTCAAGACCAAGTCTTCTTCTGTGTCCCATAGGTCTGACAAGAGATCAGCATTGGAGGCCCTAAAAATAATGTTTCTTAGGCAGATTTAGCTTTCAAAGGGCTCTTAATGTTTCTACTGTTTCTGTTCTTTTGTTTCTGGTTGGACACAATGTCATGTCAGACACAAGTCTCACCTGGGTCTACAGATTATTGGATAAATATGTTGGGACTGGCCTCACAAAAATGAATGAAGACTGTCCTTTGAGACATGTTCTATCAAGTCAATTTTTCATCAGACCAAAGGAGTTGCAGGACCCAGTAAGTGGACACCTTGGTCTATATTCATGGGTAATTGCATTGATACTGATTGATACTGTGAGATACCCAGCTCTGTTGTGTTATTCTGTGATAAGTTTCTAGACATGGTATCCTGTGAGGTATGGTGTGGTAACTTCTCTCCTTATACCTTAGTCCAAAAACCTATCAATCACCCCTTGTATACACATAGACATGGACTTACTGTATATACTTAAAATGTCACAGTAGAAAGAGAATGTACATTGGGATAGCCTGTTCTTCAAGGCAAGAAGGTGGTGGATATGGTCAACGAGAGGAAAATGCTGGGATTTAGTTACGCTTCTTCTGCCGTGGAAGGAAAATGCTGGGATTTAGTTACGCTTCTTCTGCCGTGCTCCAACTTCCTCCTGAGTTTCTGGAAAACACTGGAATCCAATGAGCATTGCTATGACAGAAAAACCTGGAAAAAACACATAGAAATGATATTAAGCTTTTGAACAGTGTCTTCCACTGAGACAAGAGGTTTGGTCTTTGACAAAAATATGTCACTATTATTATTATCTATACTCACTGGCCACAATGAGAGGGGCCATGACTCCAATGGTAAGTGGTGCAGTTTTATAAAGGAAGGCTTCAGACAGAAAGTGTCCCAGTGCCAGCACGAACGTCCACAGTGTGATGTGGTACAGCCTGCAGGAGGCAGTGTCACATATAACAGTGAGAACAGATGTAGGTAACCAAAAGGAACAAGAATTAAGAAGTAACATGCTGCCTTACGTTTTATTCTGGATATCAATGGCGCACGCACAGCGAATGATCGATGACAGCAACGTCCAGATGCCAAATGTTCGAGCCTGGAGACCATTCACTGAAGGAATGGATGGAAATAGGAAAGAATGCAAGAGGCTTAAAGTACCAAGTACATCCAGTTTAGGACAGAACACACTAATCCTGCTTTATTTGATGATTTCACAGACCAAAATATCTGTTCAGATAAACATTTTTTAGCCTGTCTATAACTCCTGGAAGTCCAAACATTATGCTCACTTGTCTGAGAAGTACACTGATGTGACATCTAATGTTGTATTCTGTCAGCAGTTTGCATACCAAACTCCGGTGTACCCGTGTAGAGTTTCTCAGACAGGAAGCTGTGATCTCTGAAACTCTGCACCGTGTTTCCCATCGCGATGACGGACACCATCACCAACCAGCTCCGCAGGACGTTGAGAAAGCGACTCATCCTCTCTGTCTGTGAGACGCACCTGTCAAAGAGGACGAGTCGCAGCAAAACAAACAACGTCAAACTACATGTTATATTACGCTGACAAATTCATTTTTATATCTTGTATATCTCCTAACTGATAACGGAAATAATCTTTCAGCTAGCAATGCATCAATAACTAATGTGACATAGCACGCTAACGCGGCTATGATTTAATACAATTAGTCGGCCTGCCATAATAAAAAAAAATAACAATAATACGTGTTTACCTGGTTGTAACTATGAAACTACAGTGTGTCCATATTCCTGACCAAAAAAACTAACACTAGATGTAAAACAATAAACTGGGACAGAAGCCAAATGTGGGTTCTGTTATGTTCACGTTGTGGGTCCTTCAATCTTGGTCCGCGGATTAACCAATGAGAGAGCTCACAAATGGCTCCATTTCATCGCACCATGAACGTCATTGGCCTGCGTGAACCATGCGGTCCCGCCTATTTTCCTCAACAGCCAATAGAAATCAAGTAATTCGGAAGCCGGCTAGGCTGTACACAAACAAAGAGAAGAGGTGAAGCGAGAGAATCATCTTCAGTGACTTCTTACTTTGTTAAATGGAGCGTTTTATTCCGGTCAAAATGACACTAGTACTATTCGACAACATTAAATAGAAAATGTTCAATATTTGTGTTTCGAAGTTTTAATATACAATTAAAATGCGCACTGGCAAGTATTTTGGACTGAAGGAAAACAGTTTCATTGCAAATATGATCACGTGGGCAAATTTATTCACTGAGTGCGCATGCTCCTTTCTCTGTTGCTACTCAGTTGTTGTAGTTACCAGGAAGATTAACCGCGATGATCAACTGGCTCTGGTGATACCAGTTAGCTAGTTAGCTGTTAGCAGCCTCCGTAGAAATAAAAGGCAAGTTTACGTTTGTTTGAATTTCTACTAAAAGCGTCTGGCTAAGCGGTCTGACAGGTTGTACCTAGTTGGCTAAATTAACATGTAGATTTAGCTTATTTAGCTAACGCTTCCTGGACTATGTGGGTTTAGTCTTAACGTCTTATGTTTTACATTAGTAAGGTGATTTCAGTGGCAGTAGAATAAGAGAGCACCTGCAGAGAAGTAGTTGTTATTATTAGGCATGAAGGGACGGATGTGAAACTGAGTTGCGTTAATCAGTGGCTGTCGTTTTATTCTGTTGTGCTGTATTGTGTTTTTGTTGATGTGTTAGATGCCGTGGTTAGATACTTGATCCCAGGGAGATTTCACCGGGCAGCGTGTCCCCTCTTAATGTGAAAATGCCAGCTGTGACCCGGGATAAAGAAGACTCTGAGTCCTCCTCAGAAGACGAGCAAGAGTAAGTTTGCAGTTTTCATTTTAGTTTGTCTGCTGTAAAATGAAAGTGACTGTGGATGTGCTCCAGTTAGATGAAGAATTGACCATTGTCTGTCATGAATAAAAAATATCCAATCTTTGAATAAATGGAGAAACCTCCCAGCTATACGCTGCCATATTTGCGTGTGTGTTCATCAGTGAGTCATAAAAATGAAAATTTGTTCAACTGGTCTTAAAATAACTGTTGTGAGTCTGTTCTCTATTAGATCTCTACAGTATTAGAATTTTTTTGTATTCAAGTATTGTACCATATATTTACATAGGCCATTCATCAATATGTCAGAATTGCTTATGGAGCAGAGATTCCGAGGATTCAGGAACCAGGCTGCACAGATGGAACCAGATAAACCAAACGGTTTCTTGGCCCTATGTTGTATTTATACTAGCTGTACCTTCTACAGTATATACTGTAGATGGTTGTCAGTGAAGATTCTCAGTCATCCAGGTGATTTTTATGCAAGAATTTGAAACAAGGCAACTGGACCTGTCAGTTTTCCTTTGAGATGTTCTGCTGCTCCTCCATCTGTTAGTAACTTTCTTAGATATAATGACGGTTGGTTTGAGTAATTTCTTTTCCATACCAGGCTCTTAACATGAGATGAACGGTAATCACCATTCTGATTCTAAACTGTGCAGAGGAGTTGCTTACCGTCCCTGCAGCTTTTGGACTTGGCAGGTCTTCTTTAGCCTACTGATCCTCTTGGCATACCTCACAAGATTTGCCTCTTAGTAGATTATTAATATGCCGCCACAGGGGACTAAAGGCATAGCTGATTTTTTTTTATTTCTGCTGTACTAAGTCTTCATCTTTGCAGCTTGTCATAAGGTATTGTACAGGTAATGTAATCTATGCTGGTTTACAGAAGATGTCCTAAACCCTTTTTAAATATTTATGTCAAGATACATTTAGACACAATGAATCCTTTGGGTGTCTTTCATTTTGCATAATTCATGAAAGTTCTGAGAGAGATTAACGTCTAGCTCTCGGATACACCAATTGGTGTGTGGTTCTTCTCTCCAAAGTAATTCCCTCTTAAGCCATACTTAAGGTCAGTCTTACCTTACTGAGTGCCGCTGTGTCTGCTGTTAGGCTTCATCACCTAAATTAGTTTGGATTGGTTAGATTTAGAGTTTAACCTCCATGTGACCATTGCTGCTTTTACTGACATGGTAGTTATTATGTATCAAGATGTTAACAAAGCACTTAAAAAGTTTTAGATTTTATAAAAGATTTAAAAAAATAATTTCTTTCCCCACTGATCTTCATTAGTGATGTGGGAGGACTGGAATTAATCATTTAACTTCTACTGCAACACAATGCTTCAACTTCAACTACACAATGCTAAATAATGCACACTAATTTTGCACTGCAAAAGTTTCTATGTTACTCCCTCCTATGTCTCAAGTTTCTATGTTCCTCCCTCCTCCTACATTTCTTCCTTACCAGAAGCACTGCATACATACATAGCCTCACTGCTGTAACTACGACATAATGGCTGTTCTCTGTCAGGTTGAGGTAATATTGGTGGTGAGGGGTTCTTGACAACAGAGAGCAGGCTTTTCTTTACTCGTGGATGTTCTCAAATAAGATCCAGCAGCTTGTTTCCCAAACTCTGACTTAATTATTGAGAGTTGTATAGGCCTGTTTATTTGTTTATTTTCATTTTTTTAGGTTTTTATAGAACGCATTGCTTTACTGGCTTCATGGGAACCCTAAATGATCATTGGCTCAAATATCACAGTTGTGGTAACAAGTCGGCCTCTTGTCTAATATCTTGTGTGCAGGTACACTGTTATCACAGTAGTCTTGATGCTGGCTTATGTTCATAATAAACAGCAACCTAAACCTTTATCAAAATACCTTGTTTAACATTGTGCAACTGAGCCATCTAGCAGATATCTGCTTTATTGTGTGACATACCTGTATGTTTGGAAGCTAGTGGCAGTATCTGCCTACATGCCTCCCTGCTTTATCAAGGCTTGTCATACCTGATTGAGTTCTTTTCCATCATCATGCCACCTTATCTTATTTGGACCCCTTGATAAGCAGGCTGTGTCTGGTACTATGAGATAGTCTGGACTTTTACAAGAGCGTTTCTAAGTACAGTACGTAGGTTTGTTATTGCCCAGCACCCCATGAAACAGTGTACGATTCTGTCTTTATCTGCCTAACTGAAATAAACACCATGTCAGGATGCATTCCCTCAGCATTAGATAAGCTGCCCATATAGGCCGGTTCACATCATCCGAGAATGAACGGCTAAGATTTTAGGGGCTGAAATTTACTTGAAAGTGCATCACTATTGTTTATGATAAATTTTGATTTACTAAATTGTTATAATGTGTTTCATGTAATTTCTTCTCCACTAGAGACCATCCTTGCCTCACATGGAGCGGCCTTAGTAAGACCATCCCAGTTCTCTTGTTTCTTCCTGAAGCTGTTGTGTCAAAAGATGGGACCATCTGTTCTGTTGGAGGTAAACTACAAAGTGGCAAAGTTTCACTCTGACCATGGAAACAGTACTACCATATAATTAAAAACCTGAACCATTAATAATTTGGATACTGTGCCTTATTTGTCTAGAGCGATATAATATGGGCTTCAAGATTGTGCGCACAGAGAGCCGTCTTGTACGAGGAATACTCACCAATCATGGATTCCATGAGGTAATGTTCTCCCTAATGAATTTAAGAAATATCCATCCTTAATCTTACAAAAATACATATTTTGCAGGTCATGCAATTCAGGTTCATGCTCTGCAGTGTAGATTTTGTAAATACTATTGTGCGTCTGTTATTTTTCCTTTGACTACTAATGCCACTGTCAAAA
Organism: Parambassis ranga; assembly: GCF_900634625.1. Taxonomy (NCBI): domain Eukaryota; kingdom Metazoa; phylum Chordata; class Actinopteri; family Ambassidae; genus Parambassis; species Parambassis ranga. Next base: position 8,451,860 of record NC_041042.1, on the reverse strand, counting down.
CCTGGGAAAGCACCAATGGAAAAAACTAAATGACCTCAAGATCATTAATCCTGCTTCAGGAGGGTGCACAACCCCCATTATTGCTTTATCCAAGCAGTTACAATTAATTCCCTTTTTATTTCATTTCAATGCTTCTTGACTCCTGCTAACCCATCATCAAAGGCAGGCGAGTGTCTACCACAGCCTCCTGAGAGCCAAGCTTTAATATGCCTTTATTGCAAACATCTGGCTCTCCCGGAGATGCAGACCGAACAGTCATGCGAATTCTGCCTCTTAACGAATTGTTGGAATACAACAAACAACAATAACAGAAAAAAACAACACGACTGTGATGCAAATCTGTGAGCCGGCCTTCCTTTTGAGTCAAAAGTGCAGGCTGTATTTCTCCAGGTCAGTGGTGGACTGATCTGTTTCTTACATTGAGCTGAGCTGTCATTTGTGATGGACGTCAGAGTATAATGCTGCTGTTGGTGAATGGAAACTCCACACAGCTCATTCAACCATACTTGGCTTTTTAAATGTATCCCTTATATATATATATATTATCCTGCTTATCAATTGAGGCCAATTAATATCTCTGTTTTTCAGGTTCACCCAAACAGTAATGACTTCAACCTCATGTGGACAGGATCTCACCTTAAGCCTTACATTCTACGCAGCCTTCAAGATTTCCAGAAGGTCAACCACTTTCCCAGGTACAATAGAGTGCTCAAATACACCACACTGCCACTGTTTTCTGTATTATAAATATCACCACAGAGTCATTCTAAGCCTCGGTTCAGGCCATGTGTTTGTTGGCTTCCGCTGCAACACGCATTTAGTTTGGACCGGTGCCTCTGTGAAGCATGAAATGAATCATACTGTCAGGCAGAGGGCATTCTGTCACTGCTATGTATTCATATGTTTGTTCTGCAAGTGGAGTGTACTCTGCTCATTTCCAGGTCATATGAATTGACGCGCAAAGACCGTCTCTATAAAAACATCCAGCGAATGCAGCAGACTCATGGCTTCAAAAACTTTCACATTGTTCCTCAAACGTTTGTGCTTCCCTCTGAGTTCCAGGAATTCTGCAGTAAGAGACACCCACCTCTAAGCAGGGTTATATTTATGATATGTCTACACTTATTACACCTACATTATAGACTTCTTCCTGTTTGACTCTCCTCTTTCCCTTTCTCAGATTGTTTTGCCAAGGACAAAGGTCCATGGATTATCAAACCAGTGGCATCTTCAAGAGGGCGAGGCATCTACCTGGTCAGCAATGTGAGTGATTTCTATTTACTGTGACTTCATAGGTTGGTAAAGGACAAAAGATGTTTGTTACAACTTACGACAACAGAGTTGCAGACTAGCAAGTGTATACATCTGCCAACTTTTTTCATCCATGTCTGTCCAGTGCATCTTCTGGCAAAATAGAAGTTATCACTATGTTGATATAAATGATTTCCGGAGTAGTTTCTAGTGAGAAACATGTTTTATATGAGTATGTGTGTATTTGAAGAGTGAAGGTGAGGGGGTTGGAGTCCAAGAAAGGCCAAAACATTTTGTAAAGTCACCTTTAACCTCAAAACTCTAATCAGTTCATCGTTGAGTCCCACAAGTGGAACTTTGTGCCAAATTAAAAACAAAAAACCTGTCAAGGAGTTCTTGTTGGGTGGTCTTGACCCCCAAGTTGGGAGACCCTGCTCTAATACGCCTTTCAGACTAAAATAAACCTGTGTTTGAGGCTGACTGTGAATAGACTGACATGTTTGCATAGACATGGAAATTTATTCTCATAAGAATTAGCGTTTTTATGTTTGTTATTTATAGCAGGTAAAACAGCGCCGAAGATTTATTAATAGATACATGCCCATGGATCAGACCCTAAAAAAATCAAACTGAGGATATACAAGTGTAGTTTTAAACCGAGACTCAGACTAAGCTGAGAGAAAACTGCTAATCTTTATGCTTAGCAAAGCTAAACACTGTCAATCAGCTTTTCTGTTTCTGTGTGAAAAATCCCCTCTGTTCACATGTAAGCATGGATTCAAATCAACAGCAAACCTAGTGGGAGTTAACTATAAGCATACTGACATAAAAAATACCGTGTGAACTCAAACAGTCACTTGGCCAGATTTTATCTGTGTGTGGGGGGTGCACTGATACAGCTGTCTTTATAATAAGTGTCAACCGGCCTTTCAGACATTAATAAGCTCCATGGAGTAAATCACATACTTCCAAGGCCCTGGCTCTTGGAGGAGCTCAACAAGGTCCTCGCTCTTGGAAACATATGCACGATTCTTCTTCTTCTCAGGCATTTTTATGAAACAGTGGAAAGAATGTCAGAGCGATACTTGGAGAGAAGAAAGAAATACGTTCATCTTTTTGCTTTGGGTTTTCTCTGAACTGTAGCCAGGACTGAGGTTACTACACTCACCCCCCCTCCCCCTTCCATCTCTTCTCAACTTCGCCACCTGCAACACATTTCAACCTCATAAATGACCCATCTCCCACCACCAGATTGTGTTTTTATAGGCTGTTATTGAAGGTTGACCTGCTATGGCCAACGTCACTGAAACGTTTCTCCATCTGAATATGCTTTGATGTTTATGGTTGACTGCAGTCTCACGTCAGCTTTTAGGAATTGAGTATTTAATGCTGTTCTAAATGAATTAAGTAGCAGTATTGTACTTATGATTAAAATAATGCCGACATCTTGTTCTCTGTGCCTATATCATGTTGTCTTTTATGTGTTCTGTTTCTCATCTACAGCCGAATCAGATTTCAATGGATGAAAACATCTTGGTTTCTCGTTATATTAATAACCCTCTGCTGATAGATGGTGAGTTGCCTCAGATACAGATTTATTTATTAGGGGAATCTATAAGTGTGTTTTTATTAGAATTTAATCACCTGTAACTATTTAATGATCCTTTTATATCCTTTTATATCCATATCATATGTCTTTTTCCATTGATCTTATTGTTTTCAATCTACAAACCAAACACTAGATGTCACTAAATCCTAATACACTGGTCCTTTAAGTGATATTTTGACAGATTTCCAAAATCACCTTTCTTGTTGTCGTTGTTTACAGATTTCAAGTTTGATGTGCGTTTGTATGTGTTGGTTACATCATATGACCCACTCCTCATCTATGTGTATGAGGAGGGCCTGGCCAGGTGAGTCCCTTCGGGATTAATAAAGTTTTATCTTATCTTATCGTACCTTATCTATAAACATCATTACAATTAATCGATCTTTGTTTGACCAAACTCCCAAGAAAGAATTAATCTGCTCACGAAGAAGAAAAATTCATCCACATGTTCAGATGTCCGGTCCAGATTTGCTAAGCACTAAATGCATTTGTATGTGCATGTACTGTACTTGTTTTGTCTTGAATCATCAGTGTTACAGCTGTCAGGGTTTGTGGATGAGGTGAGGACACAGTTGCAGGACGCAGAGCGGTTTAAATGTTCAAAAGCAGTCTTTTATTTAAAGCCAGGAGGGCAAACAAAACAAACTAAAAATCACACTTGTTGTGGTCAAAAGGTAAAGTACAAAAGTAGCAACACAAAATCACACTGGCGTGGAAAAACTACAGGGCAAGAGCAAAACAACAAGAGCAAGGCAACTACCTGGAGCACCCCGAGGTCAGGCAGAAATACATGGCATGGTAGGCGAGGATCTAGGCATGGCATGGCATGGCATGGACGAGACATGAAACAAACAAACCCTACACCAGACGAGACGAACTAGCAAGGACAAAGGGGAAGACACAGACTATATACAAAGGGACCAGGAAAGACAACGAGGCACAGGTGACACACATGAGGGCAGGGCTGGTAATCAACAAGGAGGGAAAACACAGGAAGCAAAACTCAAGACAATACACAGGGAGGACAGGACTACCAAAGTAAAACAGGAAACACAAGACAAGACTAGACAGCTAAACACAAACCAGGGAAAACAAAACACCAGAACTACAGGAAAAATAACTATAACTAAACACAGATTAAACTAAAAACCCAAAACAAGGAAAACTAAACCATAAATAAACCCAAGTCGCGACAACAGCAGAATAAGCTGATTTGGAGACATGTTTTGTTTCCCTTCCCAGTGATTTCATTGTAGAGGTGAGATTTTATAAACTGCATGTTAGAAGGGTTGGCTGTATAAGGAGTTTTTTTTAGAGCAAATGTGGTACTTATAAATTAATAATAAGTACTTTATGTGTAGGTTTTAACAGTAGGCACACTGCTGTTCATTACTAATTAGTTATTAAGGTCTGGTGTGGAAAATGTCTGATTACTGAGCCCTCTTAAACACACTCTGGGTGTATTATTTCAGTGACCAGAAGAGGGCAGCCTAAACTTTCCAGACTGACTTGTTTAGTGTGTGGTGATGTGATACTGAAACAAAGCATGCTATTGTTTGACTTGTAGGATGTGCTAATCAAATGCCGCTGATTGTGTCATAGGATCCTATCTTATGATGACTTTATGTAATTGCACTGTATTTATTCGGCGTAGGTGTTCAGTGCAAATGTAATTTATGAAACAAAGAGCAGGCTGTCAGTCACAGATAGGTTAGGAGGCGGTAGATGATTTATAGAAGGACTGGCTCTTTGCCACACTCTGATAGAGGTACGTGCTCATGCTGGAAACAGAGTTGCCACTGCCCTCTTATTTGCTGGCTTCATTATCAACTGTGCGCAATAAATCAAGGCCAAAACCCGAATCCCACTTTTATCTCCTGACATTCCTTTGGTTGTGTTGGTATTCAGGTACATGATGTGTGCCAAGGAATTCTCATTACTGCACATGTGGCATCCACTCTTTTCAAACACCAGTAGCGACTAATCTCTCTCCAGAGTACACCTATCATTTAGTCAAGTGGATGTTATGGCAAGAAAAAATGTGTAAAGAAATTGTTTTGTTTTTGTATTTTTTTTGTTCCTCTCCACAGGTTTGCCACAGTGAAGTATGACCAGACTTCTAAAAACATCAAGAACACATTCATGCATCTCACCAACTACAGTGTGAACAAAAAGAGCAGCGATTATGTCAGGTAAGCAGGAATGGGGTGCTGATACGGGAAGCCCCCCCGACTCATCCCTTTATTACAGCTTGAATGTGTTTGAAGTTCATTTTTCCCTTTCAGTTGCGATGACCCTGAAGTTGAGGATTATGGGAACAAATGGAGTATGAGTGCAGTGTTGAGGTATTTGAAGCAGGAGGGAAAGGACACCACATGTGAGTCAGTCGTCTTTTTACTTTAATATCAAGGCAAAGATGTTAAAGTGTATTGACAATAGAATACATAGAAACTTTCTTAATATACTTTCTTTCGTTTTCTCTGTTCCAGTGCTGATGAAACAAATTGAGGATCTCATCATCAAAGCTGTGCTGAGTGCTGAGCTACAGATAGCCACCGCCTGCAAGATGTTTGTTCCTCACAAGTCGAACTGCTTCGGTAATCATTTCATATTCCTCTTAAAATACTTTAAATGCATTCACACCTGCTTGAGGTGAAAATCCTTTTTGAGTAGCATGAGCCAGTGTTATGTCACAGTATCAGGTTGTATTTGCAGATACAATTGCAGTGAGCACATTAAATGTGACGTGCATCAGGAACAAGCTGTTCTTAAGAAGTGCTACACAAGAAGAAGAAATCTGAACTCTGGAAAACTTCTTTGCTCAGCGCAGATACACACACACACACTTAAGTCATACACATTACCACACCCCTCTCATTTCCTTTCAGTTTCAGATTCATTGTCCAGCAGCCCCTCTACTCTGTTTGTCCGCTGAGCCATGCTGAGGTTGTAGACAGTCATTCTTCAATGTGGAGCCTTGCTGGCTGCTGCTGCCCTCTGACTGGTTGCCGGGTCATAGAGGGCCTGTTGACTGAAGCAGGAATTTGCTTCCTCTCCTCTGTTGCCATTCAGGTCTGCCTGATTTAGGCTTCTTGGCTAGTCTTCCCTAGCAGCGGGCTCGTGTGAACTCCATTTTGGAGCCATTACCCATGTTAGTGTTGGCACTAATTGTCTGCGCTCTTTCTCTGTGTGTCTGGCAGCCTTTCTGAGAGTTTGGGTTTGAAAGCGAGTACGTTGGCCTAACCTCCCTCAGCACCACTGTCTCTTTTTCACTTTCTTTTTTTTTATTTTTCTCTTGCTGTTTTTGCTTGTTTATAATTCTCCCGCTCCCGCACACACTCTCGTTCACCCCTCAGATGTTAGGAAAATAAAAGGCCCTGCAGTTGTGACAGGCTTCTCTAGACGTAATAGCCCCCCGATTGGTGGTTGTTTGGGCTGTACTGGGTGCATAGCAGCATGGACTCACGACAGACATACGCCTGCATAAAGATGTTATCTGCACCCTGAGCATCACTGCTAGGTTGCCTAATCGCATTAACCCTCGGTGTGAATGTTGACCATGCAGGTATTTACAGGAAAATGTGGCTTACCTAGCTTTAACCCTGCTCTCATATACACCTGAGAGACATGAATAAACAACACAAGTTTAGTGTGAGGGTGAAAAACACATATTGAAAAACAAGTTTGCTCTTATTCTCTTCCGATCTTTCACTCAGGTATGACATTGTTTTGATTATTCTTCTGTACACATTCCCAGATCCAAGTCACAAAAATGCTCCCTGGAATGTTCTGTGATACTGTGGAAATTTACATCTCATCGAACAATACATTTGTTTTGGACACGTTGGAATTATTACAACAAAAGCAGCCTTCACAATTACCATTTCATGCCTAAAAACAATTAGGCTCCACACCTTTGATTAAGATACACAATACACTGTGGCTTGCCGTGCTTGTTATCCTTCTTTAGCCGTATCAGTTTGCTGTCGAATTGAGTGTAATTTTGTCTTCAGATGGCCCCAAGCAAAGTTAATTACAACATTCATATTCTGTCTACAGGATTAAGTTTCTAAAAACAGACACTGACGGTTCCAGAGGACCACCCTCATCCTCTGTTGATCTGTCTCTCCCAGTGTGGTCATATTGCATGCAAACCCACTCAGTGTGTGAGCATGTATGCAGACAGGGACATGCAGGAACCAGTGTAAAGCAAACACACACGTCTGTCTAAGATTCAGGGTGTCCACTATGGCATCATTGTGGGCTATACTTGTCCCTTAAATAAAACCCACCCAAACCACTTGGGAGTCATATTCAGTCAGCCGCCGTCAGTTCCCCTCCTGCACCTCCTCCTCCACTTGCATTTATCCTCACTCTACTTTCCTCCTCCACAACCTACCACACAGTTGTGTTTCTAGGCCTCAGCAGCTGCCCGTAATAGTAAACAGGTAAAAACGTCAGAACACATGGCAACAAATGCATGCATGTTAGCTCAGTGAATGCGCCGATAAAAGCAGCCATTGTTTAGAGTTGTTATACAGTCTCTGGCTTGACTGGAAGGGAGCCATGCAAGACCATAAAGCACATTATAATGTTAATTTACTGCAAATTGTTCCCTGCCATTTTAATGTCTATTAATGGCTTTAATACAATGTTTATTGTTTTCAAATGGGATTTCTTCCCTTTGCTCAAATTGCGCTGTGTATCTAAATGGGAATACTGTAACAAAATCTTTTTATAGCTCTGTAATGTCTCATGTGGGAAGAAATAAAAACAACAGATTTTACATTGTAAGAAGTATGTGCGGGTGTGTGTGCGAGTGTGTCTGTGGGTAGAAAATGCCACCCATGCAGCTCCTTACCGCTGCCGTGTGATTAATGGAGAGGCTTTTTTGCTGAGAGATGCTGATTACGAGATGTTTTGACTAAGATCTGATTAGCCAAGCCAAAGACCCTATTTTATTACACACAAAACATTCCACTTACTGGTCCTGTGTTCCACTGAACGTCCCTCATTAAGTGCTGAGTGTGGCTGGATCTCCCGTCTGTGAACCACTCTCCCTGTTATACATTTGTCAGATACTCCCACACTTCACTGCGGCACCGTGTTTGTATCCCTGTGATGACAGTGTAGCTGCTGTGTAACTCAGTCTTTTAGGGAATGATTAATGGTTTGGGTCCCTCTGTCACAATAAGGCCATAGAGTGTTAACTGCAACTTTAATTTGTTGTTTTCATGACTGTGGCTCCAAGCTGCTCTGCTGTGCTCTTTGCAACAGCAGTGAAACAGCTCAGCAGCAGTAATTTATCTCAGAATGATGTGAGAGTAATTCAGAGTGCTCGCCTGTATGAAGAAAACACACATGAAGCACACAGTTTATTTTGCTGTTGTTTATTATGGGCCATCAGGCTGCATGGCCAGGGTGGGGAAATGATTGTTTTTGGGTGTTTGTCTCTTGTGGTGAATTTTCCAGCAGCGCCCATCCAATAATAAAGACAAAAAAAATCCTCTTCATCATCCCTTTTCTGCATCACAGTCTTTTTTCTCCCCTCCCTCTTTAATGGGTGTGATGCTGATGTTCGCTGCCTCTCGTCTTCTTGTCTGTGATGCTTGTTGTGGGCTCTCTGTGGGCGCATGTAAAAGCTCTCCCCCGGCAGCGGTCGAGCCACAGAACAAACGTGTCTAACAGTGAGCGGCTCGTCAGGCTCGTGGGGAAGGAGCGGCGTCTGCTCCTAATTGGGGGAAAATTCGCGGCACATGGAGTCTGCTTGTCGGGGGCTGGTGAGGTGGTGTAACACCTCCCCATTTTCCCCTGTTGTTGTGGTGCCACTGATGAGGCACTGCAGTCTCAAACCCATTTATTCCAGCACTCTGTTCCCTAAGATTAATGCTTAATGTTTTATGATGCACACACACACACACACACACACATACACACTCCATCTTTCGTTTAGACGCAGATCTGTGTGGATAGAATGGGATAAACCAGCAAGTGGAAAATAAAATCCTAGTGCTCTGCTTAAGCGAGCAGTGTTTAGCAGTGGGGGTCCAGTCCACCGTCAGAAGTTAAAGATGGCAGTGGCAGCTTATGTTGCAACTCTTGGCTCATGGATGCTCAGTTCCATCATGAAAATACAGTTTTCACTTACACCAGTTTGGACCCTGTGACACTACCCAGAACATGTGATATAGAGTAGCCCAAATTAAACTGAACAAAATCCTGTGCAGATTTTCTTCACATTTACTTAATATAAGAAACACGAGTAGTGTTTAAGCAGTGTATGCAAACAAAGGAATATGTGTACACTAAGCCGTTAGATAAGTGTGATTTATTAGGGTGACCCCCCCTTACAAAAAGGGATAGTTTATAATAACACTGGAACACACAATGTAACAAAGAACAAGCACAACCTTTTTCTATTTATAGCAGATTAATAAAAAGAAATATATGACGTATAAACCTTTACATTTACATCAGAATAAGTAAAGTATCTTTATAAATATCAACCAGTTGTTTTCATTCAGCATCTGTTAAACTAGAACCCCTGCTTACTTTCATCAGTGTGACATTAAATGCAGTATCAAGCCATTCCTTGCTCTCATGCTGGCTTTTGTATGCTTAACACTGGCATTGACCTGAGATGCTAGAACAAACAGTGCTGGTTATGGCAGCTTTGAAACTTCCAACCCCCCTGGCCTATTCTCAACACAGTCTGTTCTTTTGAAGTGCCATTAGAAGGATTTTTCCTCTGGCTCTTTGGCTGGGCTTTACCCCGTCCCTGTTAAATACTGTGGTTTCCCTGCACGCTGCTTCTGGGGCCGACGGGTCTTTGCCTTGTAGGGTGACACTCCCCAGAGCAGCTTTCATATGTCACAAAGGGCCGACCCGGCCGCAGTGAGCCATATCAGTCATAGAATCAAGAAAGAAAATTGGGATAGAATGGATGAATTTTTACACAGGGAACTTCCTGACCACTTTGTAGAAGGCTTTTATTATGTCACTCAGCACAAGGCTATTAAGTGGACTGAAATATATACAATAAATTGACTGCCTGAGGCTTTGTAATTCCCCAGGTTTTGCCACTTGGGAGATACCTTGACATGCTCAACTTTATTTTTCTGGATTTATTATTCCAGCTGGCCAAGATGCTTACTCCTGGTAGTGTTGGAGCCTTTTCTGGTAGCCATTAGGACTCTATGTTTATTGTTAATATGTAGTGACATATGTAGACTTTTTCTAGTCATGAGAAAATTATTGACTCCATGTATGAAAATGTTCATAGCCGCACTTTGTTTCTGATCTGCCATCTTACGTAAGCAGAGTCATGACAGATGAAATGTGTATGTACTTAGTTAATGCAATTGAGCCAATCCCTCAGTAGCAGGCATTGGTGAATGTTTCTCTCTTGAATGATTTGGTATATAACATGCATGTAATCAACAGCAGAGACTCAGCCTGTGTTGCCAAATGCCACATAATGGGGCTGTGATAAACCCCTGGAAACACTTGTGACTTTGATGCCCTTCAGCCTTTATTTTCACCGAGCAGATATTCAAGCTTTTTTAATCCTGTCTGTCTCTGCTGACTTCCCCGTCTGCGGCCAAAACCTTTTGATTCATTTTGTCTCTCCCTCTGCAGAGTTGTATGGTTTTGATGTGCTCATCGACTCCAACCTCAAACCCTGGTTGTTAGAGGTGAACCTTTCTCCCTCCCTGGCTTGGTGAGTGACTCAATTACTTGTAGGCTTTTGTTTGTTATTTCAAGAGAATCTCCTGCTGACAATGTAACTATTTCTATTGCCATATCCTTCTGTAAAAACACATGAAAAAAGTGAGTGCTACCCTGAAAGAAATGAGTCTGTGTGATGTGAAAACATCTGGCTAGAGATGTAGCTAGATTATTATTCCTCCTACAAGGGTGCGTAGTCAAGGTCAGAGAAGAAATCTGTATCTTTTTGACAGTTGACTCATTTTGCTCCATTTGATGTGTATTTTTCAAGTTTGTGTCTTTCTGCTTATTTACAGTGATGCACCCTTGGATCTAAAGATAAAGGCCAGCATGATTGCAGACATGTTTTCACTTGTGGGTAAGTGCATGCTGAAACAATGCCTTTATATTTGATTCCACAGTTTTGATGTAACTTCACAGATATTTAGGTCACATGTTGTAATCAGTACATCTTGCTTGATGTAATAAATTGCATCAAAAGTAGGAAGTTGACCTTTGCACACCCACATATTGAGTTCCAGTAAGGCACAATTTGTAAACCATTCTTTGAAAATGATATAACTAAGGGGAAAATGTTAATTTTGTAGATGCTAATATAAAAATTGTATGTAAGTATGTGTGTAATTGTATTTTCTTCCCCGTTTCACTCCAAAGCAATAGCTTAGTTGGCTATCCTTGTAAGCAGCAGGTTTCAAGCTGGTGGAGACAGTTGTCTATTGTTTAATGCTTAATGTTTTCCTGCATTCCACAAGTTGTGTTTACGCAAACCACTGAAAATAGCTGTGTGCCTTCATAATGGGTGCTCCAGTGTTGACAGAATAAACCGCAGCCTTCATTAATTAACATTAAATGACTTGCAGCCTGAATTATCAACATAGGCACCAGTTACTTTGTAGTCATTAAGCCTAGCCCAAGGCAGAGATCATCATATGACTCCCCTCTCATTATTTATTTAATTCTTATGCAAGAAAAACAAAAAGATTCAAGAAGAATCTCATAGCTGAACCACCTTCACATAGTGTTAAAACCTCCTGTCTCTCTTTCTCCTTGTTGATGCAATGTAATATGTTTAGAAAAAAGGAGGCACACATCTCTTGATTATTTGAACTTCATGTAATCCTCTGCATTATCCTTATTACCATTCACATTATGCGCAGAGATCACTGATTAGCAGGCGTCTATCTAAACTGGCACTGAACCATTATGTCTATCTGTGGTCTCCGCCTAGTGATATTAGAAGAATGGCTATTACGTGCACGTGTGTGCCAGTGTGCATGCGTCTTAGCCTAGGCCATGCTGTGGCTTGAAACCCTCCCCTCCGGCTCATTAAATGAAAGAGTAGAATCATAAATTGCCAGTTATCTTTGGACTGAGACGTTACTGTGGGTCTGGGGAAAATGAGCAGTGGCATGTAAAACATAGCACATCCATTATGTACCAAACAAAGTCGCTGTTGGCTGATAACACTTGGGCTGCATCCCAGACCTGTAAATAATGACAGCATTCCATTAGCATTCATTTTCTGCCTGCGTGTAGCTGTCAGCTCTGTGTCGCCCATGTTTGTAATAATTGCTGTGTTGAGGCAAGAGTGAGGCAGGGGCCTGATTCTTACCTGACGGCTTGGATGAGGTAGAACAAATAGCCTCCAGCTCCAAGCTGTCAATAGACTTTATTCAACCCAAGTGTAAGTGCAAGTACATAAACATGTTCCTTCAGCAGTCCACTGTGGCCACTAGTTAGCTTTGGGGGAGTGTGGGAATCAATAAACAGAACATCACAGATTTAAGCACATTCGACAGGCCTGGAACATCTCGTTAAAAGATGGGAATTACAGCATGATGCTCTTAAATGTAAAGTGGTGGAAAAGTCCACTGCATGGTGTGACTGTGTAAAAAACATAAAACCAGCATACCGACACATCTAAAACTCATCACATTAGTATTTTTGTTTTAACAAACTTTTGAATAAGTGTGTGTCTCTGTGACAACATTGACATATTTTCCTAAAGTACAGTTACATGAACTGTATACATGTTCAACAGTTACATGAATCAAATACAAAAATGAGCAAATAAGTGATGTCTAGGAGAAGCTGATACTGGTGGACCCTTAGATTGTGGCACTTGATAAAACCCCTGTCACTAAAACAGCCATATCCTCAAGTATACATAACTTTTAAGCTTTTATACTATCTAATCATGTGCTTTAAATGTTGGCTATATGATCTCTGTGGACTTTGGGGGAAAACATTTTTTTTGTTGAGCAGCTCACTTTCTACAGTACTATTACCTTGCCCCTGTGCTGTGTCTCCAGTCTAAATGCTAAAAGCTAAGCTAATGTATGTCTTCGATTTTGCATGATATTTTATCCTTTGCCTCTGTGTCCCCTTGTGTTCTCTGTACTATGGTTTCCTTGCACAAGCATTTCAGAGGTGATGCAATAGTGAAGATCATGGGAATGAGTAACATATTTAGGACCTGATGTCATTAATATACCCCTTTCATGGCTCTCCTGTGTCCCCGCAGGCATTGTGTGTCAGGACCCCCTGTCGAGACAGTCACGATCTGATCGAGCTACCTTGGACCCAAGCCCCAAGCACCCGGCAGCCCAGAGAACACAGGTAGTGGACACTGATGTACACACACACACACACACACACACACATGCACACAGAGCAGAGTAGCAAGCCAAGTATTGCACTCATTCACCCTTCCCCGGTGAAACATTCCCATTCCTGTCTTCATCTCTGTGTTGCTTACAGTACATTCCTGCCACTGCCATTGAGCTTGTCTCTTACCCTCATGGAAAATTCACTGTAATGCAAAACAACTGCTAATGTAATTACAGTGTTTGAGTGACTTCAGTTTGTAAGTGCTACACTTTCTCTGGCTTATTGTTTTATCAAGTGACTAATGCTCTCACAAGGCCATGTTGCTTAATGATGCCACAGCAGCTAACATGCACTTGGCTCTCTCAACTCGACTACTGCACCAGGATTTGGCGCAGCATCTGCTGGAGGGATATCACTTAATTGGACAGATTTCTGCTCCACCTTATATTGTGTAAACGATCCGATTAGACACACAGTAACAGTGTTTCATTGTTGCATGTTGATGTGGTTTACATGTTGTTTGAGTGCGCCTTCATAACGATTAAACAGTGATGCTGTTGCAATGTCTTCACCCACTGCTTCTTAGAAACGTTTTTCTGCAGCGACAGCCACAGCAGACAGCAAAGTGGTAAGTTTTGTCCTGACTCAGACATATTAATCTTCTTTTGCCTTGTTCCTTTGCAATTCCCTGATGCCTGTTACATTACTGGTAAGAAATTGCTTAATGCTTTTTGCTTATTTGATTATGTGGCATTACTATTTCTCATAGTGACAGATAGATTGCTTATATTGATTCCTATTGCTATATTTTTAAAAGGCACTTCATTACATTAGCAAAGACCTACGGTAAATCATGCCCAACCCTGGACCAGGGCTGTCACAGCAGCAGCTGAGGAACTCCAGGGGCCTACAGAGAACCTGTCCTCTCCCCTTTACTCTGATCGGGGCAACAGTTGGGAATTTTTTTTAAGGGATTAGGTCCTGTCACTTTTTGGCTGCCTTTGTATCCCCCCAACCGCGTCAGGCAAATTAAATATAATCCCCCTGCTATTTAGATGACAAATTTTGTATGCGATCCCGTGGGGTTGTGCCCTGCTTTCTGGCCCAAGTTCCAAACTGCATGCCAGAGTTGTCAGTCACAGCCTGGTAGTGCATGCAGCGGGAATACAGCCAGGAATGCCAATGAATAACAAAATACTCTCATTCTGTGACGGGGAGAAAAGAAGAGAGGGTGGTTTCTGTTACCTGTGGTGTAATTTTTCCATTTATACATAGGAATGAATTATACTTGAAAAATTACACTTCACAAGTAACAGCCAGCTTCTTTGCCAGACATTTTAGATTTTTAACAACTTTTAAACATAATTTAACTCACTCCGATTATGAAGTACCCAATTTGTTTTAACATTGCCAAATTTATGCATTGAAATACTTTTCTACTACTTTTTTGTAGCGACAGAGGCCCACATTAACCAGTAACCCTGAAGCAGAGGTGCTAAAAGAAAAGCAAGGAGCTAAACACAGCCAAGGAGTCAGCGCTCTGAGCTTGACAGCTGAGGAGGTAATGTGGTGTAATTAAAGTGTGATATCTTTTAACAAAGACAAAATGTATAACGTTGGTTAATGTATTTCAACTTTTTTAAATGTGTGTTTTATTTAGGTAAAAGTGCTGAGGAGGATTAAGGAGGAGTATGAGAGACGAGGAGGCTTCATTAGGATCTTCCCCACTGCCGATACATGGGAACTCTATAGGTAATCTGACAGATCACTTGTTCTCCACATACTGACACTGATAGTGTACACAGATTAGTAGAGATTTATCATGTAAAAATGCTTTAATGTCAAACCATATGACTCAGACTACAGTATGGCTGGCAATTAGTTGTCAGAAGGTAGATCTCCCTGTGTTATGTTCCATAGGATTTATCCCACAGTGATTTTATATTGAACCTCTAATTTAGAGAGGAAATCCATTTTTTGTGCTTACAGTTTCTATTCCTATATGAGGATTTGTTGCTTGATTAGATTCATGGCTCTCTTAAAAGGGTATCATTGTGCGGTCTGGGGAATTATTGGTGCACTTAATAGTGGCTGCTTCCAGAGTTGCAATATCATAGAACCCTCATTTTAACACATTTGCCGCAAAATAAGAAGGTCGATGCTCCTTGGGGCCCACTGTCTTTATGATTATTGTAATTTGCTCATTATCTTATTCTCTCAGTGGATATCTGGAGTCCAAGACATCAATGAATTTCATGCTGGCAACCAGACTTTTCCATGGAAGGTAAGCATTTCCATTGTGGTCGGGAGTGGGGAATAAAACTCTCCATCAGCTTGTGGAAACGCTTGGATTCAAACATGGCGTTTGTTTGGTCTTTCAATTGGATAGGTGAGAGGAGCAGCTGAAAAGATGAAGCAGTAGAAGTCAACTTTTCCAGCACGTGGCCAATGTTTATGTGGCATTGTGGTGTCGATTTTGGGAAAGAGAGATGAATTGTGCCTTTATTTTGAACCACATTTTTTGTTATTGTAAAACAACATGCATTCAGTTTATTTGAATCAGTGTGGGCTTTCAAGTTTCAACCACAGCTTTGACCATTGCATCATATTGACCAAGGACTTGTCCCCAGCTTAGCCCATCAAGGTTTTTTCCATATTCATTAGGCAGCCAGATCAGGGAGAAGGTTGTAGCTAGACGACCTCAGTTGCTGTTATTGTTTGCCATGTAAGCTCTCTGCTTTGGACCATCATCAGCATCTGTCCTGGCTGGATGAGCCACATTAATGTTTTCTAGAACTGGCTTAAGTAAAAGTTTAAATTTACAGCCATTTTTCTGCTTTGTAATTGATGATGATATGCATATAAATCATTATTGTTGTTGCGTTGACAAGTCTTGCTCTGTCTCTCAGGAATGTGAATGGGAATGTGCAGCTGCAGGTGGACACAGTCCATTACTGTCACGCTGTCCAGTATGAGAGGAAGCTGCTGTCTCTTGAGACAAGAAAGAAGAGACAGCGCCACCTGACTCGCCGCTCTGTTGCAGGGAAGAAAAAATCGGGTAGGGTTGATATTTTCTGCCTCTGTTGAGAAAACAGAAAAGAGTGTAGCTAAGTAGGACAACATCATACACTAATGCACTTTTGGTTCCAATAAATAACTCCCCTGTGTCACAGTAAGGTTGGCCAAATATGACTCTGAATGAGTTCATTTCATTGCAAAAACAATAAAAAGCCTATTGTGTGTGTGTGTGTGTGTGTGTGCCAGTGATGCAACTGACATTTGTCTTTCCCTGCACTGCTGCATACCTCAGGGAAGGAATCCAAGGCCTCCCCAACCAAGAACGGCAGTCATCGGGGAAAGGAGTGTGTTCAGGGGGAAGGAGAGGACGTGAAACGAGCTCTTGAGCCAGTCTCACACAAGCCTTTGGTAGCAGAGCAAAGAAAACAAGTGGCCACACCACTGGAGCGTTGCCACAGTGAGTCTCTGTCCAGCTCAGAGGCAGCCATGCACAATGCCAGGCCCAGAGTCAACCTGCTCAACATCCTTCAGCAGGGCTGGGACCTCAGGTCAGTCTCTATTCTGAGCTGCAGCTCATGTTGGCTGTTGCTTCCATCTTCATTGCTTACTGCATTCAATCATTTTGTAATGATAAACGGCATTTCCAAAAACTATACACTGTCACACATACAAATACAATACACATTGCTACATCAACAAAGGTCACAGTCTCCTGTTTATTCTAAACGTGTGCCTGAATTTATAATTTGAGTAGGAATTACAATAGCAAGTCTGAGTTTGTAGACATTCCTTCAGAGCTTGCCAGGACTGTGCACGAAGCTGTGAAATTATAGTACAGCATATCATTGTTTGTGTTTGACAGCTTTTTTCCAAAACATTTTTTTCAGCTGTAATGTTCTGACAGTAGTAGTCTTTCCAGGTTCACCTGGGCCACAGAGACAGCTCATCATTTTGATACTGATGCAAGACAAGATACACATATGTTTTAACAACTGCTGGCTGAAAGTGATACATGCCTGTTTTTGTTTTCTCTCTTTTTCTGGATGATATGTCACTAAGTTGAATGAGTACAACTGCTTGTTCTCTCTGTTGTAAATGATATCAGAGCTTCCAGCTGAAAAAATTCTTTACTGTCAGTTCAAAGCAAACTAAGAGAGAACTTAGTGCATATCATCTTACTATCAACTGCTGTTTATCTGTTGTTTTGCCTTTGCAGTTGTTGATGTTCCCTCTCTCTCTTTTCCTCTTCAGTAAAGTGCAGGCCCGGATTGCTTTTTCCTCTTACCTGCAGCGAGTCCAGCAAAGACTGTTAGAAGAAAGCAGAGCCAACGCCATCCCAGCTTGGCCAGAAAGGGACAACGACCAAATGGTGCAATTATAACACTTTTTAAATCATATTTTCATCACAGACAGCAGGAAATTATACTGAAGAAAAGACGCGTAATATTGAGTTAGTTGGTCATATCTGTCAGTATTATATAGTAGTAGTATACTATATATAGTAGTATATACAATAGTAGTATAGTATAGTATTATTGTGCTTTCCTACCCTGGAGCGTTGTTCCATTTTTTACACATATGTGTATACGCCAGATTTCTGTATGCAAGCAGTCGCTGAGTGTGATGCATTTGTGGTCACCTAGTAGGAAAACAAGTCTGACAGAAAAGTTTGCATTGATGGTGAATCATCATACCTGTAGGAAAATCAATGCAAACTCAAATACATCTCTAGAGCTGTAAATTTCAAGTACATTTGGAAGGAGTGGAAGTGCACGTGGTGTGATGAGTCAGTGATCCAGAGCACTGATAGTAAGAGCTATCTGATGTATGTTTTTTATCTGCACAGGAGCTGGTGATTCGCTTCCTGAGAAGAGCAGCCAGTAACCTTCAGCAGGACATGAAGGTAGTCTTGCCCAGCCGCCAGTTACCACTTCAAGACCGAAGACGCATTCTGTCTCACCAGTTAGGGGAGTTTATTCACCGGTACAACAAGGTACCCCCTTACAGACTTCAGTTTTTTTACAGAAATATAATTCCTAGACAGATGATTGCAACACATGAGACATTTTTTCAATAAAACTTATCTTCTAAGGAAACTGACTATATGGTGAAAAAACTGGAAAATGACACAGAGAAGCACTGTGTTAACCCCAAAGTATTTCAAGAGTACATCACTGCAGCAAGGTAAGTGTACTGGCAAGCACACTTGCTTAATGTACTGTGTGCTACTGACTAGAGAGATGTCAGTCTGATATTCACATTTACAGTATGTCCTGTCTCTTGTTTTATTAACAGTGAGAACGATCTGGAGGAGGTACTGACATTCTATACACAAAAAAATAAATCAGCCTCCGTCTTCCTTGGAACAAAAGTCAGAAGTGTTAACAAAGATGTTAATGAAGTTAATCAAGATTCAGTCAACTGTGAGAATTCCAAATGTAAGTTCCCTCAGATTTTACCTAAGTCTGTTTAATGTTTTATCATCAATGCACAGTAAACAGGAATCACTTAGAGTTTTATAACCAAAAAAAGGGAAGGAAATAAAAACTGAGTCATCTGGGGTGAAGGAAAGGTCAGCTCCGGATGATTAGAACTCATTGTGGGGAAAACAAATGTGTGTCAGAGCTGAGGAATGGCTAACTGATGATAAAGGAGCTCTGGCTTCTTTCCTCCTTTGAACAGCTCTGCCTGTGGCCAAAGAGGATTCCAGTGCTTCAGAATCCTCGCTCTCCACAGGAAAAGTCAGCAGTGACCCAGACATCAAGGCCGCTGAGAGTCAGTCTTCTGTCTGTATGTTGCCTGAAGACCAACAGGCGGAGGTTAGAAATGGTAAAACCCAGCCAGATGTCCAGTCGTCTCAGCACTGCTCCAGCTTTCCTGTCTCCTTAGACTGCACGCACATTCATCTGCAGCACTGCTCTCCTAATCTTGCATCCCTGCCTCTTCACTGTCCGCCACCGCCGCCACCACCTCAGCCGCCATCATATATACAGTCTTTGGCGAAGTCTCACTTCTGCCATCTTGAGGCCCTTTCTGACCCTCCTGCATACACCTCTGCACCTGTGATCACACAACCTCCAAAAGGGGTGGGGACAGTGAGGCCCCCAGGCTCAAAGTCACTGAACACAAGCCAATCAACCCAAGTGCTCAGAAGGATTCAGTCCTTCACCTCATCCACGTCAGGCTCTGGAGCAGCCTCCTCCATCCCAAATGCCACACACATCTACAGCCAGAAGCTCTCTAGACCCACATCTGCAGGCCAAGGTAATCTTTATTGCTCTACATGCTGTTGTATTAAATCAGATTCACTGTTATGTTCTCACCTCTTTTTTGCTTTTCTTCTTCAGTGATCAGGAGGAGCAGTTCCAGTAAGCTCAAGTCAAACTCAGCAGGAGCTTTTAGGGAGCTAAGCGCTTTGTCTGCCCAGGCCCAGTGTAATCAGCAGGCCTTCATCTCAGCCCTGCAGAAGCTGGCAGACAAAAAGGTTGCTCGCCATCATGCCAGCTCCAACCACCTAAACCTGCTGACACAACACGTATGTTTATTATGCTTCATACCCCTATAGAGTCAACAGCTTCAGCTATTTTAAATAAGAAACAGAGTTGAGTTATTAAGCAGCTTATCTGAGTAATGCTTCTTGTAAGGAAGGAGAATGTGGCCCCTCTGCAGTAGTCTCTTACTGTGAGGTCTTTGATATTTCTCTGTGTTGATGCGTAAACCTGGCTCAGACCCCATGCTGATCAGCGGCTTCTAGCTGCTCATTCATTCAGCAGACCTGTTGGAGCCGGAGGGTCTGCTGCCTTGTACTACTCACCTTCATCCTTCAGCCCTCAGCTCGCCTGCAGACTGTGGGCTGGAGCTGGTGTGGGGGTGGGTCTGGAACTGGAGTTTAAGGCTGGCTGGCCTAAACAGTGGTGAGCCGCATCAAGCGTCAGCTCTGTGTGAGGTCTCATTATCAGATGCACCATGGGGGAGTGATTTCTGTTGATACTTAACAAGCAGCCATTTTTTGTGGTAATTGATGCTTATAAATACAGGAATGTGGCAAATTGGCACTAAGCAGGGGAGTGGCAGCTTCGTTGGCTCCATCACCACCTTCTCCTATATTCCCCAGAGGTTTGGCCTTCAGTTTAGGGAGCCCCTCAACCTTTCCTCTCCCCCCCTCCTCCTCTGCTGTCTCACTGGATATGTCAAAGTTTTTTTGTGATGGCACCAGACCACACAGACTGCAGTTTTATGGCTTCCTTTCGACTGTACATTATTCTGTCTATCTGAAAGGTGTTTGCTGTATTTCCTGTGGGTGGTTAATCCTGGGCATGCCAGCAGCTTATTTTTCTAAGTAAAATAGTCCAGTGTTCAGCACTTAAAGGCTCAGAGTACATTTAGGGTTTTTTAGGACTCAGATTTGAGGTCATTAAATCACTTGCTGGACTAAATGGAGGACTTTGTAAACATGAACAACACCCTGTTGCACCACTGACCTCTAAGGTTTAAGTAATTACTCACTCCCATGCTAGCCCACATATACAAAACACAAAACAGAGTAGATCCAGGCACAGTCACCATCAATAAAGTGGATGTGGTCCTGTGCTGTGATGCATGGATATGATAGTGAATCCCCCCAGTGTCTGTGCATATGGATGTTTATGTCCAAGACATTATAAGGTGCTCTTGTAATGCTCAAATATACAAGCCTGTGTGCATGACCTTAGATTAGGGCAAGGGCAGCTACATACACTGGAGATAGTGACTATACCTTATGTGATAAGATTTATTGTAGTAGTTATTTATTCACATTGGTCAAACATCTTACAGACACGTCTACCAGGCTCAACTAGAACTGCAGCTGTATAACAACATGCTGATGCATTTTTTATGTCATACAAGACATGGCAGCTTTACAGTTTTCCCTTTGGACATTTACTGCACAGGAGGAAATAAAGTAAATAAAACACCACAGCAGAATGATTAATTCTACCATTAGATTTTACTGAACATAATTCCCAGGGTAGCAGAGAGCGGTACAGAGGTGCATTCGCTCCAGAAGTGCTGATGTGGTTGTAAACACATAAGGCCTGGCGAGTCATGATAACAGACTCTGTTGAGTATAGATGAGAGGGAGGGGACCACCTGGATTTAGTGCTGAGCAGAGACTAGCTGTACCATGTGCTGTGTGTACATTAGAGCCGCCAGATACACGAGACAGAGGTGGTGGATGTAAGGAAACAGACAATGTTATATTTATTTATCAAATTGTGTTCATCACATCACTAGTAGCTGAGATGTCAGCCTGAAGTAGCCTGACAGTGATTTAGTTGAAGGCTCACATTCTTTTCTGAGATTATATGTATGTAACGTTTGTGTGTACACAGGTTTTTCAAATGTCTTCTTCACTTCCCACAGTTGACAAACCTGAATCTGGCTAACAGGATGCTGAGCAAAGAGAGCTTCACACTGAACCCCAAAACTCTTACAACCCAAGGGCCACTGAGAGTTGTTCACTCTGGGACAGATCTGTTAAGCAGCACTGGGTAAGTCCAAGGAAACACGGTATGCACGTCTAAATGCTTGGTATTTTATCTGTCTGAGCCACTGTGGTGCAGTCAAGCACACAGCTTTAGGTCTGGCAAGAGGAGATCTCACGTGATCTCTCCTTGACTTTGATGTACTGTGAATAATTACTCTTACCACTTTAGTATTCATAATGGTACACTTTGTGGAGTTTTATTGGAATCTGCCAGTAAACAATAAACTGTAGTGACGGACGTCTTACTACAGGAAATGCAACACTTAATCTATAAAGTCTTTTGTTCACAGTTATTTCTCTGGTTCTCCACTTACAGTTAACACACACTGCATCTGCCTGTGCTGCCCTGTAAAAGCTTCAATACTACTTTTGGTCAGGTTTCACCATTGTGCTCACGTGTACTATTTATTTTCCGTCCCCTGAGGCTGCAGACAGAAGAGTGTGTTACAGTCTCAATGGGCTTCACTGCCAAGGTAAACAGCCTGTCCCTCCTCTGACAGACTTTAAGTTGGAGATGCTGTGTTGATGTACGTGCACAAATGTTAGAGTCACAAACTGTGATGAAGCCTGAAGCAAGCGAGTGTTTAACCTCAGGGATTCTGCAATAGTAATTCTTGAGATTGATGTGTGTGAAAGTGTCAGAAAAGCTGTTCAGGTTTCACATCTGATTCACTTTGGCCTGTCCTAGAGATTTTCTGTATAATCAATTTTATACAAGTCTTTAGACACTTAAATTGTGGTAGCCTATTTGGTCACACTCAATCGAATCTAAAAGCCTTTTTTAATGGCCTCTGTCGAATTTTTAGATTGTAGATCGTTAGTCTTTGGAAAAGGATTGCGGAGTGCCAACACTGGTCAGTTCAACTATGTGCCTGGAAATAGGCATTTTGTTCTCCTTTTTAATTGTGCTTTGTGGAGCTAAGTAGCAGTAGAACTGGCTGCTGAGTGCCGGCAGTGTGTGAAGCATGCTGGCAGCTTCACAGATTGCGTCGGAGAGGTTCTACAGGAGGCATTGGTGCAAGGTCAATACTCATGGAGCGTTTGCACCCATTGAAATTCCTCCTTCCTCACTTCTCTTAATCTTAACCCGTCACACTACCCTGAGAAAAGGAGGAAGAATGACAGAAAATGATCACGTGGTTGTGGTGTATGGTATCAGACCAGGATCATAAGCCAACAGACCAGTGAAGGTATAACTCACTGAGGGCAAAGCGTCAATGGCCTCTTCTTTTCTGTTTTTGTTGATATGTGAGTGGCAGTCTCTCAGACAGCTTGGCCCTGATCTTGGACTCTGTTTTTCCAGTCCAGCCCTTCCTTATGTATTGAGCTGTCAGGGAATTCCAGGAATGTCTGGCCTTTTCCCTTTTTAAAATGTTTTTATTTCCACAAACCAAGAAGAGGCTTTTAATAGAATTCATAATTTTACAGATAGCTTCAGTTACTTATTTATACACTGTATGGTGCTGTGGAATCAGTATTTCACTGCTTTAATGGATCATATTTCTTATGCATATCCATATGTTGTACAGTAGCTTTTGTCAAAAAAAAAAAAACATACGATTCATTCGTCTTTCCAGTTGTCACTGCAGTACAAAAAGCTCTTGTCCCTCAGTACTCCCTGCCCTTTGGCTTGCCCTTATTGCAATAAAATGTCTTTAATAAGATATTAGAAAAAAAATTGTTTTGATTTTATTCTGACTCTGTTTCTGAAAACACTGAATTTCCTGAGTCCCCTCCCCCTATGCTTGGGCTGATGGTTTGTGCCAAACATACTGAAACTGTTAAGCGCACTGGCTCTTTAAGGAACCACAGGGGTGAAGTATGATGGGTTTCAAAGCGTAGTACGGCTCTTTGAAGTACTGCTGCCAGGATCTACCAGGTATGCTGCATCAGCACCTCAGTCCAGTCTGCTGACAGCCAGAGGGGCTGTGAAACCATACAGCATGTCTTCATACACCCACTCTTAACTCAGGGATCACTTCCGGTCTTGGACCTCCTGATGCATTTATGATGATTTCCATTCGGTGTACTCGTGAACCGATGTAAGCTGTTTGAAAACACCATAAAAGCAGGCATCAGATATTCAGACTGTACCCTCAAAAGCAGAGACACATTACTTTATATATATATATATATATATATATAGATAGATAGATAGATATATATTCAGCTTAGTAAATGAATAAGTACTTTTAGTACTGCTGTATTTTGAGTTTTTGATGGATGGTTCAAATAGTTCACTATCTGTAATATGTGAAAACATATTGAAGATGCATCTGGCCACACAATAGTATCTCTATTCTCCTCTGTCTGTATGTACAAAGAGCTGCCGATCTATTATCGGCAGTGTAATGTTTACTCCATCTCTGTGAACGGAGAAATACCACAACCCTGCTTATTCTGGGTATTTTTAGTTCAGCTCAATACTTTCTTTGATTGCTGTTTTACTTGGTCGAAGTTTGTAAGGACATACCCTTCCAAAGGATTTTATGTCAGCCCATTTGTTGAACCAACAATCTAACTAATCAGAAAAACTCTGGTGAAAATGTACAAATTCTTTGATGGGGAACATTTGATGGTTTGATGTCCCTCTTTCTTTGAATATAAAAGAAAAAATAGGAGTTTTATTATTATTATTATTATTCACATTGATTGGACCCAGATGTGGTAATAGGAAAGAGAAGAACTCCTTCACACCTTTTACAGCAGTATTCACCACAAAAGTGTGCAGTAGTATTAGGAAAATGGGAGATTCAACTGCCAGTCTTTTTGTATGTAATAATTTTAAACATGTAGAATGGAGCTTGGAGAAATACTTGTGTTTTAATGTATTTCAGCAGTTTAATGTGTGAAATATGGAGTTGCTTCTAAAATGCAGTCAAACAGTATTTTCAGAGGCCAGCTTTTTAAAAAGTAGATTTACTGCTTCCCCTTGTCATACATCTTAATAAAGACCATAGACCAAACTATTAAGTGAAGAATAAAAAAGATTAGTAGAGGAGTAGTTGTGAGTTGTAGCCTCGTTTTTATTAAAAAACATGCATTTTAAATGTTAGACTAATGTACATGTAAACTAGTTTTTATTGCACAGAACAACTTGTGTAAATGTCTCCAGCTCATAATCAGGTTTCTATTATTTATTTTGGGGTATTTACATAACAGTATTTAAATGCAGCTGATAAAATGTATGCATTTTTGGTATGTTCAGTATCTAATTTGCAGGACCTATCAGTGTTTAGGATAACACAGACGTAGAGAATAGACCAACAAACACACAAATCTCAATGTTTAGTCTCTTTTAAAGACATTCACTGGAGAAGAATACAGGACAAATATTTGTATAGGGTTTTACTAGTTTACAGTCTAGTCGTAGAGCCTCCTTTGCTGTCATATTTCGAGTGACTATTTTTGTAGCAAGGCCATTCACACACATTCTCCTTATTTCACCGCTGTACTGGCTATGCTGAGATTGTCATATTTTGTATTGCAAGGACACTTCTGCTCTCTGTCATGTTGTTGCAATAAAACAGGATAAACAAACACTGATTAATGGCTGGAAATACCCTCACGCTCTTGAGGCGGCTGATGTTTACACTGGTCGGGCAGGGCTTTGAGATACTGTGGCATGATGTCATCTCAGACGGTT
Organism: Parambassis ranga; assembly: GCF_900634625.1. Taxonomy (NCBI): domain Eukaryota; kingdom Metazoa; phylum Chordata; class Actinopteri; family Ambassidae; genus Parambassis; species Parambassis ranga. The sequence goes on along the minus strand of NC_041042.1, from coordinate 8,426,471 downwards.
CATTTTCCCACATTCACGCTGAGTTAGATTGATGCCGCACATGTGCTTAACTTGCACTGCTGTGTTGCTCTACAGTAAGTTATATCAGCATATTAAAGGATGGCGTGCACAGCGGGGAGTAAGCTGACACCCACGAGCAGAAGTCAAGCAGGGAGGGAAGTCCCAGATAGCTGGAGCTCCACACATGTGCCAGTGATGAGAATCTCAGATGCAGAGCTGTTCTTCCATCTCACTTTTTTTTTTTAATTTCATTGGTTGCTGTGTTGGATGGAACTGCTTCCTCCTGGTTTTGAAATTCATGGCGATCTGTATCATTTTTTTGTGTAGTGTTGTGTTGACAAGCCCTGTCTGAAAAGACCACTCCATGGGGTTCTACAGTGACATTGCACTCATGAAAAACATATGCTCTTGACTCGTTTTTAGATTTTAGCTAATAAAATAGTAGCACTGAAGTTCCCTGAGGTCCAGTGTGCATCCTGCAGCCAAGTTAAAGGAAGTCGCTGCTGTAAACAAAAAAACGAGTTCTTGTTCTGTCTTCTGGCATTGTAGGATCTCTGGCCTCGCGGGCTTTATAGACAAGCCTTTGTTTCCACAAGCTAAAAACATTGAATTGGCCTTTGGTCACACCAGTTGTTTTTCTAATATATGTGCTATTATGTGAACTGAGAAATGCATGGGCGGTTAGCATGTTCACATAAGCCTTAGATCCCTTGTGTCTTTGTTTGGCCACACAGGACAGATTTTTTTTTCACTTGAGTAACACAAGATTATTATCCCACAGTGTGCATTGTTGTTCAAGATTAATTGAATTCTAATTTTAGACCTTATCGTACTTTGGTTCTAAAAATATTGTGGCTATTGTGATTTTAAGTCTGCAGTGTTTTCTTTAACTCTAGACAAATGGACAAATGTTATTGCATATAATGGGAGGAATTTCCAAGAACCTTTTTTGTCATTAGGACCCCCAGGGATTCCATTTCTTCAGCTGTGCATGTATCTCTTTCTTTTTTTTTCTCTTTTATATTTTTCCTCTGAGCTCCCAATAGTGCTCTTTATGGCATTATTTTTGGCTGAGGTGGTATATATACAGCAGCACACCAGACTCCACATAGACTCAATTTAAGCATGTCTGAAGGGGAGGCTGGTCACCTCATTGCTTTAGCAGGGACCAAAAAGAAAAAAAAGAGGCTGAAACAGGCTTAAGTCCTAATGACAGATAATCCAGTTACAAACTCGTGGAGCTCGTCAAAAGGTTTGCTTTCCAGGTTGTGGCTTTGTGATGAGAATGGAACGTGAAGCTTGGGGAGCAGTGAGGCAAAGAGGAAAGGTTTTTAGTTCATCCTGTGTTTGCCACAGGCTTGCCCTCTGCTTTGAATCTGATTTGCACACTTTGATTTGAGGCTTCTGTGGGCCCAGCAGCCACTGAGAGGATGCTGTCAGCTGTCTTGTTGTTTTTACTTTTTACCGGTGACGCTGAATTTCAACACGTGGAGAGAAATGGAGGGAGTTAATTAGCTACTGTCACATCTCAGCTTGAGTTGGACGATTAAACAACTAAACAGGAAAAAAAAGGTAGTGACATCTGTACTATTACAGTTGCCTACTCAGCCACTGATACCTGCAACACTTCCATTAAAATGTCAGTACTGCAGCACCATTTCCAGTAAATTAACTACAGTCTGCTAGCTGTCCATTCAGTGTGGGTTTTTTTTGTACACAGCCATGGCTCTGTAAATGTGGAAAAAACTAAATGACTGATCCATATAATAGTGTTAAAGCCAACCAGCAACAGGGGCAAATGGGGATGTGCGAGAGAGGGGGCAGAATGAGCGACAGGAAAATTCATTAGGAGAAGAAGAAGAAGAAGAAGAATAGGGACTGTAAATCTGGCTAATGCTAGCATGCTGAAGGAAAGATGGCAGAGAAACAACCCAAGAGGAAAAGGTCAGATGGATGTAATGGTGGAGAGGCCTCAGAGAGATAAAAGCCCTGAACACAGATTCAGAGCTTGCTCTTTTCCTTTCTAATGTAAAATTATTTGCTGTGTAATACTACCAAGTTTTGCCAATGTCCATGATTTATGGAGGTTGAGTTTTTATCACACAAATTCTGTCCATGTCTTTCCTCCCTTTTCTGTCCTTGTCTACACTGTGCGTCCAAAGTAGGAATAACCCCGGCCAAATGCAGTAAACTACTTGTTCAAAGGTTACATAATTCACAACAGTGATTTTGTTTGTTTAAAATTACTTCTCTCTCATCACTGTTCACTAAGCTGCAGGCCACTGAAGGATGAAGAGGACATTTGGAATGGACAGATGCAGAGTGCCTATAGCCTGGTGACCGGGGTGAGCCCCAAACAGCACTACCAGCCCACCCAGGGAAGCTACCAGCTTCAGTTTGCTATTCAGCAGCTGCAACAGCAGAGACTCAAGTCTCATCAGTTTTTGGACCAGAGCCACTGCAGACATCAGGTTTGTTTCACAGTTATAATTTTTAAAGTGGAAGTCTACTGTGTTAGTCCAACAAGATACATATAAGCCACTGTCATTCTGATGTAAATCTTACAATAGAAAAATGGCTTGTTAGCTTCCTTTGTCAGAAACTGAGCAACGTGTCTGAGAACTGTTAAATTATACCTCAGGAAAACCCTCATATTTGTGTCTGTACAAAATATTCCCTTACCTAAGCCCAGCTGTCCAAAGTAGTGCAAAATACGCCCACATCAAGAAGAGGGCTTTTATGTTAGCATTTACAGAGCTATTCTGAGAATCTCCTTCCAAACCGCTTAACAAAATGATGTTTGGTGGGAAGATCTTCCTCAACAGAAGCTCATTCCTGGAGAGCCAAACATGACTGACTCCTCACCCTTAGATTACATTGTTTGGCTGAGTGACTCGGCTAGGTTTATATTGGAAGGTGAGTAATCAAGGAATGCTGCCTATGAGGGCACTAGAGAAGCCCCGGTACAGATTCCTTTACGAGTTCATATCTGAACTGAGCTCCATTTATGTTCCCATTACAACACTAATAAAATTTTGGGATATGATTTTCTCAGCAGCAGCGCTGTAGCGACAAAAAACCTTTTAGTCATGGCTGAGTAGCCGTGACAGATGTGATTTGGCTGTTTTTACAAGGAGATTAGAAAGGTAAAAAGGTCCCGGTCATTTTGCACAGTATAATTTTAATGTTTAGAGAAAAAAGATAGGCCCTCCGTCTTTCTGTACAGTTTCTTTGAAAGAGAATCTCAACAGGAAGCGTGTATTTATTCACTTTCCAGTGGATTTTGTAGAGTCAATCTATGGATGGAGAGAACGGAGACAGGAGAGTGCCATGGGACGGCTTACAGGCTGGAATGATTGGATGCACCCGCTTTTTCCGATCTGTCCTGAGTAATGCAGTTGCTCTCACGTCATTGTTTTTTTCATCATCTTGGTTGGGCCTTAATTAATGCAATTGAGGTGATATTTCTCTTGGCTTGGTCTGGTAGCCTTACGCAAGCCACTTTATGAAAGTGATCCCTTTGCCTTTCTCTGTGCCGTTTATCGTCTTTTTTTAGTCAACACACATATTTTTCTTATTTCTGACATATTAGAGGCAGAAACATCACTTACTATCTGAAATGCGTTGTGGCACTAAGGACTGCATGTGTAGAGTACACTCGTATACACACATCATCAAGAGAGATCCGTGCTGATGTTCACCCTCGTACGCTTAGGTCATAGAAAGACTGACTTTGGATACGGTTGTCTCACCACCTAGTCAGACTTCCTCCTTTAAATCCCGGCCATCCCACAGGGGTCCTTCTGCCAGGCTCTTCTGGCAACGTGTGCTTAGCTATTAGAGCCAAACTTTCTTTGCTGGTCATGCACCTATTGGTCCAGGAAATAGTCACTGAGTTGTGACTTGACGTCTATAAGGAGCGAGGTATTGGAGCGATCTTTTTGATGCAGTCCCTGATAGAACGTTTTCCATTTTTCTTGACCTGATGGTCAAATTATTAATGATTTTTTTATCATTTAAAGGCACAATAGCAGTAGTAGTTGACTCAATAACAGTGTCTTCATATACAAATGTTTACTTCTGTGAGAGCAAAAAAGACAGGGGTCTGTTCCGGCACTCCAATCCACGTTCCAGTTACTGGGTGCAGACTGCACGGCTCCTCCACAGGCTTGGCTCCGGGCCACCTGGCAGTGAAAGAAAGGTGCCCTTCCTGGCCCCGCTCAAACTGAATTGCGGCCATAGGCCTTGCAACCTGGAAACTCAGCTTCTCATTTATCAACACAGAAATTACATCAGATATTCCCTGTCACCCTGTCGGGCCCTTTGAACAGCTATACTGTGAGGCTGGAAAACCATTAGCTTGTTAGATAGCCTTATAAAGCTGCAGAGAAAAATAGCATGGACATGACATGTGGAAAGAATGTATGTGAGCATTCCCCACCACTGCAAGGACAGAGTGAAATGTGGCTCTAAAATATTATGTCAGTAAGACAACAGTATTTTCCCCCCTTCCCAAGCCTTTGAAGAGATCTTGTATAAACAAATAAATAATGTGAAGAATTTGCTTTTCAGGGCAGCCAACTGCAGAAAAATGTTGAGCTTGTTTTGATACTGGATGGCATTTCATTAATATCTGCACTAATTCATGTCAAGCTCTCTGATATTTCACCTTAATGACCAGAGGCCACATTTTTTCCATGACTAACCCATTCCAAATATGATCACACCTCCTTAGTCCTTTTTGGACAGAGGTTTGCCAGTCCACAACCAGTAGAGTATATTGCAATTGACAAGCCCTGCTTTTATATAAGTATATATAATACACACTAATACACAGTGAAGTTCTGGATCTGACCAAATAAAGGTCCAGGCTAGATGGCAATAAACCTAACACACTGGACCTTCAAGATATTTTATTCCAGGTTAGCTGATGCACAAAAAATCAGAATGAATTTGTGCTGTGCTCAGTTTATTTCCTAAAAAAGTATGTTTCATGTTATGCATATATATATGGTTAAAGTGTCATGTGTTTGATTGTTTTTGTAGCTTGATATTGCCCATAAGTAACAGCTGTCTCTCTTTGTTTCTTAGGCTCAATATCCAGAGCAGACAACACACATCCAGGCTCCCACAAAATCATCCAGCTGCCCTCCATCCAGCTTTCATGTTCAGCCCACTCACAGCCACATCCAGACCTGTGTTAGCCCTGCTCTCGCTCCGAAGCCACCCAGCAGCGCCCGAGAGACACAGATCAGGAAAACAACAACAAAGCGCCTCATCAAGTAAGACCAAAGAATCAGTGTTTAAATCAGTCTATTTACACTTTCAGTGCAGTGGGGTAGCATTCATTGGCCCTCTCTTGAGGAGTGGGAAAGGGTTCATGGGATCGGTGAGTTCAAGAGGACACGGCTAATGCTAATGAGAGTTAGAATATGTGTGTAGAAGAGTGCTCCCAGTCTTTTGGCTGCAGGGTATATCTGCCTGTTCAGTAAACAACCTCATCACAGGCCTGATTTCTGCCTGAACCGTAAACAGAGCGTGGTTCAGTGGAAGGGCCTGGACTCTGTGCGCCGTTTAAATCCTGTTTGGTTTGGAGATAAGCTGAAGAGTACAGAAGGAAAAATAAAAGGAAAGGGGTGAAACTGAGCTGAACTGCCAGCTATTTCCCTCACTTATTTTATGACTTTATTACGGCAACATCTGGCCAAATTACACAACAACAGCCAACCTTTGTGATCGGGGCTGATTGTTTGTTTAACGCACGCCATTGCAGCGGTGAAGGGCTCTTCACACTTGTTTAATGGTTAAGAGGAGAGGATGCAACTGGACTGGAACGTGGGCTGTTTATATAGTGTCCGAATTAAGCCCTAAGACAACGTGATTTATCCAAAAAATCTGAGAGACCATTTCTCTGTGACTCATTCATTCTTTTCAGCTGTGTAGCCCCCGCTGACACTGCACTTCGCAAAGCCCTTACTCTGCTGACGTGTTACATTCAGTCATCTTTCTTGACTGGACAAACTGTACCTGGCAAGGAAAGAGTTAAGAGGGCAGGGATGCAGCGCAGGCCGGGGTTGTATAGAATAGGTTAGGGCAGCTGGGTAGGTGCTGTGTTTGCTCCTGTGTGTGTGTCTTCCTGGCAGTTACCATGTTTACCCTCTGCATGTGGAATTCCAGAGCCCCCTCACACTCTCCTCTGTCCTGCATTTTTGTGGTTGACCAGTGTGACAGGGGAGAGTGTGGGAAAAACGGAAGCTTCAAGACCAAAAATGCGCTGATGGAAACAATGAAAAGAAAGAATAAAGAGAGAGGGGAAAGAAAGAATGACAGAGAAAAGTAAACTCTATCCAGGAGAAAGGAGATGATTGTTTGCAGAAAATGGAAAGATAATAAGTTGCTTCCCTTTATTTCCAGTGCTCATTTTAGGGGCAACCCAATACCTCTGTTATTGAGGCACATCTGAAATGCATCCCAGTATAGACCTAAGCCCCTCCAACTTATAATAGAATCACTGTGCTGGGTGTGTTCAAACAGTTCAAGGTTATCCAGCCATTCAAACACCTTTCTCTACTCAGCTAAAAAACTGTTGCTTGATACAAATATACTAGCACTGTCATTTCTTTAAGTCATACACAGCTTATTATTATAAGTTGTTAGCTGGATCTGTTTATTAGAATGAAATTAGGTTTTTGTTGTTTTCTTGTAAATTTCTGTTGATGCAGCCAATTGATTTCCTGTCTGGAGAAAAGACAAAATCCCTCAAGAGTGCTGTCCAGTCTGAAAGTGTTGACTCTTGTCCAGTGACCAGTCAGCATTTACTTTTAATTAAAAGCAGAGTGGACATTGGCAAACCCTCTTAGTGACAGTTTTGAGCACACGCTGAACTTGCTTGAAGCAAATGTGCAGCATGTTGGTATCATACTTAGCAGGGCAGGGCTCTTTCTGCTCTATCAACATACCACAACTGCCAGCTTGAGGTGCTGCAACAACTCAAAGTGGTATGACTTCAGTGAAGGCTTTGAAAGGAGCAATTTGTAACACAAATAAATGAGCCTGTTTGGTATTTTGTTTGCGAGGTTTGGGTAGTCGCAGCTGTAACTACGGAAACCCGGGCTGTCGTGTGGCATTACTAATAGGGTGACAATTACAGCGGCCCCATTAATGTCAGCCTCACTGCTGCTTTCACTCCCTATTAATCAGCCACAACAGTAGTTATTTTCACAGGATACTGTATACACACAGAAGCTGCCAAACGTGTGTTTATGGTTAAACTTTATCCCCTTTGGTCACTTGGAGCGACATTAAGACAATCTAACTACCTGAGTGCACACAAAGTAAGGCTGCACATCACTTTTGTTTACATAAGAACTTCAGCTCTGTGTGCACAGTGTGAAATTTTCAACTTTGGGCTTATGTATCATCCGCACATACTGCTGAGTTCAGAATCAGTTCTCACCTGTGGTGCTTCTGGCTGCTGCCTGACGCTTGGAGTGACAGAGTGAGAGACTGTTGACAAAGAAAGTGATGTGAAGGACCCAGAGGTCAAGTTTTTTTCTCCCCCCCCCCTCTCAATATGAAAGCGGTTGCTTCCTGTGGAGGTATGCCATGCTTAAAGTGGGCCAGTTCTATTTGTGGTTGTGTAATGGTATGAAAGAACAACTGTGCAGCCCCTTACAAGGAGGCAGTGTGTACCCTCATTACCTTATTAATGCTCCTTTGGCAAGCTGCTGTTCTGGGGCAAGAGGTTAATGCCAGCTAAGCTTTATTTATTGTTCCCCCTAAAAAAATGCTTAACAGATTTAATGTATAGGGTTACAGACGTGTCTGCTCTTGCTCCGTGCTTCAGTAGTTCTTATAATGGTTTTTCTGTGAAAACACTGTGTTTGCTGTTTGATTATGAGAAAAGGCCTGTGTAATTCCTTGTCTATGATCTTCACACTAATGTATGAAGCCCTGTAAGGTAAATCTACTACTGTATTCAACCCATACTGTACCTGTCTGTTCCTTTTTCTGTCTGCAGCCTGTAGCCAACACCATAATCACCACAACAATCACGCCAGTGTGACAATCGCATCACCCAGGACAAGGAGCAGGAATTTCTCCCCTTCTTGTCACAATAGCTCTTAAGAGGCTCTCAGTAAACACTTAGCCTCACGAGCCTCCACTGGCTGCACAAAAAGAAAAAAAGCTATTTGAAAATGACTCCGTTTTTCTCCTGTCAGAAGACAGCTCCTAAGGCATACACAAATGCATGCAGCCAAAAACAATTGTTATCTATTAAATCTGATGTTTTGAAAGACCTCTGTGAGGTTTCCCACTGCTCGTATGATGACGGTGGAGCTGAGCGTAGTCATTTAAATACAGTTTGTCTCTGCATGATCCCCTTGTGGAATGATCATTGTCTGTGTTCACTTATCCTGTGTCTGATTAACAGGCAGACGTCCTCAGAGAGTTCAGCCAGTGGAACCTTGTCCAGCGGCAAGCAGGTGGTTTATGAGGCCATCTGCGGTAAAACAGGTGGGTGTGATGCTGCAGTGCTATATATGCTCTGTGCTGTGCTGTAGTCCTCAGGCAAAGGGGGTTGGGGGGGTGTATTCCAGCATCACTGATTACAGCCAGGCATAGTGGACATTCCCCATGGAGGACTGATAAACACCACTGGATATTTTTACCCATCCCCTGCTTGCTGAGCGAGTGTGAAAGATGTGTAAATATAATTTGCACAAGATAAAATTAACAGCATGGTCATAATAGTAAAGACTGCAGCTCTGGTAGAGACAATACTTTGGACCAGGTGGTTTGTTACACAGAACCATCTGTTTGTGGAATCTACTTGGGAAAAGTATGTGGCAGGTGAACTTTCAGTCTATCAGTGTCAATTCAACTAATCAGATGAACCATAACACAAGTAGCTCAGTATCAATACTCACCTAGTGTGATGTGGATAGATTGTTGTCACACTAAAAACACACCATGCTGATTGGTCCTCACCTCAGAGTTCGCCAGCCATAAGCCTGAATTCGTTTGTGTCATCTGCCTTACAATGTAATGAGGCGGGAACAGTTTGAGCATTCCCATCTGCTGGCCTTTACCATGCAGTGATAATTGCTATCCACCCTTGTGCTGCACTTAAGAAATCACATCCCCTACTACAGAATAACAAATGCAGCTCAGACTCTGTGGATTCATGCACTCCCATTGGCCCTGTCACCCTTTCTCATTTCCTGAGTAACTCTGATATTAAGCAACTCATGCCTGATCACAGGCTTTTTCCAGAGGCCTGCTACACATTAGCATTAGCAAATCATTATACTGTTCCTCGCATGATATCAATACAGTAGCCATGCACTGAGCTGTCAAATCCCTGCACAAACTCACGTACGTACACACACACTCTTGAAATTGTGTGTCTAAGACTAGAGATTTATTTTCACCCCCCCCCCCCCCCTCCCTGAACTATGAAAGCTGGCTTAGGTTAACAAACATCTTATAAACTCATCAATTACTGTAACTGGATCCTTTGGGAGCAGCTTCTGAATTTCATGAATGCATTTTTTCCGTCGTTCATGGTGCACAGGGTAAGGGGGACATGCCTCACTCTCAAAAGTAAAAGTACATATATTCACCCCTAAAGCCAGTTAGCAGGGCAGGTTTATGCGCACTGAGAATGGGACTGCTGGGGAGCTGAACAGAGATTCTGTGTGGTGTTTTGGTGTAGGGGGAGTGTGTTATTGGAAGGGGCACCGCCTTTGTGAAGCTTAGAAGTGCATCAGGTCTTTCTGCCTGCCCAGTGTACCTTTGTAGGGAGATGACTGAGCTGCCCTGATCGACTCTGACAGGCAGTTAGAGCGAGTCCAGATGGAGAGCATTCTCTATGATCAGCTGTCAACCATCATTAATCACACTCTCCTTTATCTCTCTCTTGTGCGCATTCTTAATCTCTTCCTCTCTTTGCTCATACAACTCTGCCTTTATCCTCTGAAAACCTTTCCTGCTCACTCACCCTGTCCCGCCCCCTTCCTTTCCGTACTTCTTGTATGTTGATTTTTGACATGACATGAGGGCCCACCAAAGCTTACAAAACTTGATTATATCGGGCGCGTGTGTTTTACAGTGCTTCCCTTGAAGTTTCCTTGATGTTTTCAGGGCTCCACAGCCGGTGACTGTGAGGAGATTTATTGCCAGAGTTTGAGAAGGAAATGAATGCTGCACTTGTGCCATTTTAATGGTAGTCTGATCATGTCAGGACAGATAGCTTAGGCCTCTCTCTATCAAAATAAGACTGTGTGGTGCCTTGTTGGGAAAGGAAGTAAGTAATTGGCTGACATTGCCTTTTCAGCTGTATTATGTAAGTTACTGGATGCTTAAGTATTCACTGACTCTCTCAGATTAAACAATGCATTTAAATAAGTATTTTATTAGTAGATGGAAGGAGGTAGAGGGAAAACTACTATGCATGATGCATGATTTCCATTGTATCTGCGGAGTACTGTATTTCAATTAGAAAGTGTTTAATAATGACAAGTTATTTTCTTGCTGCTCTTTGTTATTTCAGTGTCATTTGGATAGGGAAGTGTAAGAGAGAATATTGTCCCTTTATCTCACTTTTGCTGAGCTGGAGGAAGGCACTTCCAGTGGTCATGTCATCAGATTGGAAGTCAGGGAGATGTTTTTCGTTTTCCAGCTCAGTCAGGCCCCAGAGTGTAAAAGAGCACCAAAACAAACAGTGCGCAGAGAGGGAATGAAAGGGAATACTGTTTGGGAGCACAAACACGGCAGCCCTAACTGTACATGGAATGCCTTTTTCTACTGGATACCTGGCTGGAGGCCAAGGCGATAGCATGAGGGGTAAGGAGAGCTGAATGTGAAGGAACAATCAGACAAAAGACAAACAACTGTGCTGACTGGGCTGATCAGCTGGCCATTTACCACCGTGACCATGAATATTTAAAGAGACCAAAAGGAAAAAAATACTTTCTACATTTCACTGCTTTGCTTTGAATATAATCTCTTTGGTTTGCTCTTTCCAGGTCTTTCTGTGTACCGCCAGCTCTTCCAGGGCCAGGAGCCCTCTCATAGATGACATGAAGGCGACCAGAGGCACATCATGCCACTCTGCAGGCCTGACAGGTGTCTCTGCATGTAACCACATCTCACAGTAGAAGTATATTTTTGGAAAGGACAACAGATAGAAGTATGCCAAACACTGAACAGGGTCCTATTAATTTCTCTGTGATCCAGCTTCAGACATGCAAAAGGATAGGCTGCAAGGCCAGGAATGCCCAGCTTTGACGCAGGTTGGGATTTTGTTGCGTAGCTCTGCCCTCTCCCCTCCCTTTATTGCCCTTGGCTACTAACAGTCTATATCCCAGCACTTTGCCACCCTCATTCTCTCCATGCTGCTAATGCCACAGGAAGATTTCAGTGACAGATAGCCTTCAGCAGATGGCTCTTGAAGCCCCTTTGGTATTTTAACTACAGGATTCAGTGTTTGATTCTTTGCTCAGGCAGTGGCATGTGCACTTCTGGCCCTGTATACACATATTTCCCTCCTAAAATGAGACATGAGATGAGATTTGGTAACAAGAGACTTTTGATGAGTTTTTGATGTGTATTGTTAAAGCTGCCTGCACAGCTTCTCATCTTACTGTCGTGAAGGGTGCACACGCAGAGACCATCCTTTCATGTGTGGCTTACAGCATTAAGACACTCCTGACTCCCACTCTTTTGGAGCCAGACAGCTGCCAAATTTGATTCTCTGCCCATTACCTAAGCATGTCTTAAAAGACATCAGACCCTTTGCTTATGGGCCTGATGAGGAAATTATTATTATTAGAGCTTAAAAATGATTGGTTGTTGCCTTGTTTCCAATTTACAAGAATGGCGTAACACTGTCAGGGATGTTTGTGTCCGTTGGCTTGTGATTATTACTGTTGAGGTGTTGTTATTGTTATTCTTGGATGGACCAAATTTAATATTGATATTTTAACAAGTAAATCATTGTAATTGCATCAGTATTTATTTGCTGTTCATTGTCCACTAAACGGTCTATTGGACCACCTTTGTAGCTCAAAGAAAAAAAGAAGACTTATGGTTATGCAGTTATATAATGAAGGCTAATGCTGCACCAGCAGACCCATATCCTCATGGATATTCTGTTGTTTGGGACCATATCGTGAGTTTTCTCAGGGTGTAATAGTAATATCCGTGTTTATCGTTAGTAGACTTAACATATATATATATATATATATATATATATATATATATATATATATATGAAAACTGAATACTTGAACTTTGTGCATGATTTTCTCTACACTGATGATCATCAGCAGCGAGATTTTGCACAGATTGTCGTTTTCAATGCAGTAAAACATTGACTCTTAATATAACTGAGGTGACATGTTTTTGTAACGCGTGATTCCATGTCAGTGCATGATGTATTACATGACTCCTAGAATTCAAATCAGTGTGCATAATCTACTGTGGTGATACAAGTTTGTTTACAGTGCAGTCGTTTGTTTTGTTTCCGATTGTTTACAACATACATGCATGGAACTCTTTTTGGCAATTTGTAGCAAACAACATTGAAATGGATAACAAGAGAAACATTAAACCATGATGACTGTGTCAAATAAATGTATTTGTTCAATTATTTTCTTTATGACGATCATCAAAATTCACCCTAATGCCCCTAAAGCGCACCAAAGTGTTTATACAAAGAAAACAATGAAAATAGAACAAATCTATCCAACTGTCCATTTTTAATTAAAAAAAAGAGTGTTTCCAAGAGTAATAAGAAAAAAAAAACATTTACAGTTTGTGATCTAGTTAAGTTCACTTAGTGACATACATCATCTCATACAACAGAAAGGCTTCACTTTAAAACAATCCCTGGAATCACCATCCTGTTGTATTACAGAGGTAAACATAAACATGGAAATACTACTTTGAAATAAACATCATTTTCCAGCATGTTTTCTTTTTTCTAAGATCTTTTTTTTATTCAACAGCATTTGCTCCCTATATGAACGGCAGGAGCTGCGGCGTGCACAGACTTGGTTTCCAGCTCGGACATTCGAATGTGTCCTTGTGTGTCAGGGCAGAGAGGCATGCTCACGCTCAGCCAGCTAACATCCTACACTCTTTGACATATTCTCTATTTGAATGCAGTTATTTTATGTTCATGAATGCATTGGTCATAGCAAGATAATTATTGTTCTGTTCCTCTTTCGATGAAAACATTAGTCATATGAGGTACAGGCTGTTCAAAATGCTGGAATATAAAAACAAACAAACATGAATCACTGATGTCAAAAAGAAGGGTCAACAGGAGGTCTGATGGGTTTGAGAGCGCTGATGGTGAAGTGGTGTCTGAATAGTCTTTTGGGTAAATGCTGCCAATAATTGTGAGCATTGTGAGTGGTGAACTGCTTTGAGAGAGGCGGGGAAAGGGGAAAAAGCAGGGGGAAGAGGTACTTATGGAGGACAAATCGTATGCGGCCCACTTTATTTTCTCACATCTGCTTCTGAGTAGTGCTGGGGAGCTGTCACATCCCACATCTCTCGCCGGGCCCTGAAGCCTTGAAGTTTAGCTGCACTTGCAGGACTTGACGACCATGTTTGAGAGCTGCTCGACTTTTGGGGTGCGACCCACATAGTAGAGGATGGTGAGGGGTTCCAAGTCCTGAGGAACACAGCAGGGCGAGGCGGACGCTTCAGGGTTCAAGGTGTTGTAGAGGCTCAGCAGCTATTGAAGTCAAGAGAAGATAGTGATCAACAAACACGTTTCTCAAATAAAAGCATGACTAATGGGTTGTGGAACTCTTGTCTCACCGAGCTGTGGGTGGTGTCTGCGCTCCGCAGGTAAGGACAGGGGCCGGAGCAGAAGTTGGCATAGTACCCTTCAGGCTGATGGATCCACCTCCATCCCAAATCCTGCCGGAAATTAATGTATAGTGGTCGCACACAGCAGTTCTCCTCATAATTGCTGCAGACAAGACAGAAGAGACAGGATTACACTCTTGATTTCACAGATAATGCACAACAGTAAGAGTTGTATACATTTTCCCCCCTATGTCCTCTGTGAGAGATGAGAGAGAAGTTCAGAAATTCCACTCTTAGGTGTGCCCTTATTTTCCCTCTTGGAGTCAGCCCAGGTGTCTTTGGTAGTGCCTGTCAGCCTGACAGAGGAAATCCACAACGGAGGAGACGGTGTGTAAGAGGAGGTAGCATTTCTAGGACTGGGACAGATCCTGACTTGTATCAGACAGTACCTCTGCCAGGCTCATCTGGATTATTAACAAGATTTTTCTGTGTATTTTCGGCACATGTGTCTTCGTTGTCTTTTTAAGATGTGACAGTTGATTTAAAGGTACTTTTTTGACATAGCCCTCTGCCTATCTGCAGGGATATTTGTTTGTAGTATGTGAACCACCTGGTTATTTTACAATGTTAAAGATAATGAATCATCCAAGCAGTACATTACATTCAGGAAATGGGCCTTACTTGAAGCAGTAATTGGTGTCAAGTGCCCGCTTGCGCCTGCGGGAGGAAGACTGGGCATCCAGCCTGTGTGGAGGGAGCATCATCAGGATAAGGTGGGGGTACAGATGCTCCTTTCGTTTTGTCGTAGGGCTCGGATCATCATAGTCCACATCCATACCTGCAGGACAAAGTAAAATTTGTAGCCTAAATCATGACCTAACTTTAGTGGTAGCGCAGTTTAAGTCTAATCAGCATAGACAGTTGTAGACACTTTTACATATGGACAATCTCCAGGCTCAGCTTCCCTCAGTTCTTTCTTCCTTTTCATCCCTTTTCCGTATTTAACACTGGTCCCTCTAACTTTTTTCCTTCATTCTCCCCCCTGGGCCTGTGTCTGCTCATCCAATCTTTTCCTGATAGCTAAAGCAGTGGATATCTCAGGAGAGACTCTGCTGGTGGATGTATACGGCCCTATTTAATTTGGGGCCAAACGTCTGAGCGCCGTGGCAGCACATTCCTTGTGGCCAAGCCAGTCAGGAGTGTTCCCAGGATCGAGGGCCTGGGGGCCCCAGTGCTAAGTGAGATACCAGATCGATTGTATTCCCATGCTCAGTGTCTCTCTTCCTCTAAGAAAGGAGACCCATTATCTTAACAAAAAGACTGATGAATGTCACTGCTAGAAGAACATTCCAGTGACGAAAATGAGAAGAAATTTTGAAGACCAAGCACATAGTAAGGACTGTACTGTGAACAATCATTTGTTACAACTAACTTATACATCCTGATCAACAACCTAATTCAAGGTTAAAACATTACAATAAGTCATGTAGCATATCACACAATAGGGGTCTTTTTACAGTACTGGAAAAAATCTAAAAATATCCAGTCCTACATTACAAACTAAACACATGAGGAGAGCAGCCAAAACGAGCTCCTTAAATCAACTAGGCTTAAGACCCACTAATGCAAATCATCCGTAAAACCAGCAGTGCTTCAACAGCGCTAATCAGAATAAACCAGTTTTTTTAACAAAGAGATGCCTATCTCAAACATTAGACAAATCAAACAAACTGAATGATTATCTTGCTTTCATCATAATTACAAACTGGAAGAACATCCTTTCACTCACACACTGAGAGATCAAAAGCAGAGGCAAATCCTGACCAAACACAGGCTCAGCCACCACAATACCAGACATGATGATGACATGATGACACACAAAACATCTTAGAGGCACATGAGTCTGTGCTGCAACAGACTGAGATGCATGTTAATAATATTGATTTGATTTCTATTGTAAGATAAATGAGAATATGGATGCAACATATACAATAGCTGCAGATGAGAAAATACAGCTAGTAGCCATTAGCTTAACATAGCACACAAGGATAACTGAATGCAATGTTAAGAATGTTGAGAAAAAGAGATTGCTTTCACTCTTTGTGCTAAGCTATGCCAAATCTACACTATACAGACATGTAACCTCATTAAACTCTCAGGATAGGTTAAATATATTCCAAAATATCAAACCCTTCTGTTTACTTAACATTATGTATATGCATGTGACCTCTTGTTGGTCAAAATCTAACTGTTTACAGTGGTAAAACATTGCTTTACAAAGGTAAAGTAGTATCTTACCTTTGAACTTGACCTCCAGCACCTCGTTGGCATTCTCGATAATATCCCCATTAGGCTTAAAAGTGTGGCAGGGACAGTGCACACTGATCTCCAGTCCAAGATTCTTCTCTGAAGGGGAAACGGAGAGCAGAGAGATGTAACAGAGAGATTAATTTTCCCTTCATTCATTTATTATAAATGAATCAGTGTTTTTTTATGTAATGAGGTGTAATTCAAAGAAGATTCAAGGTGTACCACTCACGTCTGTTCATCAGCCACTCCCTGACTGTCTCTGTGACATCAAAAGAGACCCACTCAGACATTCCCATGGTCAGGACGTTCTTACCCCCAATGTAACGATGTTTGGATTTGGGGTCATCTTTCTGGAGAATCTGTGAGGAAAGATGAAAATGTGACCCAGCTGCATAAACTCACACACACACACATAGAACCGGGGATGTCTGAGCCAGACTCTCCAGGATGCCTTGGGCCAAATGTCTACTCTTCATGGAAAAAGTGACTCCCTGTGTTGATATCCCCATTTTGCAAGTTAATGCCTGCGTGTTACCCTCTTGCCAATGAGAACCTGGCTGTCCTTCACGTCAGCCATTCAAATGTAAGCTTCTCAAATGTAGTGTCACACAGTTCAAGAAAAAGGTATCTCTGAGGGCATTTGTATCCAGACTGTGTTATCGATACAACAGTGTGTTTCAGACGGCGCTTCTGTGAACAAAAGGTATAGTGAGAAGTGTGTGATCGCTGGTGGGTATGAGCACTTAGCCCCACAACAGCGCTATGGATAACCAGGTTCCTGAACATTGTCAGCATCTAATCTG
Source organism: Parambassis ranga (assembly GCF_900634625.1). NCBI lineage: Eukaryota > Metazoa > Chordata > Actinopteri > Ambassidae > Parambassis > Parambassis ranga. The sequence goes on along the minus strand of NC_041042.1, from coordinate 8,409,531 downwards.
TCTTCCTGTGGGAACAAGGGGCCAGAGGACTGCCAGCGTCAGCCCTCTGCCAATCAGCTCTGGCCTGAAAAGTGTGGGGGCGAGTGAGCGGCTCCATTTACTCCCCCCAGTGGGTGACCCTGCCTCTATCTACTCCTAGGCCCCTGGAAACAATCTGAGGGTCTGACAGTCCATATTCAGCACTGGCCAGAGCCTTGCCTCAGAGGCGGTATGCAGTCCGGAGACGCTTGTCTCCCTGGCAGGAAATGTTGGAACCTGATCATTACTCTGAGTCTCTCACGGGAGATTAATGAGGAAACAGAAAAAAAAACTGTTCATGCCACCCAGACATGTACCAGATGTATGCTTAGGGAAATGATCATAAACACACACAAATGCAGATGCAGATCTACATACTCCATTTAACATAGGTGGACAACAGCTTTAAGACTGACAGCTAAGAAAGAAGAAACTGCTGAATGGCAATCTGGGGTTTCTTAAAGATGGCTGCACAAGCTCTTAAATTTGTCCTAATGTAGAATCCATTTGACTATAAGCACATGGAATAATGATCAGTACTTGAAAAGAGGAGAAAGGGAGTTGGACACCCTAATATAAATGTTTTCATCTTTCTCACTGACCTACACGGGCCTTCTGAGAGAAATAGAGCACATAAACCCCCTGCGCTCTGCTAACAGTGGAAATGAACGGTCAGTTCACACACCTGGTAGAGCTCAATCCTCTGCTCGTTTTTCTTGGCGTTGGGGTTGGGGATCCGCAGGGCTCGAAACTCAGCCCGGAACAAGTTGGTGGCATTCTTCTCCATGATTGACACATTGAAGCGGAATGCCTTGGAGGTGATACTCCTGCAGGTCAGTTCATCTGCAGGTAAAGTGGAAATGGTGAGTTATAAAATGCCTCCTCTGAAGCTTTTCGAGCTCTCATTCATCTGATACTTCAACAACATCCTTACAGAGATGCACATGTTTACCTTCTGATTATTGATTAGATTTTTCCAAAAAGAAATCTCCTCTGCAAGTTCATAGATAAAAAAAAACAAAAGTTCTATTTCTTTAACTATTTCTTGGGAGCCATTACCACAAACCATCTGCTTATGCTTTGTGCGGTCCAAGTTAGCAACAAGTTGAAGTCATGAAATGAAAACCAAATGTCCCATGTGGTGCTGGAGCAGGCTACAGAGGGACAGCACCGTGCTCCTCCTCCCACCGGCACTTGAGCCCAACAGGTGCTCCGAGGGCTTGGCTGGTGGCCAAATATTGGCTTGAACTGAGAGGTTTAGCTCGGAACATGTGGTGCTGCAGCAGAACAATACCTGAGCAGCCTGCACTGAGGAGGAAGACTCCAACATGACAGCAGCGCCACAGAGAAGGTGCCTGACAAGCAGTAACTTGCATGTTTATGTGATTGCACGCTGACCTTTAGCACAATCAGCTTAACGAATGGCCACACAGCGATTCTATCTGAAAAGCTTCCTGTTACATTGAAGCCTTTCCCCTTTTTATACCATAATACCATTCAACAGTTTATTATTTTAACAGGCCGAGCACATGCAGTGTTGAGCAAAACAAGCACATAGCAAACGTTTTATGAGTCAAGTGGAAAGAGTCATTTACAGCCAAGCCTTGGCTAATTTATTACCTCAAGCTTAAACTTTACTACCAAGCCTCAGATTTGCTGGTGGTTGAAAGAGGGCACTGCACCTTTAGCTGATTTGCACCTCAGGCACTTTTGGGACAGATGGAAACTCAGAAGCTGTTTCTATGTCATGCAAAAGGAACTTGCACATCTCAAAGTATCTGTACTTCATTTGACCCATAATCCTATTCCAGTGTCCTCCCAGTCATTATCTGATATTTCCACTAAGTTTTTTTTCTCAACTTTTCCCTATTTATAGGTGACCTTTTTAAGCATTTATCCCCAGCCAGATATCTGTCCAGTGTTTCCACACAATCTATAAGGAGGAACCCTCAGTAGCCCTTTCCTCCCCTCACTCACTGCTCTGTCTCACCTCCTCCTCCCCCACCCCAACTCTCGGCCTCCCCCACAGAAGGTGGAAAGCCCCACTTCGAGGGGAGATTTGAAATTCTAATCAAGTCTTTGGTTTCCTTTTGGATGACCTCATTTTTCCCATTGCAATGGTTTTAGGTGGATTTCACATTATGGCTTATTTTTGCCAAGGGTCTGAAGGGTAATTTGTTCCATGTTGGTGAGTGGAGGGAATTGCTTGTATAATTAAAATGAGATAATTGTTTGACCCCTTCCATTTTTAGATGATGGCACTGAAGACTGAGTGTCGGGATGCTGACACAAGCTGAGCCTGTAAACACAGCACCAATTATGTCAAATAGAAATGAAACATTACTTTTTTATGTAAAATATTATATTAAACATAATATATGTAATAAGTTAGATCTTTTGCCAAGAGATGTAATTAAAAATAAGTTGAAATGTATTTTTTGTCACAGCCTGCATAAAAAAATGTATTTGTTGTTGTATTATTTGACAGGTTTTAAGTTTAGATGTACAGACAGCCTGGAGACAGACATTTGCATAGCTCTGCTATGCCCTGCCCAGACGCTATCGACCACGCCTCGCGTCCTGACACACGCTTAGCCCTCCGGTGTCTGGGATCCTGACACAGAAGCTCCCTGATAAAATACCGCTCAGGAATCACCTCTCTTTGCCCTTTTGGCCTAAAGATGGTCGGTGATGTCAGTCTCTCCAGAGGTTTGTGGAGGTAAACAAAGGAAATAGGAAGCATAAGTCAGCAGGTGCTAGCCAGCTGCTGTGGTGTCTAGATCTCATAAAGCATAACAGAATTTTCATTGGAACTGCATTGGCTGGAGCGCTTAAATTGCAGCATCTGGAATTTGAATTTGTTTGCATTGGGCTCCAATGGAAAAGTTGGACGTTCACTCACCAATTATCCACAAAATAAGGTTTTAATATACAGGATTCAAATGCTGCTTTGTGTCAGACTGTAGCAAGCCACTACAGCCATAAGAGACTTGATTAAAGAAGAGGAAGCAAAAATGGTAAAGGCGTGGGAGCTGGTAGGAGAGATGCTGTTTCTTTGGGACCAAGCCAAAGACCTCTGTCTCTGTTTGTTCAGATGACATCATCTTTCTACTATCCCACATATCAGATACCCTGCTGTCCTCAGCGCCAGCTCTTACTTTTTACTGACCTAACAGTGAGTCAGTGATTAGCTTGATATTTCACTTAGGTCACCCCTCAGTTCAAATGAGCATTATCTAATTTCTTCAGCAGCACTGTGCACACTGGCCTCCTGATGCACCATTAAAAGGAAGCTCTAAATTGCTGCCCCTGTCTCAGTTTAGCTTCATAAATGGCAAACACCTTGACTTGCATTGGTAGTGGTGTCTAGCAAAGTAGTCTGGAGCAAGTGGTGCATTAAATATGAGAGAAACGTTTCTGTTTAACTTCTTAGCTGAGCATGAAAAAAGCAATACTTGACCATATTCCCAAACACTCCTACCTTCCAAAACTGGTGCATGTAAAAGTCATTATATGCAGCAGGAATGAAAATGAACTACACTGCAAAATTATCAAGGTGACAGACATTATGTTCCTACTCACTGCAACATGCCCAGCTCTCCTTAAAATTACATAATGGAAAGGGAGAGAAAAGTGTTAATTCACATGTGTTAGTACCTTCTGTTTATTTGAGTAATATCTTCCTTGGATAAGCTGGCGGGAAAAAAAAATATTGCCAGTAGTAAGTCAGGTTCATGTCCTGTATTATCACCAACAGTATGGCCTAAGGTATGAGAGCAGTGATGTGTCCTGGGCACCTGGCCATCACTGATCCCACTCCTTAGACCTCTGTTTGTTTTGGGAGCTCTGGCTACCTCTGACCAGTGGATAAACCCCGAGCTGTGTATTTTGAATGTCAGAAGCACTTTGTGGGACCTGTGAAATGGATTCGATTCCGGGCTTATGCTGGAGAGGCTCTGCTCAGTGTCACAGCACAGCATAAACACCTGTTGATTTCAAAATGGTAACACCACGCACTGACCGACCTCTGACCGTGAAAAAGCACTTATAAAAATGGACTTTCTCTGGAGAATCTACTGCTCAATGAGCTTCTGCTTCTGATTTCTGGAACAATCAAGGACCCGTGGTTTATACAGGAAATACCGATACAGATGAACAAGGGAATTAGATCCTAATACAAAGCTACACTCGAAGAAATAGTAGGAAAACAGTAACACAGGATGAAAAATATTAGGAAACTCACAGCCAGAAAATGGAAATGAGGTATTGGATCTGGCTATAAATACTAGACTTAACAGCCTGAGAATTTTCCTCGCTGAGGAATGTGTCAGACTTAGGCTGGGGTTCCCATGGCTTTGGTGTGAGGTATGTATGAGGAATGGTGCTCATTTCTATTAGACTGTTTACTTTGCCCTCTCCTTTGCGCGACGCTCCACTGCTCACTGGCGCATCTGTGCGTAAAAGTTGCACAGACACGAGTGGACCTCCTACCAGATGAGGAAACAATGTGACTTTTGTTTTTAACGTTTTCACATCACTTAATTATTACATGGCACAATCAATGGTGGCTTTTGTTTCACGTGCGTAAAGACGCAGGCACGTTTTCAAAGGAAAGTGATCATTTTGGACACCATAACAGCGTAATGTCAGAATGAAGGATGAATATTTAGGACTAAATATGAAACTCACTGTTTTCTGTTGGACCATTGATCATGTTGAACTTGTAAATCTCTTTGGCGTAGTACTCAGTCTCCGTGTTATCCTGTCCGCAGCTCTGCTGCCGGTCTCTTCCCAGCTCCTCAATGAGCTCCTTGGTGCTGTTATATAGGGCCAGAACCTGAAACGGTACTTGACTTGGACCTGTTGTCTGAGGCGGACTGGTCATCCGGAGTTTGCTAAGAATCTGTCCCCGGACCGCCTCCACTCTCTTTTTCTTTATGTGGTCGATGTCCACAGTGGTGCAAGTGGATAGCGAGAAAGTCATTGTCACACAACTTGAGAGAAGGAAAAACAGAAGTGCTTTGCCCAGATTCATATTTAACGTTGTGTTCACTCACAACCGAGGCTTGTCAAGTAAAAAAAGAGAAAAAAACAACAAACTCCGATTTGAATAGAATCCCTTTTATCTTTTCATTCAGGTCGTGAGTGAGTACTGTTCCTGCAGAAATCCCATTTTCTCAAGTGCTATGTCATCTTTGCAAAATGCGCATTTGCATGGGAGCAAATCCGTGCCATCACACAAAATAATCTCAACTCTTCATCAAAACCCTTAATTACACTCTTCATTCCACCTTGTCCCATTCAAGCATTCCTCCACCTTTTTCCCCTAAATTCACAGAGGGCCGATCTCTGCACCGTGGTTCGCTTTCTCCATTGCATTAAGCTCTTTCCATGCACTTGTGCGTGTGGAGTCAGTGCGCCTCTGCTATCTCCCTGCCGTTCAACCTCAGACAGACGCTTTCCACTCTCACTCATACTTTATAGTCACACGCTGTGACGTTTCTGAGGGAGGGGCAGCAAGTTATAGCCTGTACTCGGACAATGAGATCTGCCCAATTTTGAGATTGTTGTCAAATGTGCACACACGCACAGTATTTGGCAAGAGAGAAAAGAAACAAGAAACCCTCCTCTGATGGAACTGATTATGTCAAGGTAATATTTTGTGTACTTTTTACAGATGGAGAGGACAAATGCCAATCATTCTTATCTGACTGAAATGATCTAATATTCTGATGTGCTCATAATTGCATCACTTTCTTTATCTTGACTCGGGGTCATTAATTGGCACATCATTATAGCCTAAATCCACTTATTACATTCTGAATACAGGTAAAGATACACATCAAATACAGATAAATAGCCAAAGCTAACTAAAGTAACGTAAAAGTGCACAGGGGAGTCGAACCAGCTGCTGTGATGTGTTGCATGCTGCCACTGTGTAGTGTCTCCTCAGTAACACAAAACATGCACAACAGCGACATCTAGAGGAAAACAAAGTGAACTGCGCGTATTTACACACACAATATGCCAGTGCGATGCCCAAATAATAGGAATAATGAAAGTTAAAATAAAAACAACCTTTTTCATTAAATGAATGAGGAGAAAGCAAGATAGGTTTTACAGGAGTGAGAGGACACAAAGTTATTTCTTCAACGGTGTTTAAGCCAATGATCCCTCAGCATCATTTACATTTTATATAAATCACCATGGGATGCAAGATTCATTTTTAAATTCATTTTGGTTCAGTTATGTTATGTACTAAATAAAGAAGCCGCAATGAACGATGTAGCTTCCTCCTGATTGGCGTTGCCATGGAGAGCGTTGCTATGTGACGTTGTTGATATTCAGGAAGAAGCTAGCCATACTGTTGCAACAAGGAGAGAGATGGATGATAACTTCCAGTTCGGAGAGGCTGCAGCGACAAAACATGTGAGTGACTCGTTTCATTTACACACACTGCAGTAGGTAAATATAAGGTAGGCGATAACCGTAATCTATAGCGCTGTAGGAAGAGCTGAAACGACATAGCGAGGCTAGCTGAGCAGGTATGAAGCTAATGTAAACCTCAGTATTAACCAGTCAGTGAATGAGTTAGCTGTTTAAGCTAACAGCTAACAGCAAAGACGTACTATTATTTGTCGCTTCAGAACAACAACCGCTTATAGGGGTGTCTCTGAGTGTCTAGCTAAGCGTATCTAAGTGATTAGCCATGCTAGCATGCACGCACAGCTCAGTGTTTTGTTGGGTTACCTGACAGCTAGTACTGTACCCATAGAAATCTCATCCCCACATGACCACAAACACGTAAAAAGTACGATTTCACAGACGTCATACAATGTTTTTTGCAAAACCCTGCCAGCCTTCAGATTGTGGTTGTGTTGTGTGGATGTGTGTGTGGATGAAGTGATCTACAGTGCATTGCTTGTATCGTTACGATGGCACCAGCCATACAACATTTACCAAACAGTACAGTGCTGCTTAGAAGTGTTTGTACCTTTCAGAATTTTAGGACAACCAAATCAAACAAATAAAACACAAATAATATATGTGTGTATTTCTTTATTTCAGAGAAGTAGCGAAAATTATACATGCAAAGGTTTGTTCAGTCAGTCTATCTGCCCAGAAGTGTTTCCAATCACTTAGGTGCCATTTAGTGCCCTGTGTTATTTTAAAAGGCAGTGATTTGTCATAGTCTGAAGTTCATAACACATGTTTGTGGAAGAAATAGTTGTTATTGCTCATCAGACTAGAGGAGATTACAACACCATTTCTAAAGAGTTTGATATCCACAGTCTGATTATGTCTGACTGACCCTCCACACAACTGTGACCCTCCACAGGAGGTGTTAACCAGCAGGTAGAGGTCACAAAATACCCCACGGTAACTTCTAAGCAACCAAAGGCCTCTGTCATATTGCAACCTTGGTGTATATGGCAAGAACAAAGCTATTACTCTCCAAAAAAACAAAAAATCTCAACCTGTCTGTAGTTCATTAAATATGATGTGGACAAGCCAGAAGACTACTGGGAAATTGTTTTGTGGACAGAAGAGACCAAAGTAGACTTTGGTTTAAATGAAAGACGTCATGTTGCGATTTGAAAAAACACTGCATTCCAGCAACAAAAACTTGTCCCGTCCAAAAATCATGGGTGTGATAATGCACATGTTTGGCCCTGCTTTGCTGCATCTGGACCGCTTGTCATCATTAAATTTCTTCCAACCGCTGTAGACAATGTTACCGAAAATGTTATTGCTGCACAAGCCGGTCACACCAGCTACTGAAAACAAAGGTTTTACATACTTTTGCAACTCTCAGATATGGACAAATGATCGATTGTCTTGAATAAATAAATGTACAAGTCTAATATTTCTATTTTATTTGTTTGCTTGGGGTTTTTGGCTACTGTTAAGACTTATGAAGAATTGTGCTGGTGTTTTCGGTAATTTTTATGCAGAATTGGAGAAATTTCTGAAGGGTAAAAATACTTTTAAGCAGCACTGTTGGCATCAGTGTCTAGCTTTCAAACATTTAAATTTTTCATGGTCAAACTTTTTCACAGGCCACCAGGTCCACTCGAAGATCTCGCCTGACAGCTGATCAATCATCATTTGAAGACTCTCGTTACACAAGGAAGACCTCTACTACAGCTTCAGTAGGAGAAGTATGTATTCATGTGATAGGCGATGGCTAGCTGCATGTTTTTATTCCATATTATAATAAGCATCATAAATGTGCATTTTGGTTTTGTCCCATACATGAATTGCAGGATGATGATGAGGTAGGTAGGCAAAAAACAATGACTTTGCATGGCTTCTGTTGCAAATGCTCCTAATATAAACTTTATACCATTTACTGTCATATTTTGAACATAAGATGTACTTTGCCTTAGTTCAGCTGGTTGTATTTGACATTCAAGCCTGCTGAAAACCACCACCTCTCAAATGATGCCATATACACAAAAACACTTAAATGCACACTTGGTATAAAGTTTTAATGGAGTGCTTATTTATGCAGAGTAAAAGATGTTTGAGTTGCCATTTTTCTACTTTAAAGCATGGCAGCCAAGTTTTAAAATGTTCATAGCAGCTGCTTCATGCATCTCTCCATGCGCCTGTTTAATCCTATATGTTTGCATTAAGTGTTTGAAGTGTTAGTCTAACGACCCTTAAAATGCCGCAAAACACTGTAACTGCGCTCTTTTAAGCGATCTTGTTCAGTCCCAATTGATATGAATCATACCGCTTCTCTAACGCCGCCTAATTTTACACGAATGGCGAAAGTTTAATTGCTATTATAAAGTTTTTCTGAGCCATCACTGCCACTTGTAACTCAGCTGAGTGGAATGACGCTAAATTTAGACTTAATATAGGACAAAATGTATGAGAGAAGTCACTTCAGAAGTGACAGTTGACATACAACAAATAACTTCACTATCACTGGTATTTATGGAATCAGTCACATCTCCTGAACTGTAAACCAGCCAACATTCCCATAGCAAAAAAATTCTAGCAATGCTCTCGCTTTAGGCTAATCTTCCCAAATTAGGCCAACTTCTCTAATGTATGAACCAGAATTCTCGCGCCCTCTCTGACCCGCTGTGCACATGCATTTTTCCAGAGTGTCATGCAACTTTTTTTCTTATTTGCAGTCTTCATTTATCAGCCTTGTCCTCTTCTTCCTAAAATACCCAACTGATTGGTCACATTCCTTATATCCTTTTATACAAAGACTCTGTTGCTTTTATGGACTCATAGGCTTTGCCCTAGAGACCGTCAGAGAATCTTAAATTAGAAGCCATGAAGCCTAAGCTAATTTCCTTAACAGCCATAACTATTTTACTACAACTATGAGGTTCATATTTGGTCATGAAAAATTGGAGGCACAGCTTTTGTTTTGTTTCTCAGGACACTTGTGGTCCTCTCCATTTTTGTTGAGTGAAATAACTATCAGAGAAGGAATTTATGACACTCAAAGACACTTGACCTCATTATCTAGTCTGACATAACTAGATGTTAGTTGTTAGAAATACCAAACAGCAAACATCAGTGGGGGTTTAACACAAGTTTTGATGTTGCTTAAAAATTCTCAGTTGTCATTATTGTAATCCTCTTTGTTCTTATTAAAGAGACAGTTACTAATTACACAAAGTTAAGGGAGCTCGTTCAGCCTCGGCTGTCTCGATTAATGGTAATATACAATGGAGCAGAGTGGGACCCCCCTTCCTCTGCCCTGCTTAATGGCGACATTCAGATTTATAAATGGCTTCAGTAAAAGAACCAGCTATGAAAGATTATTTCCTCTTTCATCATAAATGAAAGAAATTCTTCACGAACACTTTGTCCTCTGCAGACCCAATTTAGTAATGAGAAATGTTGTGCCTTTTTTTTCTCTAATTCATTTGTCTAATGCCCACCCTTTTGTGCTCTGAGGAATTCATTCATTCAAGTGCTGGTCCCAGGGTCCCAGTCTCAGGATCTAGATGCAACAACGCACTTCACTATTTTAGGAATCAAAGAACTTTTTTTTTTCTCTGAATCTATTTTAGGGTCAAAATCGGTTCCCACAGTCTGCTCCATATATCCATATCACTATAATGCTACAAATAGCCCTCACTAAAGACAGTATGATAAACAGTTGAGTGCTTATAGATGAATCTTTAGTGCATGTACCAGACATACTTTGTGCTTCCGGCAGCTTGTAACTTGTATTAATGTATAATTTAAATTCAAGGTAATTTCTTGTCATGCGTTACTTATTATTTGTGCTAAAGCTACGGAGCCTGTTTTTCCTGTTGGGGGTTTCGTTTTCAGTTGTAGACGAGAGGGCTCTCTACTGGAACATGTTCTATCATGAATTCAATTCTTTACATTCTTTCACAGAGGGATTTTCTCTTATAAAGCACCGAATATTTTATCACATGATCAAAAATGTTGGATCTGACACACAGACACTAAAAGTATAGGCCATGAAAACATGGTATTTTGTGCTTTATATTAAGTCAAGGGTAAAATAAAATTTTTATATTATTATTATCATGTTATTATGCTATTAATGTTATTTCTTCTTCTAGGGCCCTCCACCTAAACCAGCCCGGAGGCAAGGCGGCTGGGCAGAAGAAAGTTCCGGGTCTGGTTCTGCCAAGTACGTATTCTCACCTTTTTTCTCTCTCCTATGGTAACGCTGAAAGCGGGGACTGCAAGCCATGGTCCTGTGTTATGTGTTATTAATGAACTCTCATGCTGTTGAATGAGCTTATTTATCAGTGCATATTTGGCACTCAGGCTGTGAATCAACAAGGTTAGAGGGAGCCTGTCTGAGCAGGCAACTCTCCATTCGTCTTCATCTGTGAGCAAGGCGGTAATTGACATGGTTAATGCATCAGCCACAGGAGGGCACTGTTAGTCAGCTAGCCACTTCATCACAGGGGTTCAAGCCACTTAATCACCCCTTACCAATTCAGTCTGTTCTTTATACAGGGAGCACAATGTGAAGAATTCATGCAATATTTGGAACAGATGGAAGATGTTTGCCAAAAGCTTTTCGAGTACACCTAACAAATGATAAATCTTAATATTTTACATGACTCACTTAATATATGGCAGAACACAGTTTGTTCTTCCACCTGCCTCTGTTCTTCAGTGTCAGTGGAGGTGAGAGCAGAGGAGATGCATTGGAGTGAACAGGCCGAGTCAATTGTGCTTATTTGCGTAGTTTACTGCACCGTTAGTGCAAGCAGGAAAAACAGCAAACTCAATAGGTCTTTCCGTTCTCACAGAAGGTCAGCATGTCGCTTCTCCAGTTCTGCGTAACCCAGCTTGAATCGCAGTCTCAAAGTGATTGAAATACAGGAGGTGTAAAAGGGGTTTGCACGTGCATTGATCCTCTCTGAAACAAAGTAAGTAATGGTCCCCCCTGGAATGGGCAAGGACTTTTCCCTTCAATGTCACCCCTCATGCTCAATCACCACCGCCCTCCTCCCACTAATCCCAGCGCAGAAATCCCAGGATTTGTCGATCTATCACTTCTAATTGACACTAAATGATCTGTCAGTTTATTGATGAACCTTTGAAACCAGGTTGTCACAATATATTTTATCCCTAACAACTTTTTCCAGACAGTTTTACCATGTCTATCGCTTTGCCTTACATGAGTCTTAATCAAGGGGCCTGTAATGTGTCTTAAGTGTCGCCACCACCGCCCCCCCCCCAGACAGGACACAGTCCAAGGGCAGGCAGGTACGCTTCCCTAGCTCCTCTCTGGCTCGCCTGGTGGGACTCCTGTTGGTTTAAGGCTGTTGGTGTGTGAAACACCATATCAGACAGTAGTAAACATTATGAACTGAGAATGGTTCTCTAACTTTGTTTTCATTGTTCTGTTATTTTTGTTTTGCCTACTATTAAAATAGAAAATTTGAGCACATATAAAATGCATCACCTCAAATACAAATGTTTGGCATCTGGATTTCTTTACAATTGTGAAATGGTCATGTGAGTTTTATTTATATTGTCAATATATATAAATGTATCCATCAAAGAGTTGCTATGAAGTTGGTCCCCTGACATAAAAGCTTTGATTTATTTTCCACTCTTTTAGGCAGACTGGATTATCTACTGTGTTAAGTGCCACTTAATACACACGTGTTAGATGCATAGTTTAGGTATACATTTCTATACAGGTTTGTAGTATCTCTGTGAGTACCATTAATACACTCAAGTATTGGTAGTGTGTTTAAATCATTGAAAAGACTGTTGCTGTGCTGAATTAAAACCTTTTAAAACCAGTAGGGGGCACTACTCAACCAGAAGAATTACGAAAAGTATGCTCTATGGAAAGAAATGATTATTTAGTATATAGTGTATAGAAGCATGTTTTTAAGTCATTTATTGGAAATACAAAAAACATATAAAACAAATATAACAGGATAACTGCTTCTTATTGCAGTAAAAATATGGTGTTATTGTACATTTGAAACGTGATGGAGATGGAAGTTTTAAACACTGTACTGTACTCTTTTACTGAGCTGTTTAGCATGAAGTCAGAAAATAGTTGCATAATCCAGCTTGAGAAAACAGAGAGGAGATGAGAATGCAGACTCTTGTCTTGGCTTGTTTTAAACTTAGGTCTGATATTTAATTGTTTTTTTTTTCTGCTGATGCACAGGTCTTCCAGAAGAACTGCAGCTGAGGACCTGGAAGAGTAAGTCAAACTCTGAAACCTGATCCAAATTTCATTGCACCCTTTCAGCTGTTGGTGTAGTTTATTGAAAGTTTTTTGTATATATAGAAGTATTTTAGTTTAAATGTTTGTTCTCTTGGCTGTGTGGAGACAGCAGTACAGTCAGATTGTCCTTGCCTTTAACCAACTCTCTCTTTCCAAGAACAATCACTTAACATGATTAAAAAACAGCGTGACCGAGTTGCCATCACTTTTATTGCTGTTTTCCTGTTATTCTGGTACCCCCCCACCCTTCACATCATTCTGTGACTCAAATAGACATCACCACGAGGAGAGGCAGGTAGAGGACGTAGTGGTGTGTGTTTTACTCATCAGCGCAGCTGGAGCTCGGTGCCTGAATGGCTGTAGTGAGATACACGCTTTGTAAGGAAACTGATGACGTTAGCCTACAGTCCTGTTGCAGTTATCTTGGATTTTAAATACCTCGAGATGATCTTGGCTAGGGCTAGTGCTCTGGTCAACCAGTCGGCACAACACTGTCTGATAGCACCTTTGTCAAAAGCAGAGTCAGACTGTAGAAAACTGAACTTGCGCCTTATGAGAAAGAACAAAAACAGACCCATCATCAAAGCAGGGTCTAGGAGCCGACTCACTCACAATGATGACCTCACCGTCAGGCTCAGTTTTAAAAGCATTAAATAATTTATACTCTCACACTTCCTGTTTCTACAGCCGCCGCCTGCGACCACAAACTCCCCAGGGATCAGATGATGAAGGAGGTAAGAGCACCCTTGCAATAACCCACTCTGTGTCTCTTCTCACGGGCAAAGAGGAGCCCTCCAGTGCCTTCCCAGCGCATTCATCCTCTGAAAGTAGAGCAGATAAGCAGGCAGTCAGATCATTGCTTTTCACTGATGTTCTGACCATGTATGATCTAGGAGAGAATTCATGTTCTACAGCTTTGACCACTGACTGTGTGGTAACATAAGCACGTCCCTTTTGATGAACATGACAAGTAAATATGTTCATAATGATCCACTGCTGATGGAGGGTAGTATGGCTGGATTGAGGCTGTGTACCAACCATTCAGAGTGATAACACACACACACACAGCATCAGACTAGTGCTGTTGAATACAGATCTACCTGCTTTCATGACAAAGGAGGGATTTTCAGCAAGGTGCTACGGAAGATAATTGTTTTATTTTGCAGTGCAAATCAGTGTAAAAAGAAATTAAGATTAGTTTACCATGTGCTGCCCAGTCAGCATACTAAAGGACCTAAAGATATTATGCTATGTTGTGTAAAATAACCTAGTAACATTTCTGATCACAAAAATGTTTACCTGCTCATATTTTTTAAATGTTAAATAAAATTTATTTTAATGCAGTTTTTAAAAAAAATAATAATATTAGAAAGAGACTATTCCTTGTTCTCCTTGATGGTAAAGTACTGGTTAAATATCAGCCATTCCCTTCTTCTGGTAATTTTGAACTGTGTGGAAATGTTGCCATATATCTATTTGTTGGCCTTTAAATTTGAATATTTCAATTTCAATTTATTACATAAAATAAATAGTATTACAATGATAATACATGGAGGGGAAAATATAAAGTCCGTATTGTGTAAATGTTTTATAATACTACATTATATGTCTTTTTTTGTGGGCACATACACACTGTCAGCACACTGGCTAAAATGGCCAGTTGAATGAAGAGTCCAAAGGTTTTTTGCAGTTAATGCCGCCGGAAAGATTATTACTCTGTGGAGGGAGACCTCTTAATACAGTGCTGGAGGCAGGGGCATTGGAAATTACAGTGCTGAGGGTTAGTGAGATAGCCCCTGCGATCTTGATTATGTCCCCTACCCTTATCCCTTATGTCCACTGGCTACAAGCACGCACAGAGACACAGAGAGAGAAGGCTAACCCAGTCCCCTGCACCCCTCTCCCTATCAGCTGCCCCCGCAGCCTCCTGCTGGTCACTTAAAATAGCAGCAGTATCGCAAACACACTCATCTGTTTCATGTCTGACTGTCTTAGACTGTGATGCGTTGAATATTGTCCTGTAAGCCTTTCAAATGGAATCTGTGACTAGGTAATCATTTGACTGGACCCCTGCGTAGATTACAGGAGCCAAAAGTGATGTGGAGAGCCGTCCCACTCTCCAATGTCGCTGACTGGCAGGTGCCTGCCGGGAGTATGTCTACATTCACAGCAAATTATCCCCTTTTGATATTTACATGCTTCAGCGAGGAAGCCGGACGCGACCGTGTAATAAGGATACGCGTGGCCTGCTCGCTGCCAGACAAAAGCCACCTTGATACATGTCCAGCTGAGCGAGGGAAGTCGGTGTGTGCGGCGCGCTAAGCAGAGACAACTCCTCCTGATGGAGTTGCCCTTTGCGTCAGAAGAAAACGCTTGTTTGCAGCTGCTTTTATGCCCTGCTTGACCTCCAGTAATAGGTTGAATTTGAAGCTCATTTAAAAATGTTGTTCCCTTTTTTCACTTAATAATAGACTTTGCATATAGACAACATATGCCTCTGTGCTTCACATTGAACTTTCATGAAGTGTGTTAATAGTGCATTACTGGCTGAAATGAAAAAGGGGAGCGTGTGGACAGATAGACAACCCAGGAAGCTGTTTGCAGAGTCGGACGGCAAAGCTTTTTGATGTCATTGCACTAAGACCATTAAATTTGATTGGGAGTCCAGGGGGGACGGATTCTGCTGAACGCTGTGCTTTGTAAATGAGAGGACAAAGTGTCACCGGGGCCTCATGAATATGAAATACCCGCGCCCGCATTTATTTGGATATCAGAAACACAGATGAATCTTGTCAGCGGCTAAACGAGTGTGGCATTTTTAATTTGGTTTAATTAAAAAAGAGAAAGAAATAAGTTATCAGCAGAGGGTGAGGTTTTGGTGTCTGGTGAAACTTGATAGGTTTGGTTTTAACCAAAGTTCTTCCTCTGAGAAGATACAGTATGTTCAGGATCAGAATATTTTCTATTTCTTCCTTCAAAGATCGATGTTTCTTCAGCATGAGTTTATTTTCAGGGGTTATTTTTGAAGGAATGGTGACATAGATGCCAAGATATTTCCCCACATCAGATGCAGACTTCCATCTCCTCACCTCTATTTAGCTCCTCTATTGACTTTCCCCTCAGGGTGCAGTACTGTGGTTAGAGATTACTGACAACCCTCTTCATGCAGTCCTGCTCTCTCTTTTCCTCTGTCTGTTCCTCTCTCTCTCTCTCTTTTGCTTCTTTCTCTGTCTCTGTCACTGTCAACATTCAGCTGTAGAGCTAATAAGGACGTGCCGTCTGCTGCCCCACCAGAAAATATTGTTCAGGAAAGACATATCACACCCAAAGCAAGGACACCTGTGAGCCTTCTGCAACTGTCTACACTAAAAATGTATAGTGTTACTCTATACTATACTATATCTTTTTGAACAAGAATGTCAGCATTTTTCCTGTAGATGAAAAAAAGACTGAAAAAAATCTCTGCAAAGTCTCTCCTCAGTACCTCTTTATTATTTACAGTTTACCTAATTTGCAGCCAGCCCATCTACATCCTTCATTACCCATCTCTTATTCCCCTGCCCTACCATGTCCATCTGAAAAATGCTGTGAAAGTTTGCCCTGTCCTTCTTGGGAGTGGAGCCATCCTCTGTCCTGTTGCGTTTTGCCAATTAAAGTGGGTTCCCACTGTTTGAACAGCGGGCTGGCGGCTCCTGGCACTGCAGCCCCTGCCAGGCCTCACTGTGACTTCCGACCCCACACAGATGGGCCCGCAAGCAAATGCTCTTGCACATGGCTGGATGCCGCCCCAGTCGGAGTGGCAGAGTGGACATGGAGGTCGGCCTACCGGCCACTGCAGGTCCTGGGGGTGGGCGGCACTGACAGGGCCCAAATGCTAAGGTAGCAGGGGGTGCTTTCTGGGGAGCCCCTGGCCAGCACCCCTCTCACAGCAGGATGAGCTGCCGCCTCGCCTCCTGAATATTCATGGCCGCATGGCTATTGTGACAGGGCAGCTCTTATGAGGATGTAGCTAGCAAGAGGGAGGGGAGGAAGTGCCACACAGATATGATCTCACAAACACACACACTTCTAACAGCCATACACATTGGATTTACTGTATGTTGATCAGTATGTAGGCACATCAGATGTCTGTTTTTGTTTTTTCAGACATTCCAGTGATTCCAGACCTTGAAGAAGTCCAGGAAGAAGACCTCACCATGCAAATAGCTGCCCCACCAAGGTAATGAGCTTTGGATTCATGAACACAGTGTGGCCCCTAGATCCATGACAGTTAACCTCTGTCCATACACAGGATGCTGGATCAGTAACCCACTCTGGTGACTGTGATGTTACCTGTCCTCCACTCATTCTGTTGCAGAGTGCCTCACTTTATCTGGCTGAAATGGAGAAATAACAGTTGGGTGTGATTTATGCAGCTCTGTTACCAGGGTCCTTACTAACCGGGCCCTTTGATTTACAGGGCAGTGAGAGACACGCCGACATGTGTCGAATATGTAGCAAGGCTATGACAGCGGTGGAGGTTATTAGGCTGGGGCTTGCTCTCTGTGCGAGATAATATCCACATTGAACTCATTGCAGGGGCAATGTAGCGTGTAATGTGCAGTAAGTAGGACTGGCATGCACTGCTAGGCCTCGGCCACTTTGAGAGCCCCCCCACTTAATTCCAACCCACAGATAAGCAGCTGGGTTTCAATTTGAAGCGTTTAACACTTGGCAACCATCTCCTGCTCTCTGTGGTCTTTGCTTGAAGTCTTTCAGCTTAATTGTGCACAAACTTCAAACTCATCTAAAGGTACTCCCAGTCTTGCTTTGCAGATAATATGAAAAAAGTGTATGGCATACGGTTTTGACTAAACTTTATCAGCCTATTTTTCTCGACTATTCTGACTTCCTGTAACTCTTTTTAGCATCCAGGTGAATCGGGTAATGACCTACAGAGACCTGGACAATGATCTCAGGCATTATTCTGCATTCCAAACCTTGGTAAGTCAAGAACGTTTTGTATATCTTTATATGTTCTCATGTCATTTCTCTTCAAGGTGGTCTGCAGGCTGTTTTTGCAAGCTAAGTGAAATTTCTGCACTCTTTCTTCAGGACGGAGAGATTGACTTCAAGCTCCTCACCAAGGTTTTAGCACCAGAGCAGGAGGTGAAAGAGGTGAGTGGGTTTTTAGTAAATATAGCTTGTGAGCTCCCAATGTAGGCCCGTCCAGCTGTTTCTAAAGCACCAGGGGAGGTTGCCACTCTGTCTCTCAGGTAATCAAGATTTATGATGTGTACATTAACACCCTCTGCTCTCCTTCCCCCATTCTTCTCTCTTTGCTCCCTGTGTTCCCCACGCTCACTTTCTTGCTTCGTCTCCCCCTGCCTCTCTAATTCTTCTGTTTTCCCTCTCGTTGGTTCTGCAGGATGATGTGAGCTGGGACTGGGATCATCTGTTTACAGAGGTGTCCTCAGAGCTGCTGATGGAATGGGATCAAGGAGAGAGTGAGGAGCAGGCTGTATTGCCATAAGGAAGAAGTTTAAACTAAGACTTTAAATGGCTCCAGTGAGAAAAGAATGCTGTATGCTCATTACACAGAAGGACCAGAGACTTTGACTTTATAAGCTTTACTTACAGTTTGTTATCCATAATGTATTTTTATAAAGTGTGTACAGCATTTTTTTAAATTTCTAAATAAAGTTGTGCAAGAAGCAGCACAGCATTTAGTTTATGTTTAGTTTTTTAATTTTACAACAGCCAAAAGGCAAACTTGATTTTTTTTTTTTTTGTAAAGCTCTTCTGAAAACAGAAGTTAGAGATAAAAATGCCCTCGCTGTACTGCCAGCATTATCAACAGCCTCATACAAGTCCAAGGTTGATAATCAGCTAAGCTGAAATCCAGTTAATTGTGTTCAAATTAACATTCCTCATTAAAGCCTACAACCTTATTGTTATTGACTGTGCCATTGACTTTATCTTCCAGCTCTTCGATAGGAGCAACCCCTTCTTCACTATTATCTCAAATGCATTGAACAGTGTTCCTATTGACACCTAGGGGATTAGCATACATTATACCTTTTTTACTGGACAAAGAGAAATGGATGTAAGTGGAGGACAAGACAGCAGCTGCTGTGCACCTTTAAAGTGAAACATTTGACATATTATGATGCTGTGTATATGTATGTTTTTTTTTCCTACATATGCTGGTAACATGTATCAGCATTCAGTTTTGTCTTTGGTCCATGTGTGTGAATATAAATGCAAGCCTCCAAAGTCAAGCCAGGTCTATTAGGGAAACAGCTGTAACATTTACAGATTGTGATTAGGTTTATTTCTGAGGCACAGAGCAGTCTCATGACATTTGGAGATGCACAGCAAAGTCCTCAAGGACACACAATCTACGCATCTTACAGCTCAATCACTGCCCATCACAAATAGATCCAGATTTTTTTTCATTTGCTGGGCCTTGAATCAACTTCATCAAGTGTAATACCTCAGGACGAAGCTATCACATGGGATATTTGTGCTCAGAATATTTCTGTGTGGCACAATATTTGATCCTGCTGCTAAAATTCAGTGAGTGATCTCTGTTTGTTTCTCTACCAGACATACAAATGCACATTTTTTTACCACCTTCACAATTGGCTTATTTAGCCAGACTTAATGAATTCTGCCCATATGCCCCGAGCAGCTGCTACATTGCCCCTTCCTCCCGCCCCCGCCGAGCTGCGAAGTGCCCATCCATGTAGAGACAACCTCTAGCTGTCTCTCTGGAGAAGGCTAAGCCTGCCACTCCTCTGCTGGCAGCCAGCCGGTGCTGTCTGAGGTGGACTGCGTACGGGCCGAGGACTCAGATTAGGGCCCAGTGATCACGCGCTGTGGCCGGCCTCAAATGATTGGCCCAAGCGTTGGTGGATCAGAGAGGGGATTAGAGAGAGAGAGAGAGATCCAGAGACGCTGTTTGGCATGTGCTTGCATCCAGCTTCTCAAAGTGACCTCTCTCTACTACCTCATCCTGCTGCTCTCTCCTCTTCCTTTATTCTCTCCATGTCTCTCAGTGTATATAGTGCATATCGTGATGCTGCAGCGAGGCTAAGAATGACCTCTCACTGCCTGTGTGTGCTGAATTCAATCACATCAAAACAACTACAGTGTATACATCATTTCTAGCGAGGGAGACAATTGTGCAAGCTTTGTGGTTATGGCAGTCGCTTTCAGATGAACATGGTGTCACTGGGAGGTGAGCTGAGTCTGAGGCCATGTTGATGCTGTGTTTGTCAGATCAGAAGATACAGGCTTCACATACAGGTTTAGGAGGTCATTTGTTTTTCCCTGACATTTTTCTATTAAAATAATGGAGCCATTATTGCTGTAAAAACCCACATTGCCTCTATGCATGCTTCAGTAATACAATATTTCACTCCAAACACGGCAGTAAGTGCAGTGTTTAGAAAGTTTGGATTTGACAGCACACATGCAGCACTGTGGCACAAGAACTGTGGAGGAAAAGAAGTTTTCTCATGTGAATCACTTTTCTGTTTATTTATATAAAGCAGCAGTTTATTACTGAAGGTCCAGTGTAAACCCTTAAGGCCAGTATAGACTAGCTGCTTGCAGTCAGTTCACAGGCGGCATGGTGGAAATGACTTTTCATTTTGTGGCAAAGAAAACAAATGCAAGGAAGTAATACAATTTTAATAAAAAACTAAGGAAAGTCCCAGTTATGCTTTTTTTCTGCTCCTCGTCGACAGGCTAGTCTTAATGTATTTTGATATTGGGCACTAATTGGAAGGATAGAGTAGAGATAATATGCTTCCAGCTCTACCTAATATGCTGTGGTGTTGACAGAAGTTTATACATCTTATCTGTTCTCAATATCTCCCTTCCATATGGTCCAAAAGCAATATGCTGAGGTGTAATTAAAGAAAATGGGGAGATGTGGAGATAGCTGGGGCCCGATGCCGGGGCCCCTTTAGATGCAGAGTAGTGGGTGAGGACAGACATGCTAAAGCTCAAGGAATATTAGGCCCACTTCATTCCACCAGGGGCCACGTGCCTATCACAGGTTCCCTGTCAGTGACCTGGCCAGCGCTGCATCAGTCAGGTGCCATGAGAGGATGATTATCAGTTTAAAGAGGCAAGAGCACAAAGACATGCCAGGACCCAATCGTGTTTTACTCATTAATTTATAACTAAAAATATATGCAAGGTCAATTTGAATTCTGATGCTGGAAATAATAAATGCAAATGCAACCATATTCAAATGTGCTCTTTGAAACAGACCTCAAAAAGCTGCCACTGTATTGATTTGCAACAAAGACTCCCTAATATTTTAAGTTTAAAGGAGAAATCCTCGACACACAACTAAGGCAGTCAGATCAATATCATTTTTTGATCAAAAGAGGGATACGGCTTTGAAACAGCTAGATTAAACACATGTTTTACTTTTTAGCACTGCACCTTTAAAAGCCTGCAGGGTGCTGTGGGAGAGGAGGGGGATTACTCCACAAAAGACACAATGAAAGTGGTATTTTTTAAGACCTAAAGTTTGATGGGCTGAAAAGTATTTTTTCCCTCTTTTCTTTAGTTAATATTCTGTCGCTCTAAGTCCTTTTTTGTTTACCCCAGGTGGGCTCGGACATGAAATGGCTGGTTCGGTGGCAGCTTGGAATGCCCCTGGGCATCTTTATGGCCGTCATGTTGTCAAAAGACCTGGGAGAGAGGACTGAGAGGGCCGGGAGTTTTTTTTTTTTTTTTTTAAGTATAAACCATGTGATGAGGGGAAAAAAAACTCTTCTGTTCTTTTTTGTAAGAGTGAGATTGGCTGAATTCGATATTATTATCTTCTTTTTTCCTTTCATGTTTTTCAGTGCTGCGCTGGGTTGGAAGGCAAGACAAGGGTTTGAACATGAAATACAGTCGGGCTCCACATTTGTCATGTATTTTATTATTTCCCTTCTTCACCTCTCAGTCCTGTAGGCAAGGTCCTTCATTTTTCACATGACTGGTTTTCTTATCATTGCAGGCCCTCTCTGCTGGCCTATGAGTGACTTAAAGGCAATAAAACACAAAACATTCTGTAAAACACGGATGCCTCTCTGGTCTGGAGGCCCTGCAGTGCCTCTCTGGGAAATTATGATAATAACTCAGTGGCTGTTGGAGTGGCCAGGTCACTGTGTGTGTGTGTGTGTGTTTGTGTGTGTGTGTGGAATGGGGGCAATGGAGAAAGGTTCACCAAGGTCCTCTGAGCGGGGACAGGTCAAGGTGGCCTGTTGGGCCTCGACACCCCACATTCCCTTCTCACCCCCTCCGTCATAAACTCTTTCCATCATGCAGGATGCTGGCTGCAGCCAGGTATACAGCAGAACCTCTTTGTCTTGTAGCTGCTTGCGATAAAGCAGTGGCTGATGGGAGAGTGGTTGTGTTGGCCTCCTGGCAGTGGCGAGGTCAGCTGGGGAGCTTATCATGGCCAGCAGAGGAAAACGCCTGAGTCAACACAACTCTGCAGTTTGCCCTCTGAGGGTCAGCTGAGGTTTGAACTTGGTACTTTGTAATTTTGTTCCTTTGGAGGGGAAGACAGAAGGCAGCAAGAGCAACATTTATTAGTCCTCTTATTGTTGAACTGTGTCTGGTTGTGATTTTTTGGTGGGTGGAGGGAGGGGCTGGATGTGGTCCCACAACACCTCTCGATTGTGTGAATGAGAAGGAGTGAGGACAGGAAGAGAGCGCGGGCTCCACCACTGAGGTGCTGACAGAGGGGATAGAGGGGCTGAGATTGCACCTGTTCCGGCCCAGCACCCTCCCAGCAGGGCCCCGTCATAGTCTCAGCCTTCTCCTGGCATCTGTGATGGGGGCCAGGGCCAGTCCCACCTCCAGCATTCGCTCCACCTCTTCTTTGCTCGTGCAAGAGAGATGAGGAACACTGGAGGCTCCATCTGCCAAGGGCTCACCGCGGTCTCTGCGGCCCGCCTGGGGAAGGGGGTTGCTGGGCCTCCACGACTCTGCCACGGGGGTCTCACAGTGGTAGACCACAGCGCGGCACATCACACGTCACATGCCAGCTGGCCTGGTTTCTCCCCTGTAAACACAGACTAATGACCACTCTCTCTCACACACACATACATAGGGAAGTGAGACAATGTAGGTGAAAAGTCTTGGCTTGGTTCAGGTACAGAAAAGCAGCATCTTGAGGTTTACATCACAGGATCTGTGGTCAGCTTTGGTTAGGGACTTCACATCACAGTGGGACATTGCTTAATCTACTCTGTCCACTATATCACAGTCTACCGGTTTTCCTGCCTGCATGCAATGTCACATGACTCCCAGCACACTGCTGAGTCTGTAAAGCTCTGCATGTAGCAAAGAGTTGTGTGAAGGAACCAAGGAACCACACTGCCTCCTGAGCATTTTTCCACTCATTTTACTGCACTACCAGCAAAATGATAAAGAGCATTAGTTAGCTGGTCATGTTTTTTTGAACATGTATACCAGAGCTACCTTGGGTTTGCAGGCTGAAGGACATTTGTGTCTCTGCTTTCTGTCCCTGTCGGAGTCTCCTTGTCTGTGTCTCCAAAGCTCAGTTTTCTCAAGAAATCCCCTCATTCAATCAAATTATTTTTAGCATCCCCCAACCAGATCATTTCATATATGTCCTGCCATCTCATTTGCCCTAATGTCCCCATCACATGTTTTTATAGATATAATTATATATAGGAATATAAATAAATATATCAAATGCAGGTTAGGAGTAATGTGACATTGAGTGTTATTCCCCAGTCAGGCAGGCAGCAGTAGGGAGGTCACAGAGCTACACTGAGCCACTGGCAGCCCAGGCCCCGCTGGTCCATTGGAGTGACTTGGCTTCATCTACAAACTCGCAATAAATATCTGGCCATCATTTATTTTAATTCACTCCTTTCTTGCTCAGATGGAATGGATTCTTAACCTTGTAGGACAAGGACACCCGCATGCTGCCTGCCTTGCCTTAGCTGCTAAATTATTCTTCATTCTTCAGGGGAAATAAAAAAAAGGAGTCCAGCGTTGCTCAAACTGTCAGCTCCAATGAAAAGCACGCCTGAAAACGTTGTCACTGAACCCCTGGACAAGGAAAAGAAGGGGAGTGGGCAGTGAGAGACAGAGTGAGAGATGTGGGGGAGAGAGAAAGTGTGTGTGCAGGGGGGGAAGGTGGGGGAGTCAGCAGCCTCCAGAGTGATTTATTTGCCAAATCAGGACACAATGAGTCGATTATGAGTCCTCTAATAAGAGAGAGTGTTTGGGGACCCACTAATTGGGCATGATTGAGTTGCAGTCTGGGAGCCGGGCGAAAAGGGAACCTGGTCGGCGGCTGTCATGCAATCATCAGCTAATCAGAGCTTTGAAATTAAAACTGCGTGTTTAGGGTAGAGGACGGGATAATGGCAGGGACCTGCCTGAGCTCTGAGGCTCTGCCTGAGGAGGCTGCCAGGGTGTGTGTGTGTTTTTCTGTGTATTTGTTTGTGTGTGCTCATGTGTTTAAAAGTACAGTATGTGTGTGTATGCATGTGAGTGTGTGCATGTGTGTGTGTACAGTGGGCATATAGGACAAATTATTGTATTCACTCTACGTGTGTGTGTGTGTGTGTGTGTGTGTGTGTGTGTGTGTGTGTGTGTGTGTGTGTGCGTGTGTGTGTGTGTGTGTGTGTTTGGGGCCTCTCGTCTCTGACTGTGGTCTGTGCTGGTCTTGATGAGGACAGTGAAGGAGATGTAATCAGCCCAGTCCTTGTACTAATACTTGTACGGTGTGTGTGTCTGTAAGTGTGCGTGTGTGTGTGTCCAGCTTTGTATGTGCAATTTCAAACTATATATGATCAAAGGTTACAACAAACTTACAGATTTTCTTTATACATGAAGATAAAATATTTTATAGATATAATTATCTAAATAAATACATTTATAATAAACAATAAGTATTTGTCATTTATATTCACATGCTTTAAGCTGTTTAATAGCTTTTAATTTTTTTTTTTTTTTTTTAAATCCCGAGTTGTTAATTGTCCTGCATCTACCAAACAAGCTGCTATTTTCACAGTTCTATCTGCGTATCGCCACTAGGGGGCAGTGTTTATCTGCACTGCGTCATGAGAGCGCACAGACAGGGCTAATTGATGTCAGGTGCTTCTTTTCCTGGTTGTGTTGTTAGGACAGAGATGCAAAGCAGTAAGTGTAATAACGGCAAAATACAATACGTGGATCTGACCTGGAGGTAAGACGGAAACATTGTTTTCATTTAAAAGAAAAAAAACACACAACATCATATCAAACTACTGACGGCTCAACATATTTTTTTTAAATAAGCAGCCTTAACAATTAAACACTAAAACTCAGTGTTGTAAAAATCAGCTAATTCATAAAAACTTGCCACAATAACCTGAAAAAATCCCTTTAATATTCCTGTCTGTATTCTTCTTAACTCAACAGTTTCATGAGAATGAGATTTATTTTACTTATTTATTTCATATGATATATTAAAAAATGGAGTGATAAGTTCACATCACTTTTCTTTCCCTATACCCACAAAGAGAATACTTATTTAAGTGCAATTTTAAGAACCATTTAAGGTTAACTGTATTGCTTCTTTAGTCCATAAATGTCCTCTGATTGTACTTAAATACTTATATGGTGAGTCAAACTATTTATAATGTATGCTAATGTTTAATAATATAGATGTATTAATATTAAATTGTACACAAATTCTCAGTGGCACTATAGAAGATATTTACATTTTTTATTTATCTCATAATTATTACATTTACACATCTGCTGACTGTAATTCACAGTGTAATATTAAAATGAGTGAAGCATTATAAGTCACATGACACTGGACATGAGTACATCATGTACTGTGTGACATCAGATCTTTCAGAGTAACTTTTCTGAGTGTTTTTCTCCTATCTGAGCTTTTTCTGTCTGTATCTCTAAATTACCCAGCAACCAAACCAACACACGCAGTATTTTTCAATCCTCCTAAGGCCTTGTCTAATTGTAAATGTGCCTTACATCTAAAGAGGGCCTCACTATAAAAATCTGAAGTGGGTTTAGGCATAAATGGGATTAATTCCCAAAGAATGTCCTTTGCTCTTCCTCCCGTAATTTCATTTGCAGGGTCCACAGGATGAATAGCCAAGCAGGCAGTGATGTGGAACTGGAGGACAGGCCTTGCGGGGCCTGTGCTGCTACACCGCAGCCTTCAGGTTATGTTACCTTGATAATGTCACAGCTGCAGGAACCACACCGCCCACCGTACAGGACACAGGAAATCCAATTATCCGCCTTCTAATGTGTGGGAATTTTACGCTCTCATTTCTTAGACTTTGGCTTCAGCGGTGCCTGAGGGCAAGCCTACCTGAGAAAGATTCCTGGGATTGTTATTTATTTATTTACCAGGAAGAAAAAAAAATCCACTGGCTTTTTCCACTGAAATCAATATTATAAGAAGAGAAAGCAAGCCAAAACAAAGTTGTTTTCTTGACTCAAAATGTAAAATGAAATAGGTTAAGAATATTTAAAAATAGTTGATTTAATTAAATGAAATATTTTAAATCTGATCTTAGTTTGCCTGCATACATACACAGACAGAGATGAAGAGGAGCGACCCTAAGTCGTCCTGGAGTCAGCCCGGTCTTTGTGATGTGAGCAGGTTCCCCCACCTGCACGGACCCCCGACTGTTTTTTGATTTAATTAAAGGGAAGAGGGGGCATCAATTTCAACTGCGTGGCGGGGAGATGACAGTACACAAATTGAAAGTAAGCATCTCAGTGGAGCAGGGAGGGGGCTGGTCTATCATTAACATGGAAGACAATTCTGTGTGCAATGTAACAAGATTAGAAACATTATTATCACTCCACCACTAAACATAAAGAGCTCTGCAGACGGAAGGGAAGAAAAATATCAGCTGACGGCTTCTTACACCGAGACAAGCTTAAAAATACACACACACACACAAAAGATGCGTTACATACCTGTGTTTCACACACACGCACAGCAGAGATTATGTTTCTCAGGACTTCTTATATACCTGCCCCCTACCCATTGAAGCCAGTGTTTTAGTTATAGGGTTTGATTTCAAGCTGGTCCAAAGGAATGTGAATGGGCTCTGAGCTCAGGGAGGAGCCCTATTAATAAACAGTAAAGACAGATGAGTCTCTCTCATGCCAAGCAGGTTGCCTCAATTGGATTAGTGAAGCTGAGATTGGGATAGATAGCTGTCTATGTGCCAAGTGGCCATTAGCTCGGCCAGTATGCCAATATAAGTGTATACAAAAACAGACTCAGGATTCCCCTCTAGTGATCTCAGTAGTCAGACCAGACTCAGCTGCTGAGGATGCCTGAGGCAATAAACTGCACCGACGTACTAATAAGCAATAAACATTTATCAACTATGATAATATGAGGGTTAAACAGTTGATTTAGCCTTTGCTTTTATTGTTGTGAAAATACAAATATCAGTATCTGGTGCAGCCAATGATTTGTCAGCTGCTGTCACAGTGTACTTTATGAATAGGAAGCTGCCGGTTCCTGGCATGTAGCAGAGTAAGTTGCTGTTTTTTCAAGGCTGATGTCATGTACTCTGTGAGGTGATGATGGCCACCGTACATGTCAGTGGACACCAGGGGCCCTTCTCCAACCAACTATACAAATGGGCATGAGTGTGAAGAGCTGGGGAAATGTTATCAATCACCTCAGCGTCTCAGTGGAGGAGCTGCTGGCGTTTGTGTAGAGAGTCCCACTCATACTGATCCATATAAAAGGCTGTGTGATGTATTAGAGCAGATGAGCAGGGGCTGGCTCTGACACATGACTGACAGCTCATTTGACAGCCCCAGGAAAGTGTGCAGGGAAGTTTCAATCTAATCTAATGCTGCTGAAGGAATGAAATTGTGGTGTGAGATTATGTTCTCATGTTATATCCCCTCTAGGACAACACAGACTGAATGGGATGAATATGATGTGGAGGAGCGCAGGTTGAGCATGTACCTACGGAGACAGATGCCACAGTCGACTTTAGAGGTGAGACCTCCTGACCCGGTGACTGTCCCTGCAATGCACTTCAGTTCGGTGAATCAGGTTTCTGGGGAAAAACAAGAAACAGAAACCTTGCTCAAACCCCGTTATCTGTGGGTAAACAAAAACATTTTTGTGTCATGCATTATCAATCAGCTGTCTCATGGGGCTTTCCAAACAGGTAATCTCTGTCATTCAATCGCTCCACCGCAGGAGCTGGGTTCTCTGGAAACAGGATAGCCACAAAACAGACATTAATATTAAGTGCAAGGGAGATCAGCTTCTCTTCGGCCTGCTCTCCCTTCTCTTTTTTTTTCATAATATCTTAGTTGGCCGGATTCATCTTGAAATCAATATTCTTTACTCCGTGGTGTAGGTTTACACTCGTATGTTTAAGGTTGAGCTACAATTTCTTCTAATCAAGGTATTGAGACAATCCTAAATGGACCAAAGCTGCCTTATAAAAATATTTCCACATATTACACTCAAAGGTCACAAAGGTCACCGAACATTTCTTAATTACAACAGAAATGTAAAATTATTTTACCAGAAAACTATTAAACCCCAGGAGACTCAAACCTCCCAATGCGTGCTCCCACAATGATCAATCATAGAGGGCTAATTAGCCATTTTACAGCTATTAAAAAAAGAGACACTCAGCCCTTTTCATTATGCCCCATCTATTTTCCCAACATTACGGCCTTTGCTATTTTCCAACTTTTGAAAGTTATTAGAAACTTGTGTTCCTTTGAGGAATAAAGCATCAGTTTTCCATATTCGACACGCCAGGCTTTTTCCCTCTCCGTCCACGTTTTATTCATAGAATGAGGTCAGTGGTTGGCCTGCAAGCGTTGAGTGTCAGCTGCTGTTTTTCCATTGAAACAGACTACGCTCGGGTGTTTAGCCCTCTGACAGGCCTGACGTTGGCCTCCTAGCAGCCCAGTGACCACAGAACCTGATCTCACACAATCAAGCAACTGTGTCTGCCCAGTCTAAACTCGCTCTTCACACACACACACACTCCTCCTTTCTCTCTCTTCTCCTTCCAGGCTGCAGCTTCTGCACCTTCTGATGGCATCCATATTTCCCTGTTAATTCCATGGAAGCCCTGCAAATGTGCGTATTGTCTAAGTGATCATTAAAATTTATGGCAAGCTGACTTCACCCAGCTTGCTAGGCCTCACTGACATAAGTCATAATTATGTGATGACACTGTAAGACGGAGCGTCCACGCTGGCCTCCTTGTCCAGGCCAGTTAAATGATGTAATTAGCCCACCTCAGAGGTGAATGCTCCAGATTGGATAAGTTATTAAATGTTTGGATGAACCTGAGCTCCATTTCCCTAACTATCACTGTCGTTGTCTCAGGCACACTCCCTCTCCCCTCCCTCCTTCCTCCATTAGCCCATTAGCAGTTATGTGATACTATATGCTGATGGGGCAGTGGACAGAGAAAGTGGGTAAATTAAGCCTGACCACTGGTTGTGTTATGGGCTGCTCTTATGAGGAGCCACTGAAGGACACTGTGAGTGAACAGCACATCAGTGAGGGACATGCGACGGACCCAATGATACAGTAACGTGAGCTCAGCTGAGTTTGTAAACTTGCAAAATTTTTGACCTTCATCACGCTGATTCATTAGGACCTCATATGTGTCCCATGGCTCGCTGTATTCATCCTGCAAGACTGTGTGGAAAGTGAGCATACTGTACAACATGGTCAGACATGTCAAATTTAACCCATCAGATTGCTCAATTTGTCCCCAGTTAAGCTGTAATGGAAGGCAGTGCACTGAGGTTGACAGCGTGCCTACTGCTGGGCCCTTGAGCCTCCGTGTGTGCGTCACTGTGCGCAAGTGTGTGTGTCGTGCTCCACCAGAGGGTCTCACCAAGCGTGACTGCGTGTTATTCACACTGACGAGTTCCACTGTTCACTGTCACCTCTCATTGTGAGGGGAAATAAGCCTGTGGAGAGAGCCGTGGCCAGGGGAGGGTGGGAGACAGAGGAGCGGGGCCACATGCAACCACAGACTTCTTTCAAGAAGATTCAAGCTGGATATTCTTAAATATCAAACCACACCTGATGGACAGAAGTGGATGTTCAGCTACAAGATGCTGGTTGTGTTTTCTAACACACACAAGCGTAGCACTGTGTGTCTGTGTGTGTGGCCACGTTCGGGGAGGGGTTGGTGTTATGGTGTTTGATTTGTTGTGAAGACTCGAGCAGCAGGACGCAGCAGAGTCCAGGTTGGCCCAGCAGGCCCGCCGAGAGTGACACTTCCTCTCTCTGTCTCGTCCTGCGGAGAGCCTTGACAGCAGGGACCTGGTGCTGAGCCGCGTCCCCCTGTTCATCATCACCAGAACCAACCACCCACAGCGGGTGGGGAGGGGTCGGGGGGGGGGGGGGGGGGGCACTCGGTTATCTGTGTCATCCCCACTGTCCCTCCCCCCCGCTGTCTCTGTCCCCCTCCTCTTCCTCCTCCTGCACTGTCTTTGGCCCGTCTCCAGAGAGACCAAAAAGCCAGTCTCTCTTGGCTCCCTGATTGTTTTTGTTCCTGAGAGCAGACAAATAGAGTTTGGCCTCTTACAAAAGAAAATGCCCGAGCTCATCTGATCTTACTGCCCTAAGGAGTGGCCTGCCCTGAAGGGCTGGTGATTGGAAAATTACAGTGCTGCTGCAGCCATATTGTCAGGGAGTCTCGGCCAGACTCCTTTTTGTTTGTGTGAAAGGCCATCAGCTGAATGGCCAATCGTGTACTTTTAGACTGCATCCTTCAGTGCTGTGAAGTGATTGGCTGTCAACAATAATTTAGAGAATCATTTGGTGGTAATCCTAATTTAGGTATCACATGTACACATATGTATTCTGGTTGAATTGGTCAGCAAATCCAGTGTTAGAGATTTGGTCTTTGGGTGAAAATACCTGTTGCAGCTCCAGAGTGATGCTGAAGCCTCCATCCCTGCCTCACAAGTGGCTCTCTGATAAGTGATTACAATTGGGGAGAAAGACGGAGTAAAACAAGGGCCTTGTCAGCACAGACCCTCCAGATCTGAGGTCAATTTCGCCCTCTGATTGCGTCTATTTTTGTGGTGTCTGCGTGTGTGTGTTTTGTGTTGGGGGGAGGAGGCAGAGACAGAGTGGGAGAGTTTACTGTTGCCTCATTGAAGCCATCATCATCGCCTGACGACTCTGGAGCCTGCGTTGTCTGCCTGTCTGTCAGCTTCTTTCCCTCTTTCCTCCTCTTCTTTTATTCCTCTCTGCCTCCCCTCTTTTCCCTCCTCTCACCCCCTATCTGTGCTCCTCTCCCACCCCTTGGCCCTGGCCCTCTGCCTGCTCTTTCGTTCAACCCCCCCACCCCACCCCCCATGTTCGCAAATCACTTCTTCTCGTGTCAGCAGGTAAATTGTTTTGTCCTCCCATTCCCTGCTTTCATTACCTTGTGTAAATTAAGCGATATGTCGTCCACCGGTGCGCGCCAGAGCACTCACCGCGCCAACGCCAAAATCATGAGATTTGGCATAATAAATGAAGACAAACTGGCAGTAGCAGTGCTCCTCTCCGCGCGGGCTCGCCTTCATTATTCGCTTAACTTGCCGGAGAAAATGACTTAACCCTGACCTGTGTATTACGTCCCATATTCACTCCAGATAAAAGCCTTTTTACAGCGCACAACAATTTATATTCCAGCAAAGAGGCTGCTTTTCTCTGTCAGTTTTCCAATCTCAGCTCCTGAACACACGTCATTAAACTTGTCTTGCCTTCCTGTATTTGTCCATCAGTCCTTCTTTTTACATAAAATCTGGCAGCATTATTCTGGGATTTGATGGCACCCACTCATTTTTTTCCCCTTGGAATGTTTGATTGGAAGAAATATAGCCAGGCTGGGACTATCTCCTCTCTTCTGTGGAATCATGCACTTGATGAAATAGTGTTCCCTCAGCAAGAATAATAAAAACAGACTTGTGCATTACAGGGGGCTCTCAATCTGCCAGCCGGCCTGAGCTGAGCGAAAAAACCCACCCCTGCCTCCTGACAGATTTTTATAGTTATCCCAGCAGATAAATGGAAACGGGTGACCAGGCTTAGGAAGGCCACTGTGGAGCGGGCTGCAAGGCTGGACAACAGCATGATGTGTGGTGTGAGCATTAAAAGTGCAGAGACGAGGACACTATGTGTCCTTTCCTTAGAAATTGTTGCTTCTGTTAGCATGTACTTTGGTTTGTGTGAGTAAACCTTCACTCTTTCCTCAAACTGTGGTGAGAGAAGTTAAAGTCAGACTGTGGCTTTGCTCCATTGAGAATGAACTGTAGAAGATGAAAAGGGTGATTGCAACTGTCCTCAAGGTGATAGGTGTTCACTTTCCCATTTAGAAGTGTCAGCATTACTATAATATCAGGCTCACTTGAATGTAAAAGGTCACAGACACTTTGCATAAAGTCTTTCATTCACTGCAACTGAAGCAGAGCCTGCAGTCGTTAGTTGGATGAGCTTTCGGCTGGAGCCCCAGATGAACGTTTCCACTTGGTTCACAGCTGTGGATTCATTTCCCTGTTACCTGGGCTTTTGGTGTGCCCTCAGACTATAGTGGAAAAAAACAAACTAGCTTCCTTCTCTTGTGTATACATTTTTATTCACACACTAGAAATGTGTTGCCTCATGTAACCATGAAACAAATAGACAGAAATGATTCAGTTTAAACAGAGGTGGAAAAGTTCCACTGTGGGTTGTACTTTAAGGTTTTGCCGTCTGGGAAGATAATCAGCCATAAATGGTGCTCGTTTCCATCTAACGGGCCCTGATTAATCAGCCAAACTGTGCGGGCTAATCAATCTACCTCTAGTGCTTTCCTCTGCTGGGTCTGGAGAGCGACGTGTAGTCTGCATCCTCCCCCCTCCTCTCCCCTCAGTTAGCATTATGTAGAGCAGTAAAGCTGTAAAAGATGTAACAGAAAGAGAAAAGGCCAGTTATAATGCTGTCTTATGTCTTATATTTTACTATGTCTGTGTCATTTTATTGATCTTGTTTAAATTTATTACAAGAACATAACCAAAAATTGAAACACAGAAAAAGAAATTGTATTGTTTTGAAGTGGGATCAGACTGTGAAGGTGAGAATACAAAGGACTATGCTGCATGTGCATTACAGGTTTGAGGCCACAGAGACAACAATAAAGGTGGCTTGTAATCAAATCAAAACAAGCTTAGAATTAGTCATCATATACAAATTCGAATAGAATAAATGAATAATACACTTAACAAGTACAAAATGTATATAATCCAGTCTCGGAGTCCTAGAAAAGAACTTAATAATAAATAATAAATAATCATTAGATGGACTGGCTATTGAGCATGGCGTGAGAGGAAGCTGTTCAACAATCTCTTGGAACTTCTGGTCCAACATGTGCTTCATCTCCTTACTGATAAAACATCACATATAAAGAGCTGGCCTGAAAGTGTGTGTTGCTTTCTGGATGCCAGATGAAGGCGGTATTTGGACAAGTAAACACAAAATAATGACACAAGCCTTCTTTTTACAGATGACTTTTAAAC
The DNA here is from genome assembly GCF_900634625.1 of Parambassis ranga. Lineage (NCBI taxonomy): Eukaryota > Metazoa > Chordata > Actinopteri > Ambassidae > Parambassis > Parambassis ranga. Next base: position 8,376,221 of record NC_041042.1, on the reverse strand, counting down.
AATGATTTTGTAAAGTATATATATTCAGCTTCAGTTTCAGGCCCTTGATGTTGACCTTACTGTCTCACACTATCATGGATCACAGGGTATAGAATATAATGGAGCCATCCTTTATGTGAATGGTACCACCTGTTCACCTGCTTTTAACACTATGACAAGTCAAAATCTCATTCTCATGCATCATCACATTAGTAACATTAAATTAAAACTTCAGTGTTCATTTAGTTGTTTTCACACATGCCCCAATACATTTCCCACTCCATCACTTTACACCCCACACAGAAGAAGAAATAAAAAGATCAACTGACTGGCCTCAGCGAAACCCACCTGCTAAATTGACATGTCAGCCACACCCTGGTGAAGCAGGTTGACAAGGCTGCCCATGACAGTGATGCATTTGAAACAGTGTACAGGAGAGTCTCCAGGTACGCAGCACAACAAACAAACCTGTGTTTGATTTGCTTGTTAGACAAAACTGTACTCCAGAGGCTTGTGGGCCAGCTTTCTAGATAATTCTGTTAATGGCCTGTGTCACCTGGGGATGGAAAACCAGAGCCTTTGAATCCTAATGAAAGACCTCAGAGATGGCTTTTTGAAATCAGAACAGCAGAACAGAAGGCTTTAATACTGGCATTTCTACACCCATTACATTACAGTTAAAGGGGAAACGTTACTTTTTTGACCTGGCTTCCATAAATATACAACTTTAGGCAGAATCAATCAATTAATCAACAACAAAAAATACTTCACATGGAATAGTAAGCTTAGAATATATGATCAAGTGAGTGTGTTTTGCAGTAATCAAAGTTAAAATAGTCTGGAATGACTTTTCTATTAACTATTGATACCAAATATAAGTTTCAGATCTGTCCTGATCTGTCAAAGTAGAGGCAATGGATGGGCTCACTGCTCACTGCAGGAACCCCTTCTCTTTAAATGCACAGAGACAAGAATAATACAAAGAAAGAAAAAAAAACTCCAATTGCACTCATTTTTTACTGTATGAAAGTTTTACAAGGTCGTTGTGAGAGTCATGTTAACACAATACCTGAATACAGATTTGTTTTCTTGTTCTACAAGTCACGAAGACTCGAGTCTTTAAGCGATCATTATTACCATACAAATAGACAGATCTATTTAACAACCCCTTTTTATCGCATAACACTTATTCTTTAGTGTTGCTCCCTGAAAGGCACTGAAATGTGTCTCTCTCCCTTCTTACTCTCTCTCCCTCTTTTTCTTTTTCTTTTTTTTTTTTTCGCAGGGAAATCGTCTCCGGGTTGATAAAGGCTCAGAGCAATAGAAGAAGCAAGGCTGACATCTTCTTAAGAGATGATAGGAGAGCCAAATCAAATAGGATGGAGCAGTCACTCTTTTCACAGATAGGTAGCTCATTTCTGGTGGCTGAGAGTTTGCATCCCTAGTGGCGCTCTGCCTGGGAAAGATAGCTCGCTCGGACTCCATTCATTATTTCATTCCCTGCCTCCTCTTTTCACATCTTCAGCTAACTTCTTTTTTTTTTCTTTTTGCTTTAATGAGTTGCCTATTTTTCTCAAGTGTTGATGGGGATCTTGGAATTTAGATTTGGAGACAAAATGTTTAATCACAAGCGTTTTTCATTTGTGAAGAAGAGGCAAAAATCAATTATTTCTATTAGACAATGCTGATTGGAAATGAATGGAAGTGGTAGCATTCTGAAACAAAGGCACCACAGAGACAAAGATAAGTGTCAGTCTGCACCCCCCCTGAGGTACGATATGTGGCTGGGCTTAATAAGCAGTTTGCAAACATTTGCTATTAAATCCAGTCTGATACAAACACAAGCAATTAATTCATGATAACAATGCTCACAATTCAGTAATTGGAGAAGTAAGTTGCTAAAAGCCAACGTAAAGCTGTGAAACTGGCAAACCTTCCTGCATAATCAATATCTGCGCTGAAGTAATTTTATCAAATATCACGTAAGCTTGAATACAGAAGTTTTGTCTACAGCAGGACTTCCTAGTTCCTAGAACTTTTTCCATATTTACAGCCATACTTGAAGCCCACACTCCATATGATATTCAGCTTGGCACTTTGTGAAGAGCACTTTGCTATCATATCCCTCACATTCTCTGCAAATCCCTTTGAAAATTATTTATAAAAATTAACTTCTCTCGCAAAGGGCTCATTGAAAAGAAGAATTACATGACAGATAAAACACTTTATCGCCAGTCAAAGGCTAGACAATGTACATTGAGAAATTGGGAAGATGGCAGAAACAATGAATATTAAGTGCCTAAGAATCTAAAGCTGCTGACTAAATTGAAACAGTATATCCTGAGGGGACAAGGTTTCCAAATTGCTAATTATTGCCTCTGAAAGGGGGCTGTTTCTGATATGTTTGCTTGTGAAAGGCTGCCACTTAATGAAGCAGTGGTTCAAGTTTTTTTTTTAATATTCCCACTCTCTGGCTTACAGGACTCTCTCTGGACTTTCCTCCCAGGCCAGAACAATGGCGGGCCCGGGAGCCCAGCTTCCCCACAGGCCCCAGCGAGAGGAGGCCGGGGGCTGGGTACTGAGGGAGCTGCTCAGTGTGCTGAAATATGGAAGCGACAGATAAGGTGGCAGCGGCACAGAGAGGCCCTCTCCCATGGGCCCAAGGGGAAATTTGCAGTTATTAAGAGGAAGATGAGAGCGATTAAATGGCTTTTGTACTCATTTTCACAGACTTTTCTTTTTTTATATTATTTGGCCTGCCTTCATCTGATAGAAATAAGTGGTAAATTACTTTTTTTTTTTGCTCCAACACTAGCTTTGAGAAACAATTCTTCATTACTGAGAGCTGTCATAAACACTTATTATTAGCCCACTATTGTTTAAAAGTTGTGAAAGCAAAGGAATTACTGTAATCTGTAATCTACAACTACAGCGATTACAAATTGTACATGGTTTCAGATTTTGTTTGAGGAAATGAACAAAATGTGTTATATGTGACGTATATTCACTTCACAGGGGGTGGACACAATAACGAAAACAGCTGTAGAACTTTGTGCAATCAACTATAAAAGGCAAGCAATATGCCTTTTGATAGCTACTGCATAGGGTTTTGTATTGTAAAGCTTTTATATAATGTACTGCACTGCATTGTATTGTGAGGTTTATTGAACACACAACAGGTGCCTCTAACTTAAGCTACATTACATAGATAGATCCATATTTACAGCTCAGTCAACACTTTTTGAATTTGTTTGAGAATGTTTCGCTGAAGCTAATAAAATAAATATGATAATCTGTCCTTTTATGTGTAAACATATCAATAAAAAATAGTGTTGTTGAAAAAAATCCATCACACTTGGTGAAAGCTTTTGTTTTCTTGTGTAAAATACATGATTATGCACACACACAAGACAAAAGTTACAGTGTAACTTACTGTAAATGTATGGCTTGTCTTTTTTTCAGTACAGTTATGTAATATATTTGTGTTATCTGGCACACAGCAGGCTGAGTGTGGCTACTTATCTGCATGTACACTGTGCTGCTGCTGCTGCTGGTGTGCCTGGTTGTTTTGGCGGAGAGTGACAGAGAGGCGGAGCCACCTGATTGGCTGCCTGCTCTGCAGGGCGGAAGTGCGTCTGGTGCCCCAGCTGTGCTGAAAACAAAACAAGACAAGCTGCGACTGGTGAGTGCTTAAACACACGGGGCTCTGCGCCTGTTATTACACAGCATCAGTGTAGATACTGTGCACATAAGTGTGAGACAGAGTCTTTGTTCGCCGCTGCTTTGTTTCGCCGTTAACAGCACAGAGTTGTGTAGCTGCTGTCCTTGTGCAGGACTCACGTGTGAGCTGTTGTTATGTAACACGGGCTGCACAGAGCATGCAGATACTTCAGCTGTTGTTTTTCTGCTGTAAATCTTTTGTAGCTGCTGATGACTACAGACGCTAACAAAACAGTAATTTTAACAACGCTGCAATCAAATAAGGCGAGTTTGGATGTTGCAGTGTTGATGAGCATCCAAATGCTGCTAGATTTCAAGGAAAAAAAACCCACTGGCATGTTATAGCTTAAACGTGTGGCCTATTTTGTCACATGTTTTTGAATCAGACAATTGATGGTACTCTCAGCTGAAAATGTGGACAGAAAATCTTTAAGCTCTGTCTTCCACCAGTCACAAATTTCATTCTGTATATAGGCTGATTTGTCCTTTTAGATCATATGGTAATGCTGAAATGTTTCAGATGCAGAACAAAGCTATGTAATTCTGCTTCTTTTCCAGATCAAAAGCGCTTAGGGGTTTTATTGTTGTGCCTAAATGATGTCCAGGTGCACAGTGTTGTCTGAACATATTAATTTGGACCATGCTTATGCTGCTACAAAACAAATGAACAACCAGATTGTCTATGTCAGCTCATATGAAAAAAACATTTGTCTGCCTATTTAAATGTAAACGTCCTGTCACATGTTCAGTCAACATAAAAAAATCTATGTGGACGTAATTTTAGTGTCAGGAGCCTTTCACATGGACAAATATTTGACCATGTTTGTCAGTTTAAAATGTACTAATGTAAAGAAAGTTGCTATTGCAGAGATTGAGAGTTTAACTCTCCTCTAAAGTTTCCTCTACTGTGTCTTTGGTTTCCAGCATCATGATGGATGAGCTGGTGCAGGACCTTGTTTCTGCACTGGAGCAGACCTCAGAGCAGAGTAAGCTGGGAGAGCTGTGGGAGGAGATGGTCCTGAGTCCACTGCAGCAACGTAGGCAGATCCGCCGCCGCAGAGGCCGCAAGCGCTTTCGTGAGTCTTCCCTATATCCGATGGAGCACAGGCGATGCTGGATTGAGGCCTCAGAGTCCAGCTTGGACGAGGCCAAAGAATACAGAAAGAACTCTTCCTCTGCCATTGCTGCCTCCATGGCGTACTGTAGTGACTCTGATGACATGAATACAACTAACCACTGGCGCTCCTTCATGAGAGGCCCTGTCAGGACAAGGCAGCCCTCCTGGCCAGAGTCTGACTCCTACACTGAGAATAATCCAGGACGGCCACTCAGGAGGCGGAGGAAGGTGAAACGTATGACCTCAGATGTAACCGTCAGGCTGCGGAACAGGTTAAGAGTGAATGGGAAACAGCGGCACAGGACAGGATCCAAGAAGAAGCCTGGTAGTTGGATGGGAGCAGACAGACAGACCGAGGGAGGGAGACTGATGGGGAGGGAGTGCTGGAAGAGGAAGATGGCCAAGGAACACAGAGATGCTCCAGACGAGAACTTGTCTGAGGGGTAATGTTAAACCTAACTATTCACTCATTAAAACATCTCTTAGCTCTGCCCTTGCTTAAAGAGTCTAGATTATGACTAATCTGAAAAAGGAGCACAAAAACTCTACAACCCCTCGTCCCCTTTATATTTTAAGTTACTAAGACAGTTAAACCCATAATATAAAAGTCATGGGCATAACTACTATTAGACAGGAGCAATTAAACAGACGACATTTAAGATGATCTATACCACCTGTCTTTATTGAGCCAGTTGTCAATATTCAGCATGTCCTCAACTAAACCAAAAAAATGGATCACAATCATGCCACTCCACTTTAAAGTATTGAGTTGACATTAAAAATGAATGATAGAGCTTCTTGATTCTCATCTCCTGTAGCTGCAATGATCATCAGGGAGGGATCTTTGATAGTTATGCCTCCAGGCATCTGCCAGCTCATTATTTCCTTTCGAGAAATATTGTCACAAATAAATAAGTGACTTGGTGTGGTATTGATTTGTTTTGAAATGAATTCCTGTCTTGGGCTGGGTAATTAAAGCTGTGCCTGTCCCACAGTCCCAGAGTGCACCCTCTTGTGTGCATTTTATTCAGCAAAGCTAAATGTGGCTGGAACTGCATAGCAGAGAGGAAAGGCAGGAGGATAAAATATTAAAATGCAATGATACTGTAAAGAGCTAATGAATAGACATAACAGGGAGTGATGCTGTACATTGTCACTGTAACATACTGTACTTTTTTAAAGCTTCACCTCTACAAAGTGTTTTCTGTGCTGATCTAATTGTCTGTTGTTCATATAAAACACGTGAAAAGCTGACATTTGATGTAACCCATAATGGGACAGAGAGAAGGCTTTACATCTTCTAGTTTAATTTGTGCTGACCTCCCTAGCCCCTAAACGGTACTTGTTTTCTTATTTTATGGAAAAATCAATAGCCGTTCTGACAGAAAACAGCTCCGGAGAAGAAATAAATGGGAGCACCAAGGCACACTGTCAATCATTTCTCACTTACACAACGCCAACACTCTTGATTGCTGCTCAGTAGACTGCCGCGCTGTACTGAGGGCTGAACAATCAAATGGTTAAGCCCTGGCGGAGGCAAAGGATAAGAACAAATGGCAGCAGTGATGAGGGGTTGACAGTGGTACAACAGCAATATTTATACTCTGAGATCGTACGGTCCATTTGAGACACAGATGCCATTGTTAAAATGTACTTTAAAACCCCTGGATTTCTTTGGTGTCCCTTCATTCCATTAACATTTTTCTTATGGAGTGTCTGGTCTCTTAAAATGTGGCTCTCCTCAAGGTCACTCCCCGTATGTGCATACTGAGAGGAGCTTTGCCTTCAGCCACCCAAGTGCAAGCAGAGCAGATGTTGGTAGCTCCAGTTGGACTCCACATCCTTGATTAGACCTGGCCCAGCCTGCTGGCAGTGAGGCCACCTGGCACCCAGGCTGGCCCAGCAAGCAGGCCTCACCTGTGGGTAGTTGCTGTCCCGGGCTCAGCCTCTGTCTCCAGCTGTGTTGATGTCAACGCTTGCATCAAGAGAAAAAAAAGAAAAGGCATTGTGAGCAGCACTTTTCTCACACTCGGCTTTATCACGCTGTAATTTATATTTTGAAAACTCTATAAGGAGTTTTTGGAAAAGCAGTGCAGCATTTGCCGAAGTTAATTTTCATAAATCTCTGAGACTAATCCAATTACTGCAGCTCAGGGAGGGTGGGATAACCTTATAATCAGACACCCATGGAAGAGGGCATGGATTTGGGTTGGGGTAGCTTGTTTGAAGAGCCCACAGATCCATTGTTATCAGCACTTTGCCCCCCTTCGACTCTGCCTCTTCTTTATTCCTCTGCAGAATGAGCCCAGGCTCAATAAATGGCGGCTTGCCTGTAATCTCTGTGCAAACTGCTCTGCCTCTCCCAGGAGTTGGGGATTATATCCTAATGATTAGTGCTCATCTGGATACTGTGTATTGCTTCAGCTCTTTGGCTTGTATAGAGACAATAGGGCCATGAAAGTGAAGTTGATCCCTAAACACTGGAATGCAGTTTTTGTTTTTGCCCTTGGCTTTGTTTCACCTGTACATACATATATATATATATATATATATATATATATATATATATATATATATATATATATATATATATATATATATATATATATATATATTCTAGTTGGTCTCACAATATTTGTAGCAGCTGTTTATCTGCCCGCAGTGAGGCAAAGACCAAGTTTGCTCAACATGTTTGTCAACTTTTCTTGACAAAGGTCACTGCTGAAGAAAGGAGGTGTTTCTTTTGGTCCCAAGAAAAATGGGTATCTCAATTATTCATAGCATTAATTAAGCAGCACTTAATGGAAACGGTCTCACATTGGCCCAGTGCTGCTCCAAGCGACATCACATTACACCTTTAATACGGATAAATACTTAATGGGTGTCTCTAATTAATTGTTTATACCTGTGATTCTTTTTCAAACTTTGCACAAAATCGCCTCAATAAGACATTTTTTGTTGTTAATTAAAGAAAACCCCATGCAGGCCTCTGCTTCCTATCTATTTTTAAAGGTACAGTTTGTCCCCTACTGATTTTGGAATTGTTGTGTACTCCAGATGCCAGCTGATGTGTCCAGAGGTGGGCCTACAGCTGAGGAGAGGCCCGGGGAGTCAGTAAGTCCGGAGAGCGGGTTGAAGGGGGGTGAGATGGGGGAGGGGATGGAGGGATGGTTTAGGACTACTCCGCCAGGCCAGACATCATTCCCCTGGAGAGGCCTGCTCCCTCTCTCACATCTGCTTCTTGAGGATGTTAGGGGAGATGATGCAGGACCATCTGGCGGAGAGAGACAGGCGGGCAGGATGGACGTTTTTCCTGATCCTGCCGTCACTTACAGCAAAACACTGTATCAGCGCATATCTGACCCTCCAGCTTTCTCCTACAAGCAAGGTCAGCGATGAAAAACAGGAAGCCACATGGAAGGCGGTGTAGAGAATTAAACTGACTTGTAATATGAGTGGCAGTGAGCTCTGTGTAAAGGGTAAGACAGCATTTCATGTAAAGAAGGGGTTCAGGAAAATGCAAAAATAACATGGACCTATACCAGTACAGTTGCATTTCTTTAAAGTAAAGCAATGGCACTCCTTCCTCCCCATCCCTTCTATGACCTTGAGCTGTCTAGAGGTCCCAGCTAAAGGTGTGAGAAAGGCACAGAAACCCACAGTGATTTGGACATGGGGCAGGGGCACAGAGGGAACGGTGGGAGTATGACGGGTTGCCCGGGGGTTGCGGAGAGGTCTGGTCTAGGCAGTAAGCAGTGGCAGACCACACAGCAGATGTCGGCCAGTTGTTGTGTGGAAGTGGCACGTCTGTGGGTTGCTCTCTGTGTATGTGTGTGTGTGTGGGGGGGGCACACCCAGAGGGAGGGGCAGGCAGGGGAATGTGTTTCGCTCTCCTGTCATCCTCCACAACGCAGGCCAGATTAGATTGGAGCTGACAGCGGAGGATATTCAATTAGATTGTTCATGTCACTCAGTGGCTTCGATCAGAGTCTCTCCTGATGCCTTTGTGTTTGCTATCGGAACAAGGGAGAACACAGCACGCTCTGTCTTTTTGTGTCATTTCCATTTATGTCGACCTCTAGCTCCGGACTTCTTCATTATTTTTATTATTGAATGTTACACGTTAAATATTGACATTACAGGAGCATGTAAATTTTTTGATTTACATTGTTCGCTTTTCAGATGCTATAACATTGTTTGACCTGAAGAACCCATCAGGTTTGAGATGACAAATCAAAACAGAGTTTTAAAGAAGCAGGTCACTGTGGGAATCACTCACATGGGATGTTTCTTTCTTTGCAGGGAGACCAGCAGCACATGCAGCAGTGACCCAGGCCTTTTCACCAATGATGAAGGAAGGCAAGGTATTAAAACAAACAACTATTTCTTAATATTTAGTGAATTAAACTAGTAAGTGATTGGCATCTAAGTGTCTGCATCTCAAAAGTAAAAAGCTGATGAGGGAGTTGTCAGGTCTGGACACTACCCAGCTCCACTGAGGGAATGCTGGTGGTAGAGAGGAAGGTTTAGATACAATGGGCTGGTTGCTGGGCACCCAGGCGACTCTAATAAGACGTTGTCATGTCGTGTTAATGAGCGCTGAAGCCTTTGCTAATCTCATTAGCCGTGGTGGGGCCAGGCGGCCTCTGATTTAACAGTTGTCACTACACCTTGACTGTGAGAGGCATGGTTCCTGTGTGCGCTTTGCTGAGTGACAGGTCTGAGAGGCGCTTGCTGTCTGGGGACAAGACGAGACTGCGTCTGGTAATGTGTAGTTAAAGGGGCAGTTTACCCAAAAATTAAACCTCAGCCATTATGGACACACACACACACACACACAGAAAGAAATATGGTTTCAGCAACATCTTCCCTCTCCCTGCCTGCAGGTGATGATGAGCAGAGTGACTGGTTCTTCGAGGGGGACTGTGGAGGTGTGGCCGGCCTGCTGTCCGGCTGGGACTCTGACAACCAGCTTTCACTTGAGGATAAACACACCTTGCCTGCGTTTCTGCAACCTGCACGACCCACTGACAGAGGTGGTAGAGAATTATTTTGCCTTTTTTGATCCATAAAAACTGCATGTATCAAACCCTGAACACCACAGGACTACATATTTAATTATATTTTATGAACAGATGTTTTCTTTCTACAGATGTTTTCAGCAAGTTGCTCTACTCATTTTGCAGCACAGGAAGATAAATGTTGTGTTTTGTTTTGTTGCAGGGTATCATTCACGTCTTAAACGACTGCCGGGCTCCGCCGCCTGCTGCATCAGGAGGGATAGGAGGCGGCTTCCCCGCAAGGTTAAAGCGAACTTTACATTTCCCTCTTCACTTATCTTACAGTTTTTTTTGCTTACTGTGTGTCTCTGATTTGTGTTGAACAGGGCAGCAGCATGCCAGTGTTTGTAGAGAGGCTGAGACACTTCTCCCAAGATCCTTACCAGAGAGAGTAAGAAATACGTCTCTGTGTATATAGAGAACTCCTATGCTAAATCATCACCACTTTGCTTCTGATCATTGCTTTGTAGCTTTTGGCGGCCTGCTGTTGGAAAACGAGATCGACATCAGGTACGCTCCAATAAAATATTACTTCACTCTTTAAGGTCTTCTTTTGGCTTTGTTTCATTTAATCAGAAAATCTAAATTATCAATATTTTCAATTTCCAGCTGAACCCTTTGTGCCCATTACCAGTGTGTCCTATTGACATGGTGTCAGAGAGCCCCCGTCTCAGATGCTCCTCCTCAGTCTTCAGAAACAGGTAGTGATGCCACTGATGTTAGTTAAACAAAGCAGCCTCTCAAGGGCCTATCGGACACACAGTTCAGCCTTTTCAATCAGAGCTCAATATATTGATAGGCAAAGTCTTTGGCCTGCTCACTTAAATGAATCAGTTACAGAGCATACACCATGACTAAGTGGAGTAATCTTTGTCAGCATGATACCTCAGAGACTGTGTGTGTGGGCAGATATATTTGGTGGGTTATTTTAAACCTTCTCCATCCTCATTAAATTCAGATTGAGCTGTGGGTGTATTAGGAAGCAGTTGTTGTGCATACACTTTGCTATAGTATTTATTTTTCTTTTTTTGGATAAGCAGGACCAGGCTAGTCTCTGCACCTGCTTTGTCTTTTAAAGGAGGTCATAAAGTTGTGGCTTTCATTTTCAAACCAGTTTTCCTGGCAGGGAGCTGGTGTCAAATTGTCACACTTGTGGTAGGTTAAGCATTAACTTCTTTTTCTGAAACATGGGATCATGTTTACTATAAATCTTCAGGTCAGCTTATAGGTGTAAATAATGTTTATGACACAAATGTTGATGTAGTTTCTGGCCTGTAGTCTGAGCTGCTTTGACAACAGTACTACTCTGGTGCACCAACAACACTCAGTTCAACTAGTTTTCAAGGTCAGTTTTCCCAAATAGAGAAATACTCTGTGTTGACATAGAGCAGATTCAATTCCCAGGCATTTCTTTGACTGTAGAAAAACATAAAAAAAAGGTTTATCCAGAAGATGTTTGTCAAAGCGTCTCATAGCTCCCAGTCATTCCTGCAACCGTTGAGACTGTTGAGAATCCGAACAGCCCTCTTGGCCCTGAGACTGCGGGACTCCTCATTGTGTTGTTTCCACTCTGCCTATTTATGGTGCATTCTTAATTTTGTTTCACACACACACTCCTCCTTTTCCTCCCTCTCTCTTGGGTTATTTCACAGAGCGCTCCAGCGCTCCTTGATGAGGGGCAAAAACACGACAGCTATGAAAAGCCCCCGACTTCTTAGGGCTTTCTTTTCTAAACTGGCTCTTTCTTCTCCACCTGAAAGGTTCCTTCAGATTCCAGTTTAAGGCATTGTGAATACTAATTTCTCTCTATTAAAAAGCCCTCATATCCCTGCCATGCTCTCATTTGAATGGCAGACTCAGGGGAGACCTCTTAATTCCTTTATAGTGGGATTCAAGACCCTTCACTTCAAAAAGTATAAATCATACTCCCAAATGAATGAGGGAGAGAGGGGGGATTGACGAGAGGGGCTTCTGATGTGTCCCGTCGGACGGCACGAGCTGACTCTATCTCCCCAAGCTGCTCAAATCCACTCTCCAGTGAGATGGCTGCTTTGTCCTTACGACCCAGCTCTGCACACACACGGCACCCATTCGGTTCCTTTAACTTCCTCCAAAGTGCGCACACATATATACAAACAGTGAGGAATGTTGGTTGGCATGACAATGAGAACTGCTCACAACTGCTCTTCACAAACTTTTCACTGATCGATCGTTTGCAGCCCTCCATGACAATGAGAACTGCTCACAACTGCTCTTCACAAACTTTTCACTGATCGATCGTTTGCAGCCCTCCTGCATTCTTTCTTTATAAACACCCTTGAGAGAAAAGTGTTTTCTCTGTGGGCAGCGTTAATCTTGTACTGTTGAAATGATATCATAATAATAAAAACTGTCATCTCTTGTTTGATGCAAGTTGACAGTGACAATCGCACGCTGGATATTAAGTGATAAAGGCTGTATGAGGTTGCATGCTGCTCATCCTCGTGAATAGGCACAATGCTTTGTGGGATTTGGCAGTAATGCTCGGGGCTGGTGGCCATGTTAAAATGCATAACTGCCTCCCACCTGAGGCAGGCAGCAGCAGCTTTTATCTATTGACTTATTTATTTCTAAATGACACTTGCGCTGTGAGATAAATCATAGTCTTACGCCACTCCCTTCCCAGTTTTCATTTTAATTGTGAGATCACGGTGTCAGCAGTTAGTATATTGGTGTGAGTGGCCTATTGATTATTGATTTGGAGCTATTGATTATGTTCCCTGGAGACCCTAATCCTTTCTGATTCATTTGAATACCTCTATTAATCTTGAGATCCTGCTCACACCTGAAGCGCCATGTACCCTAATGAAAATAGATGGCCATTTTGTAACTGCAGCTTCTTACTCTTCTTTTGATTTATTATTTTTAATTGATATATTTGCTTTTGGATGTGGGCACCAAAATTACAATTGACCCTATGTCAGTGCTGTTTTGCTCTGCGCCCAAAGGGACTGCACTGCATTTAAAAGTGTCTCATATGACCTGAAAAATCCATCTTGGACAGTTTTTCCTCAGTGTCCTTGTGTCTTTGATGGAATTTAGTTGTTGTTTGTCATCTCCGTTACCTACTTACTACTTGTTTTTTTCAGCGCTGATTGCTTCTGAGTCAATCTTTGCTTTCTCATCACACTTTCAGTGAATGTAGGCACACACTGCCCAACATCTGTCAAGCTGTTAAAAATGATGAAATAACAGATGTTAAATAAAACAACAGTGTTTTTTTCTTTTTATCAGTCCTTCCAGTTTTACACAGAGCTGTGTAACATGCTTATAAAAGGCTTTTGGTTTGAGCTCTGAGATGAATGGGTGTGTTTTGCCTTGGTTAATGAGCCAGCTGATGGTGTTCTCATGTTTGATTTGCATTGTGCTGAGGAGACGGCCCTGGAACGGCTCTCAGTTGCAGCGAAGGGCCCCTTACCTTCCTTCAGGCTGCAGTGGCCCCAGCGAGTGTCAGCCTTCTGTGTAATGAAGGAAGAGATGGAGGGATGGACCTCCACACATTAAGACCAAATGCATCAGGGTATTACTTTTAATACCGCAGGCGTGCCTCGTGAAATAATGCGACGTTTAAACGTGGATCGATTTTGGAATTAAAAAGTTAGTTTGCAAAGATTTACTGTGGGGAGTTCAATGCCTGAGCTCTTTATCAGGGGCGCAAATGGCTGGTTATGTGCTGTCCGACAGAGGTACGATTGAGGGATCGATAGGCGCGTGATTTACTAACTGGAGTACAGGTAATCAATAAGTATAAAAGTAAATGAAATATGCATTACTGGGATTTTATTAGAGAGGGGTAGCAGGGAGAGAATAACGGTCAGGCCATTTATTTTTATATCTATTGATTATACAACATAGAGACTTCGCTCAAAGCGTGCCCTGCACAGCTCTCAACACCCAGCGCCTGCACACCCGTCATGTGATTTATGGGTGTTGAGGTCATGGAACAGGCTGCCTGTTAAAAGGCTGGCCTGACGGGGCCTTATTGCAGCATGTGTCTGTTAGGGTTGTGAGCTTTATGTAGCCTGCAGTCTGAGATGAGTAGTGCTGGTTAACAAGGGGTTGTCTTCTGTGAGATTGTGAGATGTTAAGAAGACTGTCAGGAATTCGGTTTATTGGCATTTTCAAAAATCACATCAAAGTATTTTTTTAAATATTGCAGTGCAGGTAAAAGAAGCTGCTTTAACAGGTTTTGTTTTTTTCCTTCTGTGTCTTTTTGTAGCTCGCTCTTTTCCCCCTGTCCCCATCCCTCCCATACACACAGCACTGATCACATGAACTGCTCCCAACCCCCAAGTGATGGAGCAGACCTTGACCTTAACTTTACATCTTAGAAGTCAGGGCTATTAAGCTCGTGGGGGAGCTTTTCCTATTTCAGGGCTCCTGACATATGACACACAGGAGGCATAGAGCAGGTGTAATTTGTTTATGTGATCTCTGCAATGACTCAGGCCCCGCCATCTCTCCTCATTGCTTAGGTGAAAATATGAATTAATGATGAAAAATTAATATACAGCAAAATATGCACTGAATGTAAGCTGCAGTGTTTGTAAATATGTGGCGCTTGCATTTATCGACTTTTGTGAAGTTATTAAATTTCTACATGTTTCTGTGTGTGCTGTGGGTGGGAGCTGCATCATCATATTTTGAATTTTCACTCTTTCTATTTTTTTCTGTCCCAGGCAGAATAATGTCACACCAGAACTGTTGTGCACAGGAGGCATCAGGAGGAAGAGAGAGAAAGAAGCCGTATCCATAACAACTTCAGGTAACACCCTCTGCTCTGTGACATACCCATGACGGTTTATACTGCTACATATGTCATAGCTGAAATGATCATTTTTGGCATTTAAAAGCTTGATCAAGCTCATGGCATTGATCATGTGTTGTTTGCTGTGTTAGATGGTTTGCCATGGCACTTGTACTGTCCTCTGTAGAACTCCCCAAAGGTTTCAGTGTTCCTCCGCCCCGACATCAAGTTGTGTGTGTTCAATTAGCTTAACAAAATATAAAGATAAATATCTCATGTACTGTATCACTTACAGTCTCCTAAATGAGTTGAAGGTGTTGTGAATAGGTTTAGGATGTATATTTTGTTTTATTAACATGTGATATTCACACGGCCCACAGCCATATTTAGCATTACAAAATAATTTAGGCAGGGCATCCGCTAATATATCACGTTTTATCTGAAAAATAAATTTTTTGTGTCAAAATGATAAGAAGTTTGTAGCTTGGTTTAACTTGTAGAGAATGAGTCCAGTATTTAATTCTGTGTGGTAAAATGAGTGGTCTGAATCTGTCCTCTCACTGGTCAGTAGACTGACGACCTGCTGCCGGTCTCCTGAAGCATTTCACTGCCAAAAGCCATGTGACCAAGTGACTCTTTAATACACGTCTCATTTCGAAACTATTCCTGAATGAACTTGCTTAACATGTGCTTAACTTCAGCATCGACCTTCTTGATTTGTAGACTTCAATATATGCTGAGAAACAGCTTCCTCAATTAGCAGACTTACCAGTGTACAGCTGTAGACTCTTTCTTGGAGTTTTTTTTTGATTGCAGAAGAAGTATGTGGAGTTTCAATCGGATGAGGCACCCAGCAGCCGGCATTGTGTGTGTTTAGACTAGCGGAGCTGCCTTTTTTCATTAGACTGATGGCTCGGAGCCTTGTGTCTTTGCGGGATTGAAATTTGAATTGGTTTGTCCACCTTTTCTTCTGTGTCCCCTCTCTGTGCTCCACTCCTGCAGCTGCTGTTTGTCATTTAAATAACAAATGCCGGTAGTTCCCTGATTTAGTGAGGGGTGCAGGCCTCTGATGTATATTAATATTGCTGCACAGTGCACTGTATGGGGGTCCATCATTCATTTGGATAAAAGAGGTGGAATTTAAAAACAGCCAATGCTTTACTTGGATACAGATTGCATCCATTTATTGCACTGAATGATGGAACGGCCGGCAACTCTGTCCTTCACCTCCCCATCGCTGAACCGCTTCCCATAAAAGTAAAAAAAGGATTCACCCCTGGCCTCTAAGGACCCCTCATATTCAACATGCGGAACAAGGGGCATCCCTCAGTTTGTCAACAGATCCACAGCCTGCAGTAAACGGTGTAAGAGTGGGTGTTTTTGATTGATAAACAAAACAAAATCATTTGTCTCCCACAAATTATTCATATTCTTCAGTAATCTGCAAAAAAAGCATAAAAGTATTTTAATGTTGAAGTTGAAGGCTGTGCTATAATCTGTTTTCTAAGTGACAAAGAAGGAGAGTCCCTGATTGTCACATCCCCCCTCAGACCTGCTCAGTGTTTTCCTGCTTCTTGAGTCTAGTGCCCCCTGTCCACCATGATTTATCATGCATCCCATGTCGTCCAATGTCAGTTTCTGCAGCTGCAACTGCTCTGTATAAATCTTTACTTTGGCAGCCTGCTGCACCATGTCTCTCCTCAGTAATCTCACCACCACCAGGAGATGCACATTCACACTGACAAGCTTTCACACACTGTGCAAAAAAAAATCCGGTTTGCTGCCATTCTGACATAAATGTGTACAGAGACAAAATCAGACTCACTGATTTACTGAGAGGGGTTGTTTTCTGGTAAACATCTTGTTTGCATGGAAAGATTGTTTACCGGATTCAGCAGAAAAAAAACAGTGTGTTGCTCTTAGTGAACACGACAGCTGAGTCTTTGAGTTAGCCAGAGGAAGTGGATTGTTGTATGTGTTAGTGGTTGATTTGAAACTCTGTAATCAGGAGTGAAAATGGTCTGCGGCTGAAGGTATCCTCCGGTGCTCTATGGGGAATTACTGAGGCGGTACCCAGCTGTTGCTTTGTCTTCTTCTTTTACCCTTTTAGCACCTCCACGGCAGTGCTGAAGCTGGTTGTGAAAAAGAAAAAAAACACAACAACTTATCAGGCCAGGTATCTGTTTGGATTAGATGACCACTCCATTTCTCAGCCTTAAATTGGCCCTTTTCTAGTTTTCTCACCAGCATCAAACCAGAAATTCAACTCAGTCCAACAAGTCCTTATGAGAAATGAACAAAGCCTGACATCTTTTGGAATCAGATATTATTAAAATACGGATTAATTCCACGGCCTTTTAACTTTAAGTACCTTTGTCCACAACTCTGCAGAATGATGATTGATGATCATATTTGTTTGTAATTAGTCATAGATTCTTCATAATGTTACAGGTGTTGACAATACTTTCAGGAATTTGGAATGGCTTGGATTTAGTGGTGAGTTCTTCATCAGTAATTACCTTCAGAATTGAACATTATTATGATCATCATTACATTGAACGTTGTCCTTACTACATCTAATATATTCAGACATCTTGCTTGATGTATAAAATATTGATGGATAAAATAATACCAAGTTCTTCCAGGAACAGTTTGGGGTAACAAGGGTTGATATCTGTTTGAGTAACCTCATCACACTGTGCGCTGTCTTTACTACATGACGGTGCCCATGTGGAGGCCTGCACCACGCTCGGCTCTTCTGCCTTTCCTCTCCCCTCTGTCTTCCTGCGTCTCCTTGCCCGAGCAAGACGGCTGCGTGACAGATCACCTGCGTCGGAGGCCCGCCGTGTTCCTGCCCGGCGGTCCGGCCCCCTCTCATTAATGCCCAGGCTGGTGCAAGGGCCGTATGGCAGCACAAGACAAATAACGCTACCACTCAGCCATCACTTCTGCTGACAGAAATGCAGCCCACCGCACTATTTCGCCCTCTCCGGCTCCACTCCACACCCTGCTCTTGTCCTTCAACAACCCCCTCCCCCGGTTTACACCTGCACCTGCCTGCACTGCTCCACCAAACTTTCATGGTGGGCTTTTGCTGTTGCTGGAGGCTGAGATCCACACAAGTTGATGTACTGTAACCACAAACCTTGTGCATTTGTAACCCCTGTAATTGTTTTCTGTTTGGGTTCCTCTTTGTGCAGATAGATTTGTCTTTAGCAGTTTAGTCTGTCAGGTGATTCTCATCTCACTTGTGTGCAAACCCTCTCACCAGGAGGTCTGATTTGAAAAGAGCTCTCTCTATGTGTGTGTGTGTGTGTACATGAGAGGGAATGAGAAGGAGAGCAGGAGAGAGAGAAACACAAAGGCTAATCATTAAAGAGCTATTCAGCCCTGTTCATTTAAGTGTGGGAATCAGCAGGGCCATTACTGTCAATGTGTAATTAGCTGATTAATAAACAGGGGGAAGGGGAGTGCTCCAGGAAGGCCTGTAATGATTGTTTTTAGAGAGCATCACATGAGAGCTTATTAAGATGGTAAGATGGTTCCATTCAACTTCCCATTATCACCCACAATAAATGCATGCACTGTAATTCTCCCATTGACAGAAAACCGTTACAACTTAATGTCTTTATTGACCTTTTTAAATTATCTTGTACAACATTAATAATAAAGATGCAATATTGTAATATGCTGTGTATATTTATTATATATCCCACAGATGCATTATACTCCACTAATTTTCAATCAATGTAGCACTTTTCAAGTAGATTTTATCTATCAAAGGCTATGCAAACACTGGTTCTCACCTATTTTGCCTTGCAATACCTCAAGTTTTCCCATATTTAATTTAGATGTATGCACAAAGGGAATAAATAAACTGGGCTAGGAGTTACGTAGTAGTGCAAAAGAAGGTTTTGGGTTTGTGCCTGGCTGTTTTTGGGGCGTTTACATGATGTGTCTGTACCCTTTTGGGAGTTCTAAATTGTGTGTAGGTGTGAATGACCAGATTTACCCGATTAGACTAGGCAATGCTACTTTTAAGAAAAAGGATTACTTTTAGTATTAGTTGTGTATTTGCATGTACTGGGTGTACACCACCTTTGGCCCAATGCCTGCTGGGATAGCCTCCAGCTCTCTGTGACCCTTTATAAGACAAAGTGCATATAGCTGATGGATGGATGGTGATGGTGATGAATGGGGAGATGGGACAAAGCTATAGCTATAGTTTTAGTGTGGGTTGAGTAGTAAGTAATTAAGTATCAAATAATGTCATAACATTAAATGCAGTAATACAAGTGTTTATACTATTTCCACTTTTTCTATAAGTAAAACATTTAAGCACTTCTGGCGTTGTAGTATTTAAAGTGATTGTGTAGAAGTTTGGTCAATTGATCATGTAAAAGATGTAGAAAGTTAGTTATCTTTCCCTGAAGAAATATTAATCATTTATCTCATCTTGATTATGACCTTGACTTTGGATTGAGTCTGGTATGCCCTCATGCATGTTAACACACTCACAAGCTCAATGTTTCCTGCTGTTTCTTTGTATCTGTCAAATATATAAAACCCTGAATTTTGATCAAGTCCTTTGACTATGTTTAACCTGAGTGTTTGGGTTGAGCCTCAGCAACAGTTAGTCATCATTCCCTCAAGAAATATTAATCAATTATCTTGCCCGCCGGATCAGTTTGGGGAAGAAGTCATCTGGAAAGAGGCACAAACAGATATAAGGGGAATGAGCACAAGCACATGCCAGTGAATGCTGTAATGCCTAATCCTTTGAGACAGCCCAGAGCCACAATGTCACTTCTAGTTCCCTTGTCCTCTGCTATGGGACTGCCTTGCAAATGTCTTGTGTGACCGCCGCTAACTTTTTTGGGGGGGTGGGTGATTTATTTATCAAAGTAAAGCAGGAAAACATGTTAGGGAGTGCAATTGTTTTAGAGTTCTTCTGTCTTCTGTGAAAATTGGCCTGCTTCTCTTTCAGATATTTCTCTTAGACAAAAAAAAAGCTTTAAAGGTGAGCGAGATCAAGAGAAAAGAGGATCTTTAAAAAAGAAGGTAGTCAGTGAGATGTGAAGTGTGATGAATGGAGTTAGAAACATACTGCTTTTTACACATCATAACCGGAGGGGGGGAAGTTAAACTATAAGAGCAGCACAGATTGGCCTTTTAATAACCATGTCCACAAGTCATATGGGGCCAAATTGGATTTGGCTCACATGACCAAAACCTCATTAATATTTAACCTATTAGAAGAAGACTGTTTCAAAGTTTTATTTCAATATACCTAAAGCAGAGATCCATGAGCTGTGGACAAAATGTGATTTTTTTTTTATAGAAGAGGCTGAAAACAGCAACGAAAATGTGATCTTATTTGTTTTTTTTTTTGTATAGAATATGATATATGCTTGCTTTTTCTCTGCAGCTACCAACCCATTCAACATGGATAACCAGAGAGCAGAGCCACAAGGACCCAGTAGCACCTCAACCCGAGACACTCAGGGACCTGGTTCGCAGTCCTCTGCTGAGAGTTCGTCTTTACTTCACGGGGACCATGAGGACACCTGAATGGGACCTGACAAGCACCACCTGTCAGAGTGTGACAAAAAGAATCCCAGAGGATTAAAAAAAGGCTCCTCTCGCTGCACAAACTTTACAACAAAGAAAATACAAAGCACATCATTACTCTTCAAATCAGCATGTTACTGCTAGATCAAGTCCTTCCAGGTAGTATATTAAGCATGACAAATGTTAATGCAATCAAGCCTTGTTAAGCCCTCCGCCATCTCCTCTAGGAAGATGGCTGCTTCAAGAGGCTCCTCGTTTGACTCTGGACTTTGCGGCTCCTCCTGTTTCCACACAGAGTCTCTAGGCCACCTGCTACCAAACAATCCAGCAATTACGTCCACTCTAGTAGCTCCACATTTGTCAGCAGGGACTCTGGGAGAATGGTCAGGTGAGGTTGGTTGGCGTGGGGGAGCCTGCTCTCCTTCAGGGCAGCCAACAATAGTTGTGCAGCAGCATGCTAGCTCAGAAACAGTAGAGCATCACAATGTTTAGCTACCACATGCTGCTACAGGGTTCAGAGCGGCGACCACCGGTACAGAGCCACACAAAGTACAGGCCTCCTATTAGCATGGATTTGAAAAGCTACAGTTGGTACAAACGTCCTCATTAGCACAACACAGAGGGAGTGTCGTTGCGGTCCTCGGAGGGCCGCCTCTGTTCTCTCCAGGTTACCTTCTATATTCAAATTTCCCCAAACGTATTTAAAGTTCAAGGCCAGCTGCAAATCTGTTTGAACAGCCTGTTTTTTTAGCAGTGCTGCTGGAGCTGTGCAGAAATGGGTTGGAGGCCAGCGGAGAGGAGCTGGAGGAGCTCTGGGCAGCAGGAGAGGAGAGCCATACATGTTTTTTTTTTTTACCTTCCCTTGGGGTATAGGTTTCCACAGCTCCTGCAGCATCAGATGCATTGAAGGATCAATGGAAGCATGCAGTGAGATCAAACACACCAGTTTTAGCTAAGATGGTAAACAAGCAGAACAATGCATTTGTGTTACCATGTTCACTATGCACTTTCTATGATTACAGGATATATTTTTAGTAAAATGATCCATATAATCACCAGCTGGATAACGCATATCTTTTCAGACACTTTAAAGCCTTATTTAAGAGAAGAATCGCATTTAATAGAATGAGATTTGCCAATTAACGTGAGTTATATGTCTGCAATAATCTGTCTGAGAAGGCTTTATGTGATCATGCTGGAGAGGGATGACATTTATAAATGCTGTGTGTGCACACCAGTCTAAATGGATGCCTCACACAAGACATCCTGCCACTGAAATCAGTCAAAGTGTGGAGGCAGGGAGCAACCCCCCACCTCCGCCTGCCCAGCTACGGCTACTTCTCTTCCTGCAGTTTGACCAGGGAGTCCAGCAGCACCGCAGGGTCTTCCCGCACCTGATTGATGAGAATAACACAAGTTGGGGATCATAATTAGAAAAAAAAAGCTTTTGATAGATACATCAGTGGGTTCTGCAAGATGTGCCCCTGAAGTTGTTGACAAGTATTGACTGTGCAGTGTTTTAAGGGTGAGCTCCGTGCTGTTGTCTTATCCGACAGTCAGTGTTTTGGTGCCAAGGCATTCACAGGAGGGAGATGCATCAGTTCAGATACAGTTCCATTAGTAGCAAGAGAGGAAGGTATATCTCACTTGCCACCATGATAATTAGCAGTCAACATAATGACATCTCAGTCAGACATTATGGTCCAAAATGAATTTCCAGTGGATAGGAAATGGGGGTATGGCATCTGTGCAGCCAGTCAATTGTCCTGTTACAGTTAAGGAATCCAGCAGGCTGGTACCGCTCATATTTCATCCCAGGTAAAGATTACCTGTCAGACCCATGGGAGATGTATTGATCTGTTTTCCTTTTTCCGCCAGCAATCACCTGACAAAGGCACCTAGGAGGCGAGTGAATGAGTGATGCCTGGTCTGTCTGCTCCAGTGTGGTGGCTTCTAGTGTCCACTGATGGGTGGAGAGGTGATGAGGAAGAGGAGAGATAATGCAGTCATAAACTCGATTTGAACCTCCTCTGTATGCATGCAGGGCATCCCTCCCCCTTTGAGCCCTGGGTCAAAGGTCAGTGGGGAATTTGCCTCTTTTTTTTGGCTCCTTTCTTGTCAGTGGCATTTGTTCTTGCTGTGTGGTGTGCACTGATGATGGAAACACATGCAAAAGAGGCTCTCGGGTTCCTGCTGACAAATGCATGTTGTGAGTCATCGTAGCGGAGCTCTCTTTGGATTTCAAAAGACGCCTTTTTGACGATGAACCTTATGTCGTCCTGGGGCTGTCATTGTTGCACTGATCAATATATTTTACATTATCATCTGTTGTATTTTTGGCAGCTACTATGATTTATATATTTGCCTTGTTCATTGGAATGTCAGAGTTGATGTTAATCCATGAAGCCATGCGTTTAAAGTGATTACACTGTGTAAAATGTGTATTTATGATGTGATAATTATACATCCATTAATTGAGGGATTTACGTCGGAAGACATTTAATTCATGAATTCAGTTTCATGATTGATAGTACAGTAGATACGGCCCTCTATCATATTTTTTAATTTCATTTACAGGGATTTATATATATCTTGCTGATATCAGGGCTCCAAGGCAGCTATCCACATTTGATACGTAGTACGAATAGCATCTTATCTCCTAGGCTGTTATCTTAATGTTTAATAGCAGCGGAGGCATGCCTAATTGCTTTGCAAATGATCTAAAGAGGATTACTCCTCCCTTAGAGAGGCTGCACCGTGTCACCAGATGTTAGAGAGACATTACAATGGTAAAAATTCAATCAGACCTGCAGCTTTCGTTTTATAGGATCATCACATAGTGTCGTGTCAATATACATTTCAGATTGCTATTGACTATTTGTGGATAAGAAGCTGTTTTAAAGAAACTGCAGTCACTTGTGTATTTTTATTTTTCCGGATGTCTTGTCTTAATGCCATATGTCATATTTATTCCTGTTATATATGTGAGTATTTATAGAAAAGTGTGTGCAATAAATGAGTCTTAGTGTTTATTTACAGACAAATATTCACTTTTTAGACACAATATTAATTACTAGACATGTGTTTTTGGGTTGTCCAAACATTGGGTGAGTAGCCCAGCATAGTAGGTTTTGAAGAAGAACATGAAGATGCAGAGAAGAAGCACACATTTTAATAATCAGCAGAGGAAGAACAAGCGCTCTGTGTTAAGCCTTGTTGATATCAAGAAGAGGAATTAGCAGCACAAGCAGAAGCAATAGTGGAAGAGGAAATATTAATGGACAGAATTCACAACATGCATTACTGAAATATACTCTAAGTGCATATAAAGTTAAAGAGAGATCTGCTCAGTCCATAGGAGGAGCAGCACAGGCCTATTAAAAGGAAGGAAGCTGGACATGTGAGTCCAATAATGTGAGCACTTAAGGAAAAATGAGATGTCTTTGTTCTCCTATATAGAAATAACGTGTCTTCTGGAAAAGTAGCAGACTAATTAGATGCTTCTCTGAAATATGTTTCAGAATGCACTCTGATGCATCTGAAACACGGTTCACCGAGGAGTTGACAGTGGTCCTAAAGAAGAAAATACTCCCTCAGCCACTGCAGATTATCAGCAGATCCCCCACTGTTAATCTTCCAGCTGAATGCTGAAGACTGGTAGTCACTTTGCCACGTGTTGAGAGTCGGAGCAATTCTCCTCGCTGGCTGGTGGTCCACGGTTACAAATCACATCATCAGCTGTCTGAGCACCCACAGCCACCTCTTCTCCACCAGATTGATGGTGAAATGGAGGAAAAATCAATGGCTTCCTCTCGTCAGAAAGAGCCAGCTCTGTCATGTTTGGGAGTTTGATGTTACCCTCTCTTACTTTCGCTCCACTGTGGGAAATTGAAAGCTCAGTTTGAACAAACTGACACACCTGAAGTCTCTCAAGTTGATTTCAATCTGCTTCCATGTGAGGTATCGGTGCTGCCTTTTAAAAACACTTCTAAACCACTGCAGACGATTACAGTGATCGGGCAGAGTAGGTTGGGTTTTTGGTAAATGATGGTTAGTCTTTAAACTGACTCAAAGGCTTCTGTGTAGGTGACCCTGTGAGTAACAGCAGTCAGTTTTCATACTGGCCCCCTCAGGAGTCTCCCTCCATCACTTCATCCTTATCATCACTATGACACACTGCAACTGTGAAGCAAGGTTTCCATTCACTGCCTTCTGTAAAATGAACAAGCATCACTGAGCGACACATATTCCCCCTCTAATGGGAAATTCAAATATCACATATCAGCTGAATGCAATATTCACTTAGTGAGAGATAACACTCTGCCCGATGTGTCTCATGTATCCGGATCAGAATGGGCACGGCTCCGTCTCTGACACCAGAAACTTGGTGTATAAATTCTGTCTGAAGCTTGTGTGCAGCCTGCTCACTCACTCTCTGCTTTATTGGTGCATGTGTTGGTCCTCTTGTACTCCCCTGTGTATTTGAGGGAGAGCAGATTCCAGGGCATCTGTGCTTGTCCTGCTGCCTCTCTTGTGTCTTTACAGCAGCACCATCATCTCTTTTCATTTCTGCTGGCATTCTAATCAGAGCGTTATGAGCTTCAGCGGGTGAAGTACGCATAAAGTTGTGTTTCCTGACAGCCAATAAAAACCTTATAATCTCCCTGATTCAAGTGGCCCATTTAAAAAAAAATACTAACTAGTGCTATCACTCAGACCACCTCCTTCCTTTTTTTCTTTAATGCCCTTTTTTATTTAATATATAGCCCATGAAAAATGAGAGACTCCCGCTTTGCCGTGTAGATATTTTGTTGCTGATGATGCGAGACGAATTTCCATCGCAGCTTTGTTTCCAGCGGGTGAGCGGATAATCTTTTACAGCGCAGGGAGGGAGGGCACCGCTCCCATCAATCTCTAGGGCTTACAGCTGCTGCATGGTTGCCTTACCAGACCACAGCACCAATAGCAGTGGCCCACTTGAGGGTCAGGAGCTGCCAGGGCACACACTGGAAGCTTCCTTATGGTCAGAAACCCTCCTTAACCTCCTATACAATGCCTCACTGCTGTTCCATTATTCCTGTCATTGTTATTATGTAATTTTTCTAACAAGGCAGTCACATCTGGGTGAGCAGCACTGCTCTCCTGAAACTTTCAGCGAGGGGCCTCAGCTGCTTCTTTTGTCGACACAAACCTGTTCCAGAGGTTTCACCCCTCTGCACTTTTCAGTGTGTTGTTAAGCCAAAAAAAAGGTCTCAGTTTTAGTTGTGGCATCCTGCCGAGGGCATTCTCTCGAGAGGGGCCCCTGGTGGCCCCCTGTGCTGGTGTGTAGTGGCTGGCAGGCGTGCTGCTGCATGCTGCTCTCCACACCCCGCTGCCCTGGCAATCGCCTGCTGCACTGCTACTCCCGCGGAGACGCCGCCGCTCTGATTGACAATAATGGGAAGTGGCAGAATCGATGGGAGACAAGAGAGGGGTGTGCGTGAAATTCTCCCAGAGCTTCTAGTCACAGACCGGGGCTTCTGGCACCACTCACCTGTCATCCCTGCAGCACCAGGATTAGGGCCTGTGACAGCAGGAGCAGCTTGAGAGAAAGATGCTATGGTCATCATCGCCACTGACAGCCAGGAAATAGTGTCTCTCCTGCACACTTAGACCACATACAGTATATTTCTCATTAACTGGCTTGACCCCCTAAAATCTGCATCTATAGGCAAGAAAAATCACTTTTAGACCAAGATAAAATTACTGAACACGATATGTAGAATAACCTGAAAACAGTGTGTGGCAAGGCATCTAATGAGCCTTTTAAGAGAGTGCTTTCTAAAAGTATCTAATTTCTAGGATTAAAATAGCCAGTCACCTTGTGTTTAGGTATGGGATGTGTGTGTGTGAGAGAGTGTGTGTGTGTATGTGTGTGTGTGTGTGTGTGTGTTGCAACAGCGGATGGAGGGCAGGTGTCGTGACAGAAGGGGCACTCCATTTTCTAATTGATTGGCAAAAGATGCACATGAAGAAGACGTTAAGGCAAAATGAAGTCATAACAGTGGATTGAGACATTTATTAAGTCAGACGAAAGGCCCTCAGAAACGTTGAGATTGTTTATTGATTTTTGTGTTTTGGCTGGCTGCGCAGGAGTAATCGCTTGTGCTTCTGCTGCCGCTGCTGCCACGAAGGCTCGAGCGCAACCAAACGTTCAGGTGGAGGTGCTGACTTCCTCCTAAAAGAGGCAACTTTAACCAGCATAACAGAGTTGTCACTGTGACTGCTGCTGTTCCATTGTTTGTATAAGGGCTCTGACCTGATCACCTCAGTGTGTTGCTCAGTGAATTCTCAGTACTGACCCACATGAGACATACATACAGATCTCTTAACATATTTTTGCTGATTTAACACATATGTCTGATTTATAGATGTAACTACTTTATTCCATTTTATAGACTGAACAATTATTATATTGATAAATGATTTGCTAAAGACAATAATAATCTGTTGTGGCCCTGTATTTTATATTTAAACATATTATCAGCTCCGAGCACAGTTCCTATAATTTCTCTGCCAGGAGAGGAAATAAAAATGATTTCATGACTGTCCCGCAGTAGTGCCGTGTGTGTGCGTGTTGTGCTGGTGAGTGTTAGGTAGAGTTCAACCATACTGGTGACATCAATCTGCCTGTTCTTTATTAGACGGAGCAGTGAGGTGTAACTGACTGCATTGTCCACAGATGGACTGGGGCCCACAGCACACGGAACCCTGGTCAGCCACCCTGACAATACAATCAATAACCACACACTCATTACAGGACCCCTTTCTCCTGGCTTCTCCTTATACTTGCTCACCATGGAGCCTCATACTGTGATTCTTCAACTCTGTCCTCCTTTTTCACTCTCTATTGCAGTCATTTCTGGTATTTATTTCTTTTTGCTGCGTCTATTACGTTGCAGTGTTGCATCTGAAATTATGCCAAAACTAAGGAAGGGTATAGGGACATTTAAGACATCCCAGTTGTAACTACTCGTGTTGCCGGGATGTGTCAGGGTGGACAGTAGCGGATGACAGTGATCCAGCGTGGAGCCTGGGGCCTATAAATGGTAATGTCCTCCACTTGCCTTCCTCATAAAGCATAATAAAAGGAGGTTATAAATCCTACCAATTAGCTGCGTCCATCAGTCGCCTTAATTGGAGTGTCGTGACTGGCTAGGGGATGACCTTGTGTGCCAAAGAGCCAAGACAGACGAGGGGGCCA
This sequence comes from Parambassis ranga, assembly GCF_900634625.1. Lineage (NCBI taxonomy): Eukaryota > Metazoa > Chordata > Actinopteri > Ambassidae > Parambassis > Parambassis ranga. The sequence goes on along the minus strand of NC_041042.1, from coordinate 8,348,745 downwards.
GAGGGGGACATCTATGTGGATGTGGAGGACTTCTTTAAATCAACTACATCTAACAGGCCATAGGTTTGGGCCATATGGTGGTTTATGCTGACTGGCCGTTTTGATGTCATCAGTGTGAAAATTAATTCGTTTTAGTTCCTGTGATTATGAAAACAATATGGCTGGTACAGTGCAATGCCCTAAGAAAAACAGACAGTCCCTTTGATCAGTGAACGCAGGTGTTCTTGGTTCAATAGGCTCTACTCATCCTGTTGTGCAGCACTTGTTCTTTCTTCCTTCCCTTGTGTACAGCAGTTAAATCCACCCTCTGTCCTCCTGTGGGCCTGGCCACCACACCTTTCCTCTCAACACCTCAGTCAAGCACTCTCTGTGGCCACTCAAACCTGAGACCTCGGCTTCCGCTCGAGCCACGAACATCCACTATCTCGTGACACTGCTCTCTCAGAGATGGAACACTGAGCCCGTTTGTCTGTGTGTGCAGACGGTGATGTGTCCTTACACTGTGCTCTCTCCCTCTGCTCCCAACCCTCCACCTCGGGATTAGGCAGTAAAGACCAGTTAACCAACCAGCTGTCAGGGAAGAGTTTCTCTCCGGCTGACTGAGAGCTGCCGACAGTTGTTTCCTTTCTCTCTTACCGTCCGGAGATAATTCAGTCAACAGACTTTGAACTACAGATAAGGGAGGAAGAGGATGATCCTAGGGATGGGCCTGCTGTATTTGGGGCAGAGGCAAATGGGGTGGAAGGATACAGGAGGAGGAGAGAAGGGGGCAGGTGTATGGGAACCGGAGAGGGCCAAGTAAGATAAAAGCTGACAGATGCTTTTGAATATGCAGTGTGGAGTTTTTTTGTAATTTCATATCTGCAGGTTTGCATGTCTCCTTTTGTATTTACAGTGCCTGATAGATGATCAGCATCTGAGTCTGATTGTAATCAGAGTTTGTGTCCCTGTGTCTGAATGCTTCCTCGGATCATCCTGTTCTTTTCCTTCCTGTACTTTATGAATGCAAAAAAGAAGGAGAGGAGAGGAAATTAATTAATTCCAATAAACGCTCGACAGAGTGGCTTTTGTTTTGTCTCGGGCACGTGGTTTTGCATACCTGCCAGGTGTTGTGAAGCACCGCCCCCCCTGCCCTCTACCCTTCCCCTCAGGCCCACATGCTCTGTGGCAAGGTGCACGATGAAAGGCCTGGGGTGGGCCATCAAAGGAGCCATTGAGCTGCAGCCATGAGCAGGACAGAGGGCCACAGTGTGGATTGTGGAAACTTGACACTCTCCGACAGAAGGTCCACACAGCCCACTCAGGACGACGCTGACAGCCTCACTACCTGCTGACCCTGCTTTGAGAGACACTTACAGTCAGGGACAGACATGTAGTTATGTAGTTATCTTGAATCATAAAATGTTGTTACAACCCTACACAACAGTTAAATTTATATTAGTACTCTCTCCTGTGTTGCATTGTAAGAACATAGCATTAGCATTGTAGCGTTAATATAGTTAATATAATGGACAAATACAAGGGACATTGCTTTAGTAAATATGCTCAGTGTATGTACTGTTTAGAATTAGTGCAATTAAAGCCTCAGCAGTGTTATGGGTTGCTGCAGTGTAGTTTTCTATTTTGTTTAAAGTAATGAGAATAATTTGGAGCACCCAGCTCTCAAGGTTCATACAAACATACTTCCAGAAGTCTTTGCTCGTCTGAGCTTTGCACGCCCACTTCAAACCTGAGGATCTTTCAGCAGAATGATCTTATTAACCAAGTGCCTTCTGAATGTCAATCCTGTACAGATAAAACAAAAGTGTGTTTTAATGAAGTGTAATATAATTTTAACTGTGAGCGTCTCAAATTGGCAGCGACTGGGTCACAAGTGGACTGCACCTCTCAGCGATGTCCTCAAATAAGCCTCACCTGTCAGACCGCAAAAAGGGCGCGGAGAGCCTTCAATCACCAGCAAGTGAGCAGTGGACAGGTCACTTTCCCATACCCACAACTACAGGTATTAATAGACACACACGCATACACTGTATATAGATTAAATGTAGTAAGGATTAATTATATATTAGTCGTTTGCTTTCTACATACGAAATTCATTTATTTCATCATCTGCACAGATCTTATAAATAATGTGAACAAAAACCTGACCGCACCATCTCAACCACACAAGCTCGTCACCTTTAAAAGACACAAGCCTTAAATAATAATAGTTGTTTGTGTTGACACCCTGGCTGATGTTTGTTGCACGGTAATATATTGCTTTAGCAGAGCAGAACAGTTGTCTCTGCTCTGCACCTGCACCAGCCATTCAGCCTGAAGTCTATAAATCCCAGTGCAGGGAGGAATCAGGGAGCTGAAATGTTCTATGGCCCACTCACTGGACCCCTAGTCTGCTTGTTCTGTCACCTGAACCCTCGGATATTGTTAGTGCGTATATGTTTGTCTGTGGACAGTCGAACCTCTTCTGTGGCGGCACTTTGATTCACTGCTCTTGCCACATGAGTAGATTCCACCCGTGGTCTCCACTACCACAATCCTTTTGCAACTCCCCCTCCCCCCTTCCCAATTCCACGTGCCACCAGGCTGTGCATATACAAATCACCATGGCCTTGTTAGCATAGTTTAGTGAAGATGTCAGCTTTACGAGGGCCAGGATGCTTGCTATGCGTGTCAGGGACAGCGGAGGAGGGGCTGACCCACAAGAGGAGTGGGAGGTAGGGAAGGAGGGGGGTGGTGGGGTTACAGCGGGATGCACTGTAAATTTAGGTCTGAGGAATGGAAGCTGTGAAATGATAGGCCCAGACCTCTGTGGAACAATGTAAACCCACACTGCACTGTGTGATTTAACAGGGACACTGAATGGAAACTGTGAGAATGGGATTTCTGTGTCAATAAAAATAAGCGCCTGTTTTTTTTCTGATTTATCATAAATAATAATTTGATCATATATCACCCAAGATGCCTTTTCCTGGGCTCATAATCAAAGCCACGATAAACAGACATTTGCTTATGAGCATTGTTTTATGTGTGTGTGTGATGTGTGGGTGCTGGCATCATTAGATTGTTAATCTCATTTCCTTTCTGATGATTGAAAATGGAGAGAGGCTCCGAGTTTATCAGGCAGATAAATGGACAGCCCATCCTCTGAGAAGATCTAATCTGTCATGCGTCAAGGCTGGGGTTCACCTGCCGCCAGATAATAACCATGTCGAAGGGCACTGATGATTTAGGAGAGCCTGGCTCTTTGTTTGCCTTTGAAAACACCTGATGGTTTCATTAATTAACTGACCAACAATTAGCAGCTAGGTACAAACTCCTTCACCAGACATATTAAAAAGCAAGGCGGAACTCCATTAGAGCTGACCTTTTCAGTAAATTTTTGATATTTAAACCAGAATTTAAAGAAAACTTCATATCGATTCTTATTCTTTTGTTCTTCCTGTCTGCGGTGTGGAATGGGGTCTCCTGCAGCCTGCAGGTCGTTAATTATGATCTTTATAAATTAAATTAAGAGGATGTCACTGCTGGATTTTTTTTAATCTTCCTGTCCTACAGGTTAAAGAGTAGATAAGATATTTATCACCTCTTCAGTGATAGAAAAAATATGGCCTCTTACACATTAATTATATAGGCACATGGAAAATCCTTTACTTGGCTCCTTTTTTCAGGGAAATTTACATAAAAATATATAATAGAGATAAAATATATTTCACTACAGATTAAAGAACACATGCTCCTAATTAGAGTCACTCTGATCATGTTAACTAGCATGAGGATGCCTTTTTTTCCTTTTACATTTTCACAACAATTACAAAGAAGCTGTTGTTTAAGGAACTAATCTTTCGCAAAAATATAAATGGCAATAAAAATAATCTGTGTCTACCTTCTTTAATTTCCCACAGCATTCCCACAGAAATTATTATAAATAAATAAAATGTAAATCTGCAGTACTGCACAAAGGAAGAAAGCTCAATCTGTTGTTTTAAAGTTTCCAGAGATTTGGTATGTAAAGTAAATGTTGGCTAGACTTCTTTTGAAAATGTGTTGCTGTCATAGGAGGCAAAGAAGGAATGGAACCTCATGGAAAAGATGATTAAATATTAGATTATTTTAATAATCCTCAATGGGTCCCCTTATGAAATGTGCTGAGCTGTGCAATAAATGCAATGTTTGATGCGTAACACAAGAAATTCACTTCATTGAATCTTTCCACTCAAAACTAAACAGTTGATTAATTACTAAATCTGCTTTTAAATATTAAGTAAAATGTAATCACATCCTCCCCATAGTTCATATATAGCCTTATATAGCCTTTTCTTTCTGTGTGGCTAACACATCATGGGTAAAACACAGTATTCAGCAGCTGGAGCTGCTTTGGACCCTGGGACAGAAAAGACAATGTAATTCTGTGCATATACGTCCTGGTAGAAATGCCTTTGGCAAGATTAAGCACTGTGTACTCTTTACATGGTAACGTTTTAAGATGTGTAATACTCCAGATGCATTTCACTGAAGGGGAGGGTAGAACTAAGAGCACTGTCTGTCCTCTATTCTCCCTCCGTATAACGTTTCTATGTCTCTCTCTCTCTCTCTCTCTCTCTCTCTGTCTTTCACTTCACTTAAAAACACACACTGACACTTAAGTGCATGACGACCACCACATCTTCTTTCCTTCTTCCATCTCTCCCTTTTTGACTCAGAACCACTGCAGCTGCCTGCTCTCATCTCCTCTCTCTCTCTTTCTCTCTCTCTCTCTCTCTCTCTCTCCTATATACACATGCACATAGAAACACACATTTCCACCGCCACCCGCATGCATTTATTTATTCGTTATATTTCCTAATTCAGTTTGACGAATGAGTGACAGCTTGACACTTCATTCGGCAAGATTAATAGAACGACACAATATTTACGTGGCAGAGACAGCCAATTATCCCACCATCTATCATCCAGATTATCTTTCTGATTGAAAACTACTCGTCCATGTAATCGGAATTATTTGGAATTAGAAGGGAATTTATGGCTTCTAGTGTCACTTTTTCTGGACGGTGGTAAATTAGAAATATTAGATACATAAAGAGAGTAAAGGAAATGGGATAAATAGAGGCCCAGAATTAACGCCGCGCATTTCCAATTTATTTATATTCCTGCCATTCTTTGTGCCCTCGCATGAACCACAATTTCGGTCACCATTTTGCAGGTTATCATGGCATGTTATTAACATTAACGTTATTATGGAAGTGATTCAAATAAAGAATACTAGCCACAGCATTTTCCCATATGTTTGATTGAGCTTATTTTAATCAGAAAGCTGAATTCAATGTGTTCAACTTAGAAGACAGTAATGGATAGATCTTATCAGCAGAGATAGCCTTGTGTGTATTGATCTCTGGCTATGTTTTTTAAATGTCCATCTCACTCAAGGCAGAGCCGACATTAGTTTACTCCTTCAACCTCTGTCCTTCAGCCTCTGTTGATTAATTCACCCGACTCCTTTCTATCTCACCTCACAATACTTTGTATTCTGTTTTCATATATCACCTTTTTTGTACTATTCTCTCCTCAAACTTTCATCATTTGATTAATTTACCTAATCTCCCAGCTCTGCTTAATGTCTTTGACTTTTCATAACAAAACCATACTTTTATTTAATGAAAAGAAGAAGAACAGAACAGATGGGGTGTTCCTGCAGACAGAACAGGTATATGATGTAGGTGTCAGATCAGCTGTGACACAATGGATGGTCAGTGAAGCTCCGGCACGTCTCGCAGCTCACTGCAGGAATCAATATCACTCCTGCAGAATCCGAAAGTTGTTTTAAACCGCTATATAGTAAATTAAAATAGGCTTATAATGTAATCTGTTGACCAAAGTGGTCAATAGCCAAACCAAAAAATAAATGTACCTAATATTTGTTATTGTACATGGATTGACTAGGCATTTTTTCGCTGTTGGTCTTTAGTAATGAAATTTGGAAAGTGACGTTTCATCCGTTTAGTGAATCCTGACTCTAAAAGCCTGGCTCTCAGTGATTCCTTGTTTTAGAAATGGTGAAAAGTGCCACCTATAACAATGTTGCTTGGATCTGATTTTATTGGCCAGCGTGCGTTCAGACTTGTAAATGGGATTATGCCATCCCAATATAGAACTTCAACAACTAGCTTGTTTATTTTTATCCTCTTATTAGGGGAGTTGAATCCTTAAAGGGTGCCAAAATTATCCTGCAAATTGCTGACAGGGAAAAATGAAAGGTCTCTAACGGTTATTATAAGCAATCTGTCTGCATTGAAGCACAATGTGACTGCTGTGCTTGCGATACCAACGAGGTGACCTCAGTGAGATGGGGAGGAGAGACATGTTGAAAGTCAGACATGCCGTCTGGATGGGACCTCCAGGAATATACACACACCTCACACATCGTGTTCACACCACAATCGCACACAAAAGGACACTGTGGACTTTATAAGTGTTCATATGATTTTTATTGTCATTTTATCCAAGCCACTCTGTAATGTTGACTGTGTTTGATTAAAGTTTGATAAAAAACAATAATACAGATCTTTCGCTTTTGTTAGTTTTATATTCTGTCAGACAAATGCAAGTTCAGTGAGGAGGTGCAGGTAAACCTCTGTCCCTCCACTGGCTCACTGTCCATGTCATAAAGACAATCTTTGTCCAAGTTCTTCATGATAGATGACTGCAGCCTGCCAGAGGAGTTGGTATTTTGGATGTATCTCCTGAGTTAACCGACCCACTCCTTTGAACCCCAGGGAGCAAATTAACTGCACTGAGCTCAGGGCTTCTCTGTAACCTTTCCCCATCCTGACTGACATTTGTGTTTTCCTTTGCCTTGGGCCTGTGCGTATGGCGGCCTGTGAGAGAATGCACAGAGATGCTGCATGTGTTTAACAACTGTCTGCGAGTGTTGGAGTAGGATTTTCAGTTATTGTCAGTGTCTACATGTGTGTTTGTGAGGGAGTCTGTCCAGGTGTGCTGTAGTTGTGCGGGGGTGGTGGGGGGCAGCTACGACGCCAGGGTTATGACCTCAGAACGTGGTTCAGACTGACAACTCTGACTGGGGATGTGTCCAGAGACAAACTGATGAAAACAAGAGCCTGGTGTTCTTCAGCTGAGAAATCTTGTCATGGGCTTTTCACATCATCAGCAGAGAGGCTACTGTGCATCAGGATTGCATGGTCCTGGGTTTTGTTGGTTTCCTGGTTGGTTTAGTTGTTTTGTTATTCTTTGGGGTTCATGGTGTGTGTTTTGTTCCTTGAGGTTCTGGTCATTTTGTCACCCTGTTTCCTGTTTTACTTTGATAGTCTTGCCTCCCCTGTGCATTCCCTTGTGATTTACTTCCCCTGTTTTCCTGCCTCTTTGATCGCCTGCCCCGCCCTGATTGTGTTCACCTGTGTCTTGTGATCTTTGCCTATTTAAGTCCTGTGCTTCCCTTGTTCTTGTCTGGTCGTCGTGTCTGTAACTCTGCTTGTTCTTACCCTATCAGCTGTCTCTGAAACTGTCCTCTTTGCCTGTGCATATGTCCTCTCCTCAACCCTGACAGTATGTAGTTTTTTCATGTTTTTCATGTTGCTAAGAAACATAGAACTATCGACTTAAATCACCCACAGGTTTTTGAAGAGATGTTTAGAGTCCCTGTTGGACTTTCCAACGTCACCATATTAGCTGCATCTGAGTCCTTTTAAACTCCTCCCATCTAAATGCAGACAAAGAGGTGGAGCTTGAGTGGAGCTGGTGCAGGCAGGACAATGTGGGTCAGCACCCGCTTGTCACTTAAAGTAATCACACCTAGAATTATGTTAATAAATACATGTGTGCAGATGTTATAAAAAGAGAACTTATCAATGGAAACCCAAACTGTTTTTTATTTTGTGTCCACCCTCACCGGGAGAATGTAACAGGAAGTTGATACTTCCTTGAAACTAGAACGTGTGCGTGTTTCGCCAGTCGAATCTCAATGGCTTAGGTGTGGCTAAAACACCAATGGAAATGTGTTTAATGTTACGAGTTTGTGTGCTGAATCTAGATGATGTATTATCAACCAAATGTTACATTTTTTCATGAGGACGTGTGGTTTCTGCTGTAAGGTGGCCATTTTAACAAGATCTAAGGGGAAGTGTAGGGAAAACTGCAGTATTTGAAACTTTTCATACATTTCCAGCTCAGGAAGCTGCTGCTTGGTTGATTCAGCAATGTAAAATTTGTCATTTGCAACTGAACGTGTGCTGTTGGGGCTATGGTTACAAATTTCATTACGTTTTTGAACTGTGGCTCAAATTTGAATGCAATTACTGCTGAGACTTTGTTTTATTTAGATTTTTGTTTATTTAGATCTTTGTTACTGTACTATTTTCTAAATCTGAATCCCTGATTTATTCCTGCTGTGAATGGATGATGAAGCTGTGCTTAAACAAGTGTAATTGAACTTTTGAGGAGGAAAGGGGGACATGGTGGGTTTTAGTTCCCGGACCAGTTGAAGCGGTCTGCTGGGGAAGAGGGATGGAAATACGGTTGAGTATATGAACCTTACAGTGGAGCTGTCATGGTGCTAATGGAGGAAGTGGAGCAGAGGGTCAGGAGTCCTCAGCACCTGTGTGGAAGATTAATGACCACAGAGCCATGGGAGGGAAAGATAGACAGAAAAAGAGAAACTCTGAAACTGGCTCCGGCCTATCTGACTAACTCAAAGGTCAGAGCTGCTTGACCTTTGCTGGGGGTTACAATACACTGTGTTTGCACTAACACTGTCACTACGGTTAAT